>NW_026914201.1:875000-1288394 GCF_034315485.1 Pezoporus occidentalis | reverse complement strand
CCAGTCTTCATCAGTTCTGGAGTGCTGCCCCACTGGGGCAAGCCCAGCTACAACCCCATCCCCCTTCGAATCTAGTTTAAAGCTCTTCAAATGAGCCCTGCTAATTCGTGCTCCAGCATCCTTTTGCCTCTGTGAGACAAACCTTTCCCACTTGTCATTGCCCAGACTGGTGCCCTATAAAACCAGCCGTTATCAAAGAATCCAAAGCCCTGCCTGTAGCACCAGTCTCGAAGCCAATCGTTTATGAACTGAATCTTCCCATTCCTTCCCACATCATCAGTGGAAGATGGAAGGAGTGAGGAGAAGATCACTTGAGCCCCAGACTCTTTCACCATCTGCCCCAAGGCCCTGTAGTCTTTCTTCATCCCCCTCAGACTGCGGGAAGCACCTTCCCCCCCACCTGTCTGGAAGATCAGCAGCGGGTAGTAGCCTGTCGGGTGCACCAGGTTGGGGAGCGCCCCAGTGATATCCCTGATCCGGGCTCCAGGCACACTACACACTTCCCTATGATGAGGGTCAACTCTGCATCTCGGGCCCTCTGTTCCTCTCAGAAGGGAATTGCCTACTACAATGACCCTTCTTTCTTTCTTTCTTATCAGAGGCAGTCTTGAGGTGAGAAGTCAATCGCCTTTTCCTATGTGGCCTTGTAGGCTGGCCTTGCCCCACATTCTCACCTACCTCTCCTTCAAGATCCAGGGCCTCGAACCTATTACGGAGGGACACCTGGGGAAGCAGGGCAGGAAGGGGGGAGGGTTTCCCACGCCGTCGAACTGGAACTCGCTTCCAACCCTCGTCGTCTTTTTGGTCCCCTACCTCTGCGCAACAGCTACAGGGCAGGGGCTGTCTCGGGCCATCCCCCTCTGTGTGAGAGGGCAGGGGGTCCTTCCCCTTCTGGGGGGTATCTCCCTGGAACCGTTCCGACTGGCACGCCAGGGAGTTACTCCACCAGTCGATCTCCCTTTCACACTCCCTCATGGTCCTCAGCGTCTCAACCTCCTCCTTAAGTCTTGCCACCAGGCTAAGCAGATCTTCTACCTGCTCACACCTCACACAGGTGGAATGCTGTCCTCCCTCCCCCGGCAGCAGCAGGCTCTGGCACTCCCTGCACCCAGAGACCTGAACAGCCACGGTTTGGGACGGGGTCTCTGTCTGAGTTGCTTCAGTCACCTTACTGCAAGCTCTCCTTCTGGAGGCGACCACATTGGTCAGCAGCCTGGGACACCAGCAACAGGGTCAGCAACACGACCTGCTCGCTCCTCCCTGCGCCCGGTGGGCAGCCGCTGCCCTCCCTGAGGCTCTTCCGAGGCAAGGGGCAGGGGGGTGGTCGCCGTCACCGTGGGAACGCCCCCCGCCACGTCAGCTGCTCTCTCGCAAGGGCTGCTGGGGCTTGGGGGATCGGGAGATGTCGGGAGCCGCGATGTCTCTGCGCTATCCCCTCTGATTTTCCTCATCTCCATTGACCCTCGCGGTCGCTGAAGCGTGCCGGCTGCGGCTCTAGCTGGGCTAGCTCCCATCAGCTGACTGAATCTCATGCTCACATGTTCAAAAAAAATCTTCACACTTACTCTCGTTTTCATCCATGTGTGGACAGTAGCCATGACTTTATTAACAGCTGTGCAGGCAACAGTTAAAGGAAGCAACATTAAAAAATATGGGGTGTATTAGATGGAAATGAGAATCTTTCCTTCCTGAAGTATCAACTTCAGTAATACTTACTTACTGCAAGCTCTCCTTCAGGAGGCGACCACATTGGTCAGCAGCCTGGGACACCAGCAACAGGGTCAGCAACATGACCTGCTCGCTCCTCCCTGTGCCCGGTGGGCAGCCGCTGCCCTCTCTGAGGCTCTTCCGAGGCAAGGGGCAGGGGGGTGGTCGCTGTCACCGTGGGAACGCCCCCCGCCACGTCACGTCAGTGATAATGTTGTGTTTTGAAACACAAGTGACTGACAACTTACACCTTTCTCTGAGACCCTTTCCCATTCCTTTTCTTTTTTTTTTTTTTTTCTTAATAAGGAAGTGGAGATTGCTTTCCACAACTAAGCTGTTCTTGAAGTGACCCTTGGCGTAAAGCTTGTTGGCGAGTCCTTGTGTTCAGATTCTGTGGGCAACTTCAAACACAAGCAGAAGAATTACCTCAGGGAATCTGCCATTCTTTGTTCTTTCTTCTTAATTGGCTGAAGAGCTGAAGTCATCACTCATTAGGTCTGGGGGAAGGAGAGAAAAATAAATAGTTTCTCTACCCTGTCTTTAATGCACTCTGTCTGGTTAGAGACACTTTAAATGGGTGACAGTCCGCAGTCTACAAGGGAAGCAAATAACCATCCATCAAATGCAAAGTCAGATTAAATTTTTAACTGTTACTAGAAGAATCTACTACCACTACTTGTATCTCTCCCTCTTTTCTTTCAATGAAGGTGTCACTTGGGAAAGAAAGCAACTTAAATACTTTCAATGATGTTAATGAAGGATTCTGGTTACCAGAGATTGCACTCCAAAAAGGCAAGAAAAAAAATGAGATCACAGCGTGCTTTTATATAAAAACATCAGACTGTGTGATAAAAAACTCTAATAGGTGTTCTATAAATTACAGTTGCAACAAAGAAGAAGAATCAGAGTAAATTTTTATGCTGCTCTCTCCCTTATATTGCAGAAAAAGGTACTAGTTTTAAAAGCCGAATTTCTGATCAAGGTGTTCTGATACAGGTGATATAAGATGTGGTAAAAAAAAATTCTTACATGTGAAAGAAAGGTAGGAAGAGAAGGAGAAAAACATATTGCAATCCATAGGCAATCAGATGGTGACATCCTGAATTTACAGCATCACTTTTTATGAGAAGAATTTACACATGGCTGACAAAGTCTGGTTTCAATGTAGCCTCAGGTCAGAGAAACATCAGACATGATGGACTTCAGCAGGGGCATCTTATTCCTCTGGAAATTATGAATGGAATTTTGTCTGTTCTTTTCTTGCTTGAGTTGCCAGCAAATGAGTCCAGATAAAAACAGCTAGGAAGGAATATTAAGCTCTTTGAAAGATACCTTACATGTTTATTCAAATTCATTGCAATAAGTGCTGAAAGAAAGTTTTTAATTTCAAAGTGCAGTTGCATTTCAAAACTAAAAATTTAGTTTGGTTAAATGGTGGATTTGAGATCAGTTGTTTTATAGTGGTGCAATACACACTGACAATTTCCATCAAAAAGTAATAAGATGGTTAAGGATAACATAATAAAATCTAGGAAAAAAAATATGTAAACCCAAAGGATCGTAAAACTTGACATGTGAGAGGCTGCCTAAGGATACATGCTAAATTTATATGTGTGGTGATGATGGGATTTACACCTGTAAATTCTCCACATTGTATAATGTTATCAAGAGAAGATATAAGTAAAGCAATCTGTAACTTTTGAAATATTATAAGAGCTTTTAAATGTGAAAAATAATTAAAAATCAAAAATCTTCTTTATTATGGAATATGCGCATGGGAGATTACCAGAAAAAAATAATTCGGAAAAACAAGAGCCTATATTAATATATTTCTTGATATTCATAGTTTGTTACTTTTTCAGCTAAAACTGGCCTGAATTACTTTGGTTATTAATTACATTGTAAAATAAATATAATGTTAAAATAGTCCATCTGTCTCTTTACAATATCCTTTATTCTGATCCTTTTGAAACAATACACAAGTGAGAATCTGCAGGTAAGTTAGATAGATAATACTCAGATAATACTTGGATTCAAAAGGGATACAAAACTGACTCAGATTCAAGAAGAGACACTTTTTTTTCCTTTTTCAGTAAGGGAAGTATACTGTTTTAATATTCCTTAAAAAAATGGAATTACTGTTAGTTAATCAAGATGCAATGGTATAAAAAAAACATTGAAGCATTATTTAGAATCTTACAACTATACTCAGCAACTATGATACGAGAAAGTCACTGGGATATCAGCAGTTTGTGTCCTTCAGTGGTTTTATATGGATAAATTCTTGAATTTCTGCAAAAGAACCAGGTTCTCACTCTAGCCTTCTCAGAATAGTACTATTTAAGGTCTGTTAACCCTGCTTTGCGACACAGGGAAGCATTTCTGCAACGTGCTGATGACATTACCAGAATTTCTCTTTAATATAAATGTAAGGGAATAATAGAATTCTATTTGAGTACTGAAACCTGGGTTATGTTGAACTGAAAAAGGCATTTCTACTTTTTTCTTTCAGAATTTCCCCCTCCTAAATGTCTTCACCTGAAAGTTCAGTTAGTAAGTTTTCATATTACTTTAATTTCTAAGCAGTATTTTGAATACTGTTTAGCTGGAAAAGTGAAAAAAAAAAAAAACAAAAACAAAAACCAAACACAAAACCCAACACACAAATATAAGAGATTAGGTGCTTCTAGGCTGCTCAAAGCCGCATCTAGCCTGACTTTGAACATTTCCAATGATGGGCCATCCACAACTTATCTGGGAAACTGGTTCCACTGTCTCTCCACTATTATAAAATATTCTTACTTATGACCAATCTAAAACTACCTTAATTCTGTTTAAAACCCTTGCCTCTTGTCTTGTCACTATAGGCCTTGGTAAAAAGTCTCTCTGTTGGGTCTCATAAGGCCCCTTATAATGTGTAATTTGTATATATATATATGTAAAGTGTATATATGTAGTTTATACATATATGTATAAAAAGTGAACATAATATTTTGTATTACTTATTCTTCACGATTTAAAAAAAAATATTTCACTTCTTTCCAGTGCTTGTTCTGATTTCCCACTGAAAGTATTCAACCAAGTTCCTGAAGTTTCAGACTTTTCTTTTTGCTACTCTTTGCTAAGTTTTCTCACTCCTACAGTGATGTTGTTTGATTTTCATGTAATGAATTGCTTGTGTCTGCTCTTTCCTTTTCTTCAAAGACTTTTCAGAATCAGAGGAATGTTTTCCTAAGACTCCTTTAATTATACCAGGTGAAGAAGGCTTCAGTTCTCCCTTCCTTTAACTATCTAAAAGTTTATTCACTGCTTAGTTCAAGCCTCAGCCTAGGTGAAGTCTCAAGGTGAGCAGAAGATTTCTGATTAAGTCTCATAAAAGGCAATACAACTATTTAAGAAACTAGGATGCTATTTTATCTTCATCACATGATAATAATGTTCTTTTTCAATTGGGTTGTCAGTGTCTCAGATGATACCAGCTCTAGGATTTGCCATCAGTTGATTTTTTATCTATTACAATATCGTATTTGGCAACCAGACCTGAAGATGCATCTTTTAAGTTGTAGTTAAAAAAAAAGATTTCAACACTTTTTATTGTTTGTTCTAAAGTTTGGTAGCAAGATACGTGTGTGGAGAGATCTCAGCAATTAAAAGCCTAGTGTCACAGTCTCCTCTTTCATAACATTATTTGCTACAAATTCATGTGACTTGCCCATCTGTCCTGTTATGCAAGTGTTATATTTTATGAGTTCAGAAAGAATAACAGTATTTCAGGCTGAAATTCATTGTTACCCAAGGCTGTACATCACATTCAGTGTCATTAAACCTGTATATTAAGGCATTTTAGAAAGACATTATTTTTATCTTTCATGCTTAAAAGTATTCACAGAAAATAAGCCATTGGAAGCTGTTGCTGGGAAATGTAGAAGGTATGGAAAGGCTGGTATCTCTTTGTTAAATATATTTGCTGCGAGAAAATTCCGACATTTATGGCTAAGACCAGCACAAATATTTACCATAACATTAGAAAAGTATGCTAATTTCTAAAACAAAATGTATTTTGAGCTCTGTTTCTAGCAGGGTAAACTCAGCCTAATTCTATTGTAGAGAGATTGTGTTTACGAGAAAAAGTCGATAAAAAAGATTAAAAAGTGACCAAATCAAATAAGCAGAACCACAAAGGAACAATAAAATAAATAATGTAAAATGCCAGAAGAGAGAAACAAGAAAAACAGGTCTGTACCCTTCATATTAGTTGACCTTTCTGAAATGATAAAACGTAAAATGCTTTAATACATAAAAAGATATCAAGGCTCTTTTCAAGAGTCACTATGAACACATTTCAAGGTTAAGTGAAACAGGGCAATAACCAAAAAGATTGCAGCAAGGAGTCTGTTCTATGTATTTAATTGCGCAACTTTAGCATGGTGTCTAGGAGCCCCTGAAATACCACAAACATTTTGATAACAAACTGGAAAGGTTAGTTGGTGATACTGTATAACAAATGCCTTAAAATCACACAGACAAAACTATGTGCATTTTCAAAACGAGCACAGTAATACAAAGAATCTAGAATAATTCTGCAGTTCAATATTTTTCCACTCATTCCATTGCACTAGGATTTTTTTTTTCTGCATGTTTTATATTTCATCAATAAAACAGCCACCTGAAAATATATTTGGTGTTAAATAGAGGATTGACAGGTGAGGCTGTGTTGTTAGATATGCCATCCACATAGGAGCAAAAAACAGTACAAGGTCATTGAAACAGCAAAATTCCCTCCTGAAGTAATGAATCACTTCAGGTTCAGAGATTAAAAGTGATCTTCCATATGAATGGCATCCCAGCTGAGGGTAGGAGCTTCATCTGTTCATTGAAGTAAGGATTAGACTCACGCAAACCAATTCCAGCTACTCTGACACCAAGATCTGGCTGCAATCACATGGGAGCGTATTTTCTCAGAAGACCATCTAATTGCACTAAAGTTGAGAATGTTCTGTAAAATTTGATCCAAATTTCCTTTTTTTTTTTTATCATTTGTTTGTTTGCTTGTGTTTTTGGGGGGTTGGTTTGTTTTTTTAATGAACTCAAAACTCACATCAGCTTTTCTGGAAGGTTCTTTCTATTTAGGAACTTGTCAAAGACAGCAGAGACTAACTTCCAGTAAACAGAGGTCCACTTATGGTTTTGCATCCAAATTCTGGAAATCTTTTAGTGGCATTCAGTGTAAGTGTCAAGGTGCTGAGGGGAGCAGGGGTAGCCAGGGGCTGCCCTAAGGTAGACACAGCCAATTCCAGCCAGCTCCAGTGGAACCCCCATAGAACACACATGAGTTCATCAGCCAAGGCAGCGGTGCCTATATAAAAGGGGATTTAAGAGAAGGCAAAATGGTGCACAAGTAATGAAATGAGGAGTAATGAAAAAGTGTGGGAAACAACTCTATGAGCACCAAAGTGAGAGGCTAAGAAGTGGAGGAGGTGCCCCAGGTACCAGAGCAGAGATTTCCCTGCAGAAATTGGTGGAGGAGCTATTTCTCTGCAGCCATGGAAGACAGCAGTGGAGCTGATATGCACATTGCAGCCCATGTAGGACTCCATGCCAGAGCAGTTGGGTATTCGCTGAAGGAACTGCAGCTCACAGACAGCCTATGATGACTCAGCTTTATCCTGAAGGACTGTAGCCTGTGGGAAGGATGCATGGTGGAGCAAATAAAATGGAGGAAGGAGCAGCAGAGAGTACCTGCTATAGGTTGACCACAACTCTCATTCCCCATTCCCCTGCACTGCTTTTGTGGGGCTGAGGAGGTAGAGGAGTTAGGAATGAAGGTGTGAAGTTGAGTCTGGGAAGAAGTGGGGTGTAGTGGAGGGAATGTGTTTTAGTTTTGTCTTTGTTTCTCACAATCCTATTTTAATTGGCAATAAATTGCTTTTTTTTCCAAGTTTAATCTGATGTGGTCATGATGGCAATTGATGAGTGATCTCCTTCTCCTTATTGCAGCCTATGAGCTCCTTGATCTTATTTTCTTTCCCCTGTCCTGTTCAGGAAGGGAAGTAAGACACTATCATTTAAACTGAATCTCAGTTTTGGAAGAAATTCATGTCAGTATTTATTTTACCTGAACTGGAGTACCATTGAAGAACAACAAAGATCTTTATTCTTGGGTATTTAAATGAAAAGTTGGCTCAAAAATAGGAACTGATTATTTTTTTTTTTCACTCCATAATGTGGAAGGGGAAAAAGGGCCAAAGTTGATGTTTATTATCATTAAATATCTGTCAGACTTTTCTAGGATCACTATTCAAATCATATAACACATGCTGCAGTTCACTTGCTTGTTTTTGTCTGCAAATTTAGCCTTGATGAATGGAGCAAAACATCTTACTCCACATCTGCACATTATGATGTCTAATTTTCTTCTTCATTTATTCTCTTCCTTCCTGTATACTAAAGGAAAATCAGTTTAAACACTAAAAAGAACTTTGAGAGTATGCTCTTTCGACAGTGCTCAGATAATCTCCCAGTGTGAGGGAAAAAATGCTTGAGTGTCTTGAACATAACTCCAAATCCTTCCTGAGGAAAAGACTGAGTTTGATCTCTGGATAGAGGAACAATATTGAGTGCTTTTGGCAGTTCTTACCTATGATTCCTGCTTTGTTGTCACGGAGTGGACATCCTTCCCTGACTAGTATGGCTGAATCTAGTAAGCAATTTTGGATTGAATTAGTTTCTGTGACAAAACAGACTTTACAGTAGACAAATTGAATTTCTCTGGTTCAGTGACTGCTATGGCACTGCTTCTCTCAAGAAGATTTTCACATTATTGAGGGCTGGTAGATTTCCTTGTAAATAGCCAGAGGCAGCATACACTGCAACATAACTGATTCCTTGTCTGCTGGCATTAAAAAAATAAAATTAAATTCAGTGTACCTTTAACTAGTCACTTCACATGTGAGTATACACACCAATGCACACACAAGGAAAACAAAATGCAGGCATCTGCATAAAAATCCGCATATAGCTCTACTGAGACTATATTTTATATAGCTTGAAAATTCACATAATGGCCTTCTTGGAGAGACTTACCATCAGTATCTAGAATTACAAAATGCAATGTGTTTTTAATGGAGGGAAAAAGCAGGGATGTTTATTTACCTTAAATATAATTATGAATGGGGAACTTGCACTGTATGCTTTGATTTAATTAGGTTAAGAGTCTAGTCCCAGCCATATCATGGAAGGAAACACAAGAACCTCCATATTTAAGTTACCACTAACATGTAATCTTGCATCACTAGTGTCACAAACTTTCCCTACAGCTGGCACCAAACATTGCCTCCAAATATTTTATCAATCTAATATAGCAAATGTATACCATAAACTTAGCATCTGTAGCATATATAAAATGCAATTATTTAGGCAGTTCTTAGAGAATCGCCAGCAAATACAAGAAATAAATTCACACTTTCCAAGACACTCAATTCACATGGTATATTTTCCCAATCATCTTTATTCTTCTCCAAGACAAGAGATATTGCAGCTTTCTTGTCATTTTCATGGGTTGCTTTCATTCCCTTAAGTGAAAGGGATTTTTGTAGATGGTTTTACTTTCTTTTTGCTGTGAATATTACTGAATCATCTTCACAGGATACAAGATGTAGACTATGCAATTGAAGAAGCATTTAAATTATTACAAATATTCAAGATTAAGTATTGCTTCAGGTTGAGTCAGAAACATAATACGTTCACTGAACTTCAGAGCTGTAAGCAATATGGATGTCTGATGAAGAAATAGTCCACTGTAGTTTTGAAAGACACTCGAAGGACAGAGTACAGCTCCACACAATATGGGAACATACAAGTCTGTCACAAAGATGCATTTAGTTGCTTCTCGTATTAATCCATTATTTAGAGCTCCCCTGCTTCAAGTCATCATTGCAGCAGCTATTCCTCTTGGATGAGATAGTGCATATTGAGCTCTCTGGAGAGCTAGTTATTATGGGAGCCAGCAGTAAGCTACTTTTTCATTATTGTCTGGGCTTAAGAGGCTGGTTTATGAAGTGGTGAAATAACCAGGAAAATCTTAAGCAGTTTAAAAACAAAATGAGACCAATATTTCTGGAAGTAAAGAAATCACAGGAAATGTGATTCAGAAATCATCAGTTATGCGAGTCATTTGAAACAAGAAAACATAACACAGACACATGCACATACATTTTTAAAGTCTTTTAACATTTTTTATAGAAAAAAGATTAATTTTTATATCAGAAAAAAAGGATTAGTTTGAGAACTCAAATTTTAAGCAAAGGGAGATTTTGATATCTCATTTCAGTATCTTTTCCATAAAAATTAATGTTAAATTTTTATGATTAAAATTCAATAATGCAATTTAAAAATTTCATTGACTCAAGGCTATTTTTTGTTAGTTAAAAATTTACCATAATTTTTAATTTGTCAAAGACTTTTGCTTTTGCTTTTATCAGGCAGGGGGTAATATCTAAATAATTTTTGAAACTGTGTTTTCCTTTCCTGTTGAGCTCCAACATGCCCCACTGGGCCCTGGAAGAGCAAATAGGAATATTCAGAAAAGATATCTGTGTGAGCTAGAATCTGCAGTTCTGTGATCTATGAAGGCTATTTGATAAACTGTGCAAAATATGTAGATGATATAGAAAATGTATATTAAATAAATAGACTTAGGTCCATTCTAATTGACCAAAATTGACAACTTCAGCAAAGTTCTCATTGCACAGCTTCACATGGTAATGACCTAAGTCACTATTTTATATTTTTTTATTCAGGTTTATCATGTGCATATTTATACAAACAAATCCTAAGCAGTTGTGAACTTATATTACTTCCTTTGAATTATTTACAGGAGTGTTGAAAGTATCTGTTTAGGCATGAAGGTCTCATTACCTACTTTTGACTTCCCCTGGGATGGCTTTTCTATTGCCACTCTATCCAAAGATGAATTTGAAATTATTTGATTTTTTTTTTTATTTTTGTAAGACAAAGAGAAGTTAAAAGGGAGCTTCAGCTCTTTATGTTCTACCATTTGGGTAAGTAACACTTTGTGGAACATTCTTTCTAAATAGTTTTCGTGTCTTTATTTTTAATTCTGCAATCTAGATATGCACAGAAAGAAATTCCTAAAAAAATCTCCAGAGCTATCTTACCTGTGCAACATCACAGCACATAGAATTATTTATTTATTTGTGGTTTGAGAACTCTGGCCAAAAACATTTACGATTTTTGAATACCCATTTGTCTCCCCCTTTCTTTCTTGACAGCATTTTTAATTCACTGAAGTACTTTTCAGATGACTGTTTCTTCAACTACTAACTCATCTCTTTCGTTTGTGGTCTCTTTTGTTTGTCTCCCAGTCTGATGAATGTGCCATCTGTACCTATGTTCCAGGACTCTTCTTCCATGCTTCAGTCCACGCTCCTTCACCTCCCCTGGCCATATGTGTAATTTTTTTACCTTAACAGACCTTTGTACCAGAAAATGTCTCATCTTTTGACAATGCAATTTCCTACTCACTATAACACTTTACTATTCTAAACATTTGCTACACTTTTTTTTCTGTTATGATTACTGCTTTTAGAAATGCAAGAGAAATCCTTTGAGAAGCCTGAGAGGTAGTTTCTTCTGTCACAGGGTAAGCAGTCCACCAGTGGACACATGATTACTTGATCAAAATGAAATAATGGTTGCAATTGTTCTTTAAACTTTATGATTCTATTTCTTGCCAGACTATGCAATTCAGCAGCATCAGTGGAAGAATTATGCAAAAGACAATGTTTTTATGCTTGTAAAATTAATAAACACCTAATTAAGAAAAGAAGAAAATAGAGCTGCTGTCTTTCATGGTGTTTCTGAAACAGCTATGCCTAATGTGGCAGAGTAAATAACTGAGAGATTAAGTAATTATTCATCGATTAGTGTACTTATTCAAACTGAAAGTCTGAGCTTTCTAAAGATCATCCATTGATAATGTTAACTTATACAACTTTTGATCTGACTGAGCACCTTGTTGGGAAAATACATTCTAATATTTTTAGCACTGTAATGTAACAAAAATAGTTCTACTGTTCTCATTAAGATTTTACCTGTATAGTTCTACCACAATCATAAATTAATAGTAATAAAATCATCTGGTAAGTGGTAAATTAAGGTTAGGGTGTGCAGTATTCTTTTGGCTTGGTGACTATACAGCAGCTAGTCTTTATTCAGAAATGAATTTGTAGCATAGCCTTCTTTTCATTCTGCTTTAACAGGTATAATGTTTTTAGATTGCTTTTTCCTAATGCTGTGCATTATGGACATACAGAGGGTATAGACAAGCATATTGACGGAATCCCTGGAACAATATAAATTTTTCTGTTGTGATAATGTTACCATTAGTCTTGATTGCATTTTCTAAGGGTAGAATTCTAGCAACAGGTTGCTTTGGGCATTTTTGTTTGTTGATTTAAATTTCCCCCTTTACTTTTGTCTAAATGTCTCTTTCCATTTATTTATTATTTTTTAAAGCAGGTTACAGTTTTGTTGTATGTTGTCTGTTTTACGTGCTATTGTTATAATCACTTTTATGTTTTCTTTATGCCAGGTTAACATTCTGCTACTGATGAACATTTTCATCATATTTACTGGCGCTCATGCTGTACATATGAGAACACTTCCTTTATTTATCCCTTAAATTTTGTTTTTCCCTTGTTAGTAGGTTTGCTGTCTCAGCTTCAATGTTCTGTCTGATTGCAATTACTAATTTTCCCAGCCGGGAACTTGTTTCATTTTTTTTAGTCTCTGTAACATGCTGATTTATTTGGAAATGTAGTTCAAAATATTTTGTCTCTAAATTTTGCATTTTCTTTCCACACAGTATTAATGATGTCTTCATGGATATTTTTCTGTCCAGAGTTTTAGAGAAAAACAGTAGTTACAAAACTTGGTGCTACTCTGTAGCCTGTTACATCACAGAAAAGAGACTTCAAATGGGTTTTGGAGGAAATGTCTGTAATTTACAGAAGTCCAATAGATAAAGAAAGCTACTCTAGTTCTCATTGCATGCTAGAGAAAAAAAGCTACTTCAGTTGCTGGTGATAAATATAGCTCTAAACTAACGCTTAAGTTTTGACATTTGCCTGAGTCATACATTTTAATGGTATATAATTGAAAGTTCGTGCCGTAGTGTGAACTTCTTATGACATAATCTTGAGTGTATACCAGCTACTTTGACTGAATTTGATAATCATTACATTTGGTTAGCCTTACAAAATTAAGGGCTTTATGGTCAGAGTTTCGATATTTGTTCAGTATGCACATGATCTGTTCTAAAAAAAGACATCTAGATCTTATTAACATGACAGAAAGAAGCCTATGAAAGAAAGTGCAGGGTTCTTTTTTGTTGTTGTTTTGTTTGTTGTATTTTTTCCCAAGCAATACAAGTTGGCAAGTGGTCTTTAAAGACTACTATCTCTGGCTGATTATTTCAAGCTTTTAATTTAACCATCTAATTAAATGTAGCTATGGTTAATTAAATAGGATCCCTAATTTTGCTTTTTTGATTGGTCAGGTGAAGTGATTTGTGCAGATGGATACAATGTGAACAGTTGTGGGTAACTTATTTAAGATTCTATTTCCATCTGTGATCAAAAATCTGGTCTTGAAAGGCCCGTTCTAAAAACCAGTGTGAATTATAAAAAAAAAAAAAATCACTGAATTTGGAGAAGGTACTTATATCAGTTATAGTAAATATATTTATTAGTAATGCTTTATAATAAAAGTGGTCATAGAGCAGGAGAGAAAGAAGTATAAATGTATGTGGGGAGTGAAGGCAATAAGATTTGCATAAAGAACAGCTTGGGAATGAGCTCTGAGGTCTTGGTGCTTGACAAGCCCTGGGCAGATGAGTTGGGGTATTGAAGGCCAGAGGATGTGGGGGTTGTGAGAAGGTCTGTAGCATTGTGATTGGACTATTTACCTGGAGAGTTTTATAGGGGCCAGTGTGATTGAACACTGTATGTATGTGCAGATGGGGAAAGTACTGAACAGGGGGTTAAAAAGGGCTTGGCAATAATAAAGTTGGATTTGAGTCTCTGCATCAACTTGAGTCTGTGACATGAAATGCCACAAATGGCATTTCACGGGGCATGAAAAGCAGCTAGTTGTTGATCTGGTGGCATGGCTCAGCCGAACTGCTCGCTGAAAGTAAGCAAAGGTGTATGCTGAAAGGAAGTGAATTCAAACTGCGTGGATTGCCTCTTGCAGGATGTGGGTAAGCGGCTGAGAATTAGGGGGTTTGCTTTAACAAAAGAGCAAGGAACTGTTCTAGAGGATTTTTGCTATCATTCTTAAGCAGTAGGGGAAAAAAAGTTGATGAAGAATTGAAAGGTATCCTTCTCTGGGCATCAAAAGTTGATCCATCTATTAATTCCACTAATATTTATACCCCGGAGATTTGGGATAAAATCGGCATTAATTTGTGGAACTGTGCTACAACCAATGATAAAGTTGCTGCCACTTTATTGAGCCTGTGATGAGTTATTTCTGAAACTATAAACTTCATGCCAGCTCACAAGCACAGGAAGTAGAAGCGGCACCTTTGGCTTCTTCACCACCAACCTCTTTGCCGGACTCTGCTGAGAGATTGAAAAATCAGTCTGCTGTTGTTGCTGCTGCAGTTCTGCCGCCTGATGATTCTGATGCTGACCTGGATGGTCCTTTTGACCTGGGGCCCATGGATCCAGTAAAGGAGCCTGATTTATATCCCCTAGATCCTCATGATCTATGGGCAGCTGTAAAGGGAGAAGAGAGATGGGCAGGGGATGCAGAAGTATTGTGGGCTTTCCGGGTGGTATATGTGCCGGATCAAGACCCACAGTGGGAAGGTCTCTTATATGTCTTATCAAAGATATCAGGCAAACGGTGATAGACCATGAACTCGGGGCCCCATATACAACTCATTTGATACAGTCTGTGTGTGATACTAATGTATTCATCCCAAACGATTTCAAAATGTTTCATTTGATAATGATGGACATGCAATATACTATGTGGGAATCGAAAATGAGGCAGCTCGCAGGCACCCAGGCTGCTGAAAACTTAGCATTGAGGGTACATGACCCACTGCAAGCAGTTACTGCCGATGTATTACTGGGTCAAGCTGATTTTGGCACCAATGCTGCTCAAGGTAGGATTTGCCAGGCGGGTTTGCAGCAAGTTAAACAATTGGCACTTCAGGCTTTGAAAACTGTCCCTGACACTGGTAAACAGAGACAGCCTTTTGTCTGAATCAAACGAGGGAAATGAGCTGTTTACGAAGTTTTTAGACTGACTTAATGAGGCTCTGGAGAAACATTGATAATGAGAAAGCATGTGGATATATTTTCAAACAACTTGCTATTGAGAATGCTAACCCTGACTGTCAGAAAGTATTGTGGCCATTATGAGATTCGAGCATAGATGATATGTTAAATGCTTGTATGAATGTCGGGTCTATACAACACGATCTGTCTCTGATTAAGGAAGCATTTGCGGCATTGTCTGCTAAGTCATAGCAGTGTTTTTTGTGTAGTCAGTACGGCCATTTGAATAAAGACTGTCTGAAAAGAAAAGGAAATAATAGAAGGGGAGCACCTGGAATTTGCTTGCACTGTCGTAAAGGGAGTCATTATGTAAGTCATTGCCGATCAAAATTTGACCAGGATTGCCAGCCTTTAACTTTACATGGAAACCCCAAGCAGAGTGCAGAGAGGGGCCATGCCATGCCAACAAATTACTCCTCCAAATGGCCCCCTTGAGGAGCTGCCGCAGTTTGCGCGCCAGGACAAGTGGCAGCGCAAGGGTGGACCTGGCCACCTTGGAAGAGACAATAATTCAAGACATATTAGTTGTGTTTATTCCAACAGGCACATATGGCCCACTCAGGCAGGGAAAGGCAGCATTGTTAATTGGACTATCCTCTACAGTGATAAGGGGTCTTTTTGTGCTGCCAGGGGTCATTTGCAAGGAATTGTTGACAGTGGAGCAAATGTTACAGTCATTTCTGCATCACAATGGCCCAATCACTGGCCTTTAATGGAAGCTCATGCCTTATTAGCAGAACTTGGTGGTCGAACCTCTCCAAACCAGAGCAGAGAGCTTGTTGTTATTTTTGGACCAGAAAGGAGATCTGCCTCGATTAGGCGTTTTGTATTATCTGGATCTCCACCCTGTGGGGCAGAGACTGTTCAAACCAACGGGGGAATACATTTACGTATGGATTTTTCCTAGGTGGCACCATTTTGCAGCAGGTCCCACCTTTAATCTAGAAATCAGATGAGCCTGTGTGGGCAGATCAGTAGCCCCTCCCAAAAGAAAAACTGCTGCAATTACACAAATTGGTGGATGAACAGCTGAAAGGTGGTCACATAGTCCCCACGACCAGCTCATGGAATACACCTGCCTTTATGATTCAGAAGAAAAATAATGCTTGGAGGCTTTTACATGGCCCAAGAAAGATAAATGAGGTCATTGAGGATATGGGAGCTTTGCAGCCTAGGCTCCCCTCGCCAGCAGTGTTACCACAAATGTGGACTCATATAGTCATTGATTTAAAAGACTATTTTTTCATGATACCTCTTGCTCCACAAGATGCACCGCAATTTGCCTTTTCTGTGCCTTCAGTCAATGCTGCAGAGCCGCATAAAAGATATCATTGGAACGTGTTGCCACAAGGGATGAAAGACAGTCCTACACTATGCCAGCAATTCGTAGTGGCAGTTTTAAGCCCTATACAAGAGTGTTTTGAGAACGTTTTAATTTATCATTATATGGATGACTTTTTAATTGCTGCAGAATTGGAACAAACAACCCAAAAAGTGAAATGGCAAGTGATCCAAGCAGTCTCTACAGCAGGACTCCAAATTGCAGAAAAAAAAAAAAATCAAGCAGCACCACCCTGGAAATATTCAGGATGGAAAATATCCGTACAAAACATTCAACCTCAGAATATCACCCTGCAGACAGGAATAAAGACTCTAAATGATTTACTAAAGCTCTTAGGAACCATAAACTGGATCTGTCCTCTCCTGGGAATATCTACAGAAGAGCTCCATTCCCTCTTCAAATTATTGGAGTGGGATCCATGTTTGACATCTCCTCGAACACTCACACTCTCTGCACAAACCTCCATTGATAAAGTGGTCATAAAATTAACCAGTCAAGTTGCTCATAGGCAAAAAATGGACTGCCCTATTAGGCTTTTCATTTTTTATTCATCTTTTCAATCCTATGGGTTCTTAGCACAGTGGGTTCCGCAAGACGCAGATCCATTGATTATTTTGGAATGGATATTTTTGTCACGTAATTTTGGATAAACAGTTACAACAGCCATTGAAATTATAGTTATGGTCATTCAGAAAGGAAGAGAGTGGTTATTGACTTTAGATGGTGTTCAACCTAATATTATC
The DNA here is from genome assembly GCF_034315485.1 of Pezoporus occidentalis. Classification (NCBI taxonomy): domain Eukaryota; kingdom Metazoa; phylum Chordata; class Aves; order Psittaciformes; family Psittacidae; genus Pezoporus; species Pezoporus occidentalis. The sequence goes on along the minus strand of NW_026914201.1, from coordinate 1,271,232 downwards.
TATCTGCCTCTTGATACAAAACAACTAACCTTTTTAACTCACTAGTCTTTTGCTTTTCAGTGTGCTCTAGCAGATTTTACAGGGCAAATTAGTATTCATTTTCCAGGATACAAAATTGTGCAATCCCTACATTCTCTTCCCCTTTTGTCTACTTCACAATTAACTATTACGCCAATAACTGAGGCCCTCACAGTATTCACTGATGGGTCTGGCAAGACAGGCCGAGCAGTAATAGTTCTTGGAAAGATGCTGAAGGACACTGGAAAAAATGATGAACTCATTGTCACAGGATCACCTCAGGTAGTAGAACTCTCTGCTGTACTCCATGTTTTTAAATTATGGACTGCTCCAATAAGTATTATACCTGGAAGTTCCAAAAAACATAAAAACATATAATGGCCCAGGTTATACAGTGCACAAAACACGAGCATTTCTTCAACGGTGGGGAATTCAACATGTCACAGATATTCCACATTCCCCCACAGGCCAAGCCATTATCGAATGCACACATAGCACCCTTAAAACTATGTTGCAGAAACAAAAAAGAGGGAGTTCAGATTTAACTCCACAAGAACATATAGCAAAAGTTTGTTATGTTTTAAACTTTTTAAATCGCTGGACGGAGGATGGACCTCCTATATACCCCCATTTTGGGGGTTCTAAGAATTTTGAACAGGGGAAAGCTCATGTTAAAGTACGTAATCTTGAAACTCATGAATGGGAAGGCCTGTTCCCTTTAATAACCTGGGGAAGAAGGTATGCTTGTGTTTCCACAGATAAACGACCTCGTTGGGTCCCTACACGATGGGTTCATCCTGCCTTGTCTTCTGTCTCTTCATCCCAAGAGGACTGACCCTACCGTGATTTCCTGCCCAGCCAAAAGAGAATATTAGCCAATGCGACAGGTCAAGACACCCTGTGCCTGTCGGTTGCCGCACCTATAAGTCCTTTCAGACTGCTGTTGGAAGCAATGGCAGCCTTGAATCCTGTGGACACGTGGGATAACTGGGGGGTATTAACAACACAAATTCAAGAAATAAATTTGTTAAGATCTGTAAAAATGGACATGTATCTGTATTTTCATTATATATTTTGAAACCAACTGTTAGTGCAGAATGTTAACTGTTCTTTAACTGTTTATTTGCAAGGCTGGTAGCACAAATGAAAAAATTGTATTAAGAATGTTTGTTTTGTTACTTTTTATTAGCTTATACAGTTTCTTATTAGAATCATAGAATCATAGAATCGTTAGGGTTGGAAAGGACCTTAAGATCATCTAGTTCTAACTCCCCTGCAATGGGCAAGGACACCTTACGCTAAATCATATCACCCAAGGCCTCGTTCAACATGAGCTTGAACACTGTCAGGGATGGAGCATTCACAACCTCCCTGGGCAACCTATTCCAGTGCCTCACCACCCTAACAGGAAAGAATTTCCTTCTTATATCCAACCTAAACTTCCCCTGTTTAAGTTTTAACCCATTACCCCTTGTCGTGTCACTACAGTCTTTAATGAACAGTCCCTCTCCAGCATCCCTATAGGCCCCCTTCAGATACTGGAAGGCTGTTATGAGGTCTCCATGCAGCCTTCTCTTCTCCAGGCTGAACAGCCCCAACTTCCTCAGCCTGTCTTCATATGGGAGGTGCTCCAGTCCCCTGTTCATCCTCGTAGACCTTCTCTGGACTTGTTCCAACAGTTCCATGTCCTTTTTATGTTGAGGACACCAGAACTGCACACAATACTCCAGGTGATGTCTCACGAGAGCAGAGTAGAGAGGCAGGATCACCTCCTTTGACCTGCTGGGCACACTCCTTTTGATGCAGCCCAGGATACAGCTTCCTGGGCTGCAAGCACACACTACCGGCTCATATTCATTTTCTCATTGACCAGCACATCCAAGTCCTTCTCCACAGGGCTGCTCTGAATCTCTTCTTGGCCTAACCTGTAGCTGTGCCTGGGATTGCTTCGACCCAGGTGTAGGACCTTGCACTTGGCATGGTTAAACCTCATGAGGTTGGCATCAGCCCACGTCACAAGTGTATCAAGGTCCCTCTGGATGGCATTCCTTCCCTCCAGGGTGTCAACCGAACCACACAGCTTGGTGTCATTGGCAAACTTGCTGAGGGCACACTCAATCCCACTGTCCATGTCAGCAATGAAGATGTTAAAGAAGACCAGTCACAACACTGATCCCTGAGGGACACCACTCGTTACTGGTCTCCAGCTGGACATTCAGCCATCAACCACAACTCTCTGTGTGTGGCCATCCAGCCTGTTCTTTATCCACCGAGTGGTCCATTCATCAAATTGATGTCGCTCCAGTTTAGAGAGAAGGATGTCATGTGGGACAGTGTCGAACGCTTTGCACAAGTTGAGGTAGATGACATGGACTGCTCTACCTCTGTCCATCAGTTCTGTAGCCCCATCATAGAAGGCCACCAAATTGGTCAGGCAGGATTTCCCCTTAGTTAAGCCATGCTGGCTGCCATCAAGCACCTTGTTGATTTTCATGTGGCTTAGCATGCCATCCAGGAGAATCTGCTCCAAGATTTTGCCAGGCACAGAGGTGAGACTGACTGGTCTGTAATTCCCTGGGTCATCCATTTTCCCCTTCTTGAAAATGGGGGTTATATTTCCCTTTTTCCAGTCATTGGGAACTTCACCTGACTGCCATGATTTCTCAAATACGATGGCCAGCGGCTTCGCAACTTCATTCTCCAGCTCCTTCAGGACCCACAGATGGATCTCATCAGGACGCATGGACTTGTGCATGTTCAGATTTTTAAGATGGTCTCGAACCAGTTCCTCTCCTACAGTGGGTGCAAGGTCTTCATTCTCACAGTCCCTGCATCTGCCTTCCAAGACTTGGGTGGTGCAGTCAGAGCCTTTGGCAGTGAAGACTGAGGCAAAGAAGTCATTCAGAACCTCAGCCTTCTCCAAATCCTCTGTAGCCAGTTCTCCTGAGAGCTTCCTGAGGGGGCCTACACTCTCCCTAGTCTGTTTTCTATTTGCTATGTACCTGTAGAATCCCTTCCTGTTATCTTTAATACCTCTAGCTAAGCTTAATTCTAACTGGGCCATAGCTTTGCTAACCTGCTCCCTAGCTTCTCAGACAACATCCTGTACTCTTCCCAGGCCACCTGTCCTTGCTTCCACTTATTATAAGCCTCTTTTTTCAGTTGAATTTTCCTCAGGAGCTCCTTATCCATCCAAGGAGGTCTCCTGGCCCTCCTGCTGCACTTCCTTCTGGTTGGGATGCAACACTCCTGAGCCTGTAGCAGGTGATCCTTGAATATCAACCAAGAGTCTTGGGCCCCTCTGCCCTCTAGGGCTGTATCCCATGGAACCTTCCGAAGCAGGGTCCTGAAGAGGCCAAAGCCTGCTCTTTTGAAGTCCAGGGCAGTGAGCTTGCTGCACGCTCTTCTCACTGTCCTGAGGATCTCAAATTTGAGCATCTCATGATCGCTGAATCCAAAGCTGCCCTGGAGAGTCACATTTCCAACCAGCCCTTCCCTGTTGGTGAGCACAAGGTCAAGCGTGGCACCTCTCCTTGTAGGCTCCTCTATTACTTGCAAAAGGAAGTTGTCTTCTACACAATCGAGGAACCTCCTGGATTGCTTGTGCCGGGCCGTACTGTCCTTCCAACAGATGTCAGGGTGGTTGAAGTCACCCATGAGAACAAGGGCCTGCGAGCGTGAGGCTTTTCCTGTCTATAGAGTGCTTCATCCGCAGGTTCTCCTTGATCAGGCTGTCTGTAACAGATCCGACAGTAATGTCTCCCATAGCTATATTCCCTTTAACCCTGACCCACAAACTCTCTGTGGACTGCTCACCTGTCCCCAGACAGAGTTCCATACTCTCCAGCCTATCCCTAACATAAAGGGCAACTCCCCCTCCCCACCTGCCAGGCCTGTCCTTCCTAAAGAGCCTGTAACCTTCCATTCCAACACTCCAGTCGTAGGAGCTATCCCACCATGTTTCTGGGATGCCTATTATATCATATCCCCGTAGACGTGCACACATCTCTAATTCCTCTTGTTTGTTCCCCATGCTACGGGCATTTGTATAGAGGCATCTGAGCCGAGCTCCAACTGAAGCCAGCTCATTGGCTGGAGCAGCTGGGATATCTCTACAGTGCTCCAAGCATTTATTATAGGTTCTAGCAACTGACTGGGTGTGTTGGGATGGAATGATGCTCCCCTCCTCCAACACATCTAGTTTAAAGCCTCCTTGACCAATCTGGCAAGCCTCCTACCAAAACTGCTCTTTCCCTTCTTTGTCAGAGCAGCTCCACCAGCCCCCACTAGACCTGGCTTACAAACTTGGGTCCCATGTTCAAGACACCCAAACCCCTGACTATGACACCACCCTTTTAACCAGTTATTAACCTGGCCAATCCTCCTAGCTTTTTTTAGGTCCTCCCCTGTATCCTGGAGAATTGATGAAAAGACCACCTGAGCTCCAGAGCCCCTAACCACCTCTCCCAGGGCTCTGTAGTCCTTCTTTATGTTCCCCAGGCTGCTACTATCTATATCCCTAGCACCCACACGTATCACCAGGAGTGGGTAATAGTCCGTGGGACTTCCTAGAGCAGGCAGCCTCTCTGCAACATTCCTGATCCGTGCCCCCGGTAGGCAACACACCTCCCTTGAGACGGGGTCTGGACGGCAGACAAGTGCTTCTGTCCCTTTCAGTGTAGAGTCCCCTACTACTACGACCCGCCGCTTTTTCCTAGCAGTACTAGTAGAGATCTTCTTTACCAGGGCATCAGCCGGCTGTTTCTGGCTCGAGTGCGCTTCCTCATTAGCCCCCTGCAGGACAGCAAAGCAATTCTGCATGGGGACAGGGGATTTAGGGGGAAGTCACTTGCTTTTGGTTGTCCTTTTCCTTTTTTTTTTTTTTTTTTTTTCACTAATTCCCAGCTTCCCAGGTTAACGGCCTCCTTCTTTCCTTCATGAGGTAGAGGTGAAGCTCGAGGCCCCTGCACAGTTTGGGCATGGAGCAAGCATTCCTGCTTCCTCTCAGCTTCCCTGACATCTCTCAGTCTATTAACAGTATCCCGCAGCTCAGCCCCTGCTGCAGGAGGACCTCCACCAGGGCGCACCGAGTGCAGCCCTGCCCATTGCGCACCCTCCCCTCCCCAGACCAGTGCAGGCACTCTCCACACCCCGAGCTCTGCACTGCAGCCTGCCCTCTCACCGGCTCTGCCTGGGTGCCTACGCTGGCCACCGCCGGGGCAGCCAGAGCAGAGCTCCCGCACCGGGCCCTGCTCATACAACGAGTGCTCACTATCCCGCTCGCCAGCCCGCGCAAACTGCCTCGCCGCGTTCCTGGTAGCTCCCGCTCCCTGGTCAGGTTTTTAACCAGTCAGGGCTGGTGCCGCTCCTCCTGGCTCCGCCCCGTGTGAGTCAGTTGCTCTCGTCGGCTGAGCTGCCGGCTCCTGGACAGGTTCTGTCGAGGACTTGAGGCTCCCTCGGTGGGAGGCTCTTGTCGCTCTGAGTTGAGGCTGCTGGACGCTGACCTCCCCCCCGCTCCAGTGTTGAAGGCGTCGTCTCTCGAGCTACTCGCCTCAGCAATTGACAATTATTAATCGAGCCCTTAAGCAGGTGTTAACAGTGAAGACACAAAGCAAAGAAGGGGGAGATGTGGGGAGTGAAGGTGATAAGATCTGCATGAAGAACAGTTTGGGAATGAGCTCTGAGGTCTTGGTGCTTGACAAGCCCTGGGCAGATGAGTTGGGGCATTGAAGGCCAGAGGATGTGGGGGTTGTGAGAGGGTCTGCATCATTGTGATTGGACTGTTTACCTGGAGAGTTTTACAGGGGTCAGTGTGATTGAACACTGTATGTATGTGCAGATGGGGAAAGTACCGAACAGGGGGATAAAAAAGGCTTGGTGATAATAAAGTTGGATTTGAGTCTCTGCATCAGTTTGAGTCTGTGTCATGAAATGCCACAGATGTACACAATGTGAGCTAATTGAAGTATGACCTATATGTTGATTGATATTTTTATCCAGCTTTAGTCCATGTTCCAGAGTTCTGCTAGGTAGTAGAATTTCAATCATACTGTATAATGTTTTATAATCTGAATTAAACGTCAGCAGAACCGAATGCATCATTTCAACAAAATTAGAGTTAGACCAGAAATGCTTATAATTGTCAAAATAGTTCTGATTTTTTTCTCTTCCCATCCATTCATCTACCTTTTGATTTTTGGAAGCTTTGGAATACACCTGTTCAATACTATTGTTGCCCTCCTTTTTAAGAATTACATGCCAAACACACAGTTATAAGGCAAATATCTCTAAATTAAATTTCAGGTACTCATTTTCACTGAAGTAACTGATCACCAATAAAAACCAATAAAATTTTCTAGTAATTTCAATACTGCAGTAAAAGTAATATTTCAAGGTGTTGATCGCCATAAATACATACATGAACTTTCATTCAGCTTTCTTTGAATCCCATGGGAGTCATCTTTTTATAAACAATGTAAGATTATCTGTTTTGAAACTGTTACCAGATGACGAACTGAGTATTGATAACTGATAAACTGAGCTGATGAACTGATGCTGATGAGCTGCTGAACAGCTGATGAACTGAGTATTGATTAAGTGGTATGGTCAACACACTGGAGGAAAGGGATGTTATACAGAGGGACCTTAACAGGCTCAAGAGGTGGGACAGTGCAAAACTCATAAAGTTCAACAAAGCAAATTGAAAGGTCATGATCCATTTTAAAATTAGCTAGACATTTTTTCCTTTATTGCTCTAACCTAAAGTCCAGTCCTAATCTCAGTCTTCTAATGGTTAAAAATTTTCATCTAATTCCAATTCTAAATTTATTCATCTCAGTTTTATAGGCATGTTCTCGTGTGCCAACATTGTCTTTTGGCTTAGTTGAGTTTTTTCCTTTCCTGATGTTTACCCACTGTTTTTTTATAGCATATAATCATGTGCCCACTCTGTCTTTATTTTTTCATCTTTTGTAGCTAAACTCTTGGAAAATAATTTAAAGCAATGTTAGATATGATATAAACTTAGCTGCGCTCTGTATTTAGTTTCTTATTCAAAAGATCAATAGATTAGCTTGTTAAGATAAACCTCTCTGAATGATAGTGGAGAGTGAGCTAGTTGGATGGATTGTTGTGCCACGGACTAAGACAATCACAAACATATTACAGTACTGGTGTGAAACATGTGGCTGTAACAGAGAAACACTTGCTCTTTATTCTTACTTAAAATATTTTTGAAAACTGCACCATCTAAGGCATAGTTTGGAGGCACAGATTTTACACGCCAATTTGTGCCATTCATTACGTGAACATGACTAGAGCTGAAGCCTGGATGTATCCAAGAGAAGAATTAAGCACTACTACCTCAATTAGAATCATATAATCACAGAATAGTTAGAGTTGGAAACGACCTTATGACCACCTAGTTCCAAACCCCCTGACATGGGCAGGGACACCTCACACTAAACCACATCACCCAAGGCTTTGTCCAACCTGGCCTTGAACACTGCCAGGGACGGAGCATTCACGACTTCCCTGGGCAACCCATTCCAATGCCTCACCACCCTTACAGTAAAGAACTTCCTCCTTATATCCAGTCTAAACTTCCCCTGTTTAAGTTTGAACCCATTACCCCTTGTCCTGTCACTACAGTCTGTAAAGAAGAGTCACTCTCCAGCATCCTTATAAGCCCCCTTCAGATACTTGAAGTCTGTTACGAGGTCTCCACGAAGCCTTCTTTTCTATGGGCTGAACAGCCCTAACTTTCTCAGCCTGTCTTCATACAGGAGGTGCTCCAGTCCCCTGATCATCCTCGTGGCCCTCCTCTGGACTTATTCCAACAGTTCCATGTCCTTTTCATGTTGAGGACACCAGAACTGCACACAATACTCCAAGTGAGGTCTCACGAGAGCAGAGTAGAGGGGCAGGATCACCTCCTTCAACCTGCTGGTCACGCTCCTTTTAATGCAGCCCAGGATCCAGTTGGTTTTCTGGGCTGCGAATGCACACTGAAGTCACCTCATGTTAAGTTTGTCAAAACCCCCAAGTCCTTCTCTGCAGGGCTGCTCTGAATCTCTTCTCTGCTCAACTTGTAGTTGTGCCTGGGATTGCTCTTACCCAGGTGAAGGACTTGCAGTTGGCATGGTTAAACTTCATGAGGTTGGAAGCTTCTTCTATTCTTCAATTCCTACTGGGAAATATATTTTATTATGTGTTGTCACAAATTCTTTAGGGAAGCAGTGATAGATACTTGTGCACACATATTTTGCATAGATGTATATGCTTACATATTTATTTGTTTTCCACAGGTAACTTTTATATTTCCTTATTGTAGATGTAGTTGGCTTGGTTTGTTGTTTTTTTTTGTTTGTTTGTTTGTTAATTTAGCAGGTGAGAAAGAATAGTAATATCAGGATAGAAGATTAAATAAATAATTAAAAAATCCCCACCCGCCTCTTCCCCCTAAATACCAGCTACAGTAAACACACAGGGGGTTCAGTGCTGATGATGTTTGCTGTTCTTCAAAGCTTTAGGGACTGCAAAGTTAAAAATTCAGTGTTTGATATTTTGGTTTACTTGTGAGATTAGTACTTGATTCAAACACAGGAAGGCAAACAACAGTGAATCACAAATGGAACTGAAATGGAGATAGAGTGACTCTATGGCCTAATTGTTAGCAGAATAATTTGTAACAAAGTAAAGTATGATTTTTTTTAATTTAACTTAAAAGTATATTAAAATTATGTGGGTTTTTTCCCCATTTTTTTCTTCTGCATTTAGTATTGTAATCTATTTTATTTAAAAAAAATATTTTCAATCAGACAAAAGTATCATACATAACTGGGACATCTGACAACAATTGTCAGTTTAAAAATTATATATAACTGTAAAGTATTCTTGAAGTTTCTTCATTCTGCCATGTATGTTGTTTCCTGCTTTATCCTTCAATATATTTCAAAAGACCTTCTGTTTCAGATGCTCTTCCTGTAAAAGTGGACATGACTTGAGGAACATTTTCCTATGTCACTTTGCTGTACTATATCTGGTAACTTAGAAAAGTAATATGTTATTTTTTGCCACGAGAAATGAAAAATATACTTTGAAATCTAACGAAACACATTAAAGCTTCAATTCTATATTCTCAAGGGGTCTAAAGGATAAACTCTAGATCTCAAGTTATAGAAAACCAGGAATATATTTCCGTAAAACCAAGATACTTGAAAACTTAGGAAGAGTGTTAACTTACTGCTTTATATAACACCTTTTGCTCACCTACTTAATATCAACATTTATATTTTATTTTTCTGTGTTTTCTGTCAGTTATACCATATCTAAAAGCCTCTCTCCATCTTTATGAGCCTGACTTTTTGTTTTAATTTTTTTTTTTTAAACTCATTTACACCCATGGTCCCTTAAAAAAATGAAACAGTCACATCCCTGATTAACATCCTCTTTTTTTTCTTTAAATGAAACTTTAGTTATTCAAAACTTTCCTAACCCTGGGTGTTTTGCTGTTCCATATAATATTTGTATATATATTTTCTATTTCGACACACTTCTGCAAAATATAGTAGTCAAAATTATGACTGAATAACCTGTACCCTTATAACCTTGCAATTCATAAAAGCCTGGCAAAGGAACTATATATACATTTTTATTCTAGTTATAATAATTGCTGTAATCAGTAATATTATTCAAGGTCACATGTTGTGCTTATTTAAAAAATTACTAGTAAGTTGAATTATGTCTATTTTCCTTTTAAATTTTGCATATTTCTTTTTGAAAATACATCAATTTATATTCTTTATTACAACACCTTTATTTTAGAGTTTAGAATCACTGTTTTAGATATTTTTTAAAACATAACACTGGAAAAATATTTTGGGAGTGTCCTGGGTTCAGCAGTAGCAGTCATGTTTTTCCTTTGTGGTAGCTGGTACAGTGCTGTGTTTTGACTTCCAGCCTGGGAACAGTGTTGGTGAAGCCGATGTTTTCGGTTGTTGCTAAGTGATGTTTACCGTGACCAAGGACTTTGTGAGGCTCATGCTCTGCCAGGGAGGAGGGGAAGCTGTGAGGAAGCAGAGACGGGGCGCCTGACCCGGGCTAGCCAGGGAGGTATTCCATACCACAGCACATCATGCCCAGGGTGGGGGGTAACTGGGAGTTCCCTGGAAGGACACGGGCTTCCGGGTGGGACTCGTTTCTTGGCCGGTGGTATTGTATTCTCTTCCCTTTTTATTTTCCCTTATCATTGTTGTAGTTGATAGTAGCGGTGGTGATTTGTGTTGTACATTGGTTGCTGGACTGTCCTTGTCTCAACCCGTAGGAGTTGCACCCTTTCGATCCTCCTCCCCGTTCCTCCGGGAGCGGGGAAGGGGAGAGCCCCGGTGGGGGGGGGGGGCCCTTGATTGTTGTCAGCTCGGCACCACTCACTGGGAGTGAGTGAACAAGTTTCCTGACTGGGTTTAAACCACGACAGGGAGCAATATCAGAGGGTAATAGAACTGACTAGCGCCCTTGCTCTAGAAATTGACTAAACATTCTTGTGAGACATCTGTTTTAAAAACTTCCAGTAGTACAGTCCACTGTCTCCTCAGGAAACATAGTCTTGTGTTTACCTATCCTGCTTTTAGAAAGTTTATCTTAGTGTCTCTCTCTTAAATCTCCTTTGCTGCAGTTTGAGGACGTTATTGTAATCCTACTCACAGTGGACATAGAGGAAAAAAATCACTCCCTCGTTAATAGAAGCACTCCACTAACAACCTGCTTGAAAACTCTTACTTCAATTCACCTCCGTGTATCATGTATTTCCTTCTGAGAAACACACACATACATACACACGCACACACACACACAAATAATTACAGTACAATTCAGTTCAGGAAAAAAGTTTTATAAAGTAAAAAAGATGAGTCATGTATACTGTACTCCTTTATCAATAGGAACTAAACATGGCTAAAGATGGCTAAAGACTTTTCATTATCATAATCCCACATAAAAAGAATGTTTCCATATTCAAAGTGTGGTGGCTGATGTGCCAAATAACCACTTTTCAGCTACTGCCTGTTTGTGACCAAGGTGGGATACAAGACTTCTACCAATGCTTTGAAAACAAGCATATTTCAAAGGTAATTCAAATATTTTTGAATTCTTATAGTGAGACCTGCTTTCAGACAGACTGACAGAAAGACTGGCTAAACAGTCCAATACTGGTAAACCAGTGGAAAAATACTCCTTTATCCTACAGAAAATCATATTTTGCAGTTGAGAAACGAGCAGGGTTGTGAGTTCGTTTTTGCTAGTCAGTCTTGTCCTGGTTGGCTTTTGCAATGATTTTCATTTAAAAAAAACAACAAAAAATCAGTACCAAAAAATGCATTTGTGCACACATGAATTCATGCAGCCTAGGAACTGGATATGTACTTAATATGTGCTAAGTTACAAATATGTGCTAAGTTACAAAATAATTGTAATTTCCTGTTCAGCTGATTTATATTAATGTATATCTTTCAGTTAATAACAGTCTGTTCTACTTTCTAACTGCTCCAAGGTTAAAGGAATTCCCAAGGAACTGCCTTATGAATGTGGTATGAGAAACAGAAAAGTACATTATTTTGAACTCTCAATAGGACTGATACCCATAAAAACCTGCAGGCAATTTGAAAAACCTTCCTTGCATGTGAATGGAACAAAGTTCCTTCTCCTGGAAAGCAACTAGATGAGGGATTCAAAAGCAGAAATTTGAGCTGTGTGAAAAAAGCAGTGTGCCACTCATTTGTTAAAAAAAAGAAAAAAAAAAGTAGTTTATAAGTGTGTTAGTACTCCATTTACTGACTTTTAATAAGTCACATTTAAGAAACAAGGATACCTTACCTTGTGTTTACCCATACGGACGTGGACCTAAAGATCTTCATATTATTGGCCACAAACCCATTTGCACAGCTTCTTTACTTACAAAATTTAAAATTCTATCTGCCATTGAGGTAGACGTTTTCATTTTGTGCAACTGCTGCACAATTTTTTTTTTTTGAACAGAGTTAGAAATTCTGAGGAATGAAAATGGCAAAGATTTCAGTCTTTTTAGATTATATTAATTACCAGTGTTTCAATATCACATTGTCTTTGAGTGTCTGGCAGACATTCCTATGTGTATGCTATGTCTCATACAAACAGATCAAAACATGCACTTTGAATTTAAACAGCTTGATAGTACATATTAAAGAAAACAGTAAGACATAACTGGAGCAAAATGTGAATATTCTGTAAGAAACTGAATGATGGTCGTTCTCTCGGCACCACAACAAAATTAAAGATGGAGTAACCAGAAAGCAATATACATTTTCAGGCTACATACTACACAATCATTTTTCAGAATTAGCTGCCTTGTAGGAGCTTTGTGCCTTTTTCTGAAACATCTGGCATCTGCTGTCATTGAGAGAACATTATTCAACTAGACAGAATATCTATTTGCTCCAATATGGCATTTCTTACATTCACATACAGTTCATCTTTATAAATTATTGCTATGGTTGCTAAAAGAAATAGCCAGACCAGTATTGTTATTGCTGGTCCTTTTCTTCTTTGTTTTCTAATTGTGTCTCTTGCTGTGCCCTAAATGAATTATGGAGTTTGTTTTGTATTCCCACAACAAGAATATACTGGCTTTATGATTCACTGCCAAATGCCACAAATTCCTATTTTCTATTGTTCTATTTCTGGAGAATATTAGAAACATTCTGAATTTCAGAACAAACAAGTATATTTCTAAAGAAGCCCAAAGGCTGGTCATTTAGACATGGAAAAATTTCTTTAACAGCTCATATTTTTAGAAAATAACTGTCTACTTTGTTGTAAAGAAAAATATGCTTTCATTATAGTCCGTGGAATATTTTCAGTTTGTAGTCATACTTGAACAAAGAGAAGCTGTGGATCCCCCATCCCTGGAAGAGTTTAAGCCCGGGTTGCACTGGGCTTTGAGAAATCTAGCCTAGTGGAAAGTGCTGCTGCTTGTGGCAGAGGGATTGGTACTAGATGATGTTTAAGATCCCTTCCAAATCAAACCATTTTATGACTCTATGAAAGTGAAATGAATGACCACCAGTTTTATGAGTTTATCTCAAAAATAAGTGAAGAACATTCAAAAAATACAATGGTCTTAATTAAATCAGTTTCTAAGAAGGAAAAGAAACTTTCATGTAAAAGTAACATTTATTTATGGAGAAATGTTGCTTAATTTGCTTAAAGCTTAACACTCTATGACGGCACTGAAGGGGAAACTGATTAGACACATCCTCCTGAGCAAGCTAAACAATCAAAAGATTTTCTGGATAGAGGGAAGGATGACACTCTTTGCAGCTTTTGGCCTAAGGCAGCAGCCGCCTCCCTGACTGCCTGACATCTTGCTGCTATGAAGCTATGCTCTGGCTCCATGTCTTCATCAGGAGTCCAGGGTGATTCTTCACTTGCTGTGAACGGTAGCACACCTAGTGCTGGACTTCTGGTAGAGAAAGGAAAAATACAAAACCCTTAGCCAGGGCAGCTGAGGTGACTAAACTCCTTAAAATTCTAACAATTTACAACTAGTAGATTTATTTGAGAAAAATTAAGAATCAAGTCAAAACATATCTCAATTGCTATCATCCTTGGTCTTTATTTTAATTCAAAATTTGGATGGGTTGTGTTAGTACTCCTGAAGAAATGGTTACTTGTGATTTTTATTAAACACGGATATATAAAAAAAAAGGACAAAAATTGAGACACCTACTCATATGATATTGTAGGTGTGATTTCTCAAAGAGTTCAAGTGACGTACTCAGATTATCTTGAGGGTACTTCAGACAGATAATAAGAGAACTAAATTTTGAAGGTATAGTTCGGCAGACAGTCAGAGGTTGTTCTTGCGTTATGGAAGCTTGGATCCTGAGCTCTTCATTGCCTTGAGGAAAAGAACTTGCAAAAAACAGCTCAGAGGCATGTCCAAAAAGAAACACTTGGCAGTAAAGAGGAAACCACTATGCTTCACTGTTGAAAATATCCACTGGGACAGGTTTCTATGAGTAAGTTAGAGGTGAAAAACTTACGAAGGCAAATTCTCTGATTCAGGAATCAACCCCAAATATTTCTGTTATGACTGTCAACTTTGATATTTGCCTTTCTTTGTTTGTTGTTTTTTTTTTTACTACTCGTTACTGTGTTGGTTATTCCTGAAATGGCAAATAACCACTTTTTATATTTCCAAATTGATTTTATCCCAGAAAGTTATGAAAATGTCTCAACCTAAATTTATACTTCTTTCATTTGAGGTGGGGTATTATAGAAGAAGCACTATCTTATTTCTGAATGAAAAATATGATCCAGCAGAACCAGTACATTAAGGTAAGAGGTGATCATTGCTTTCATAATGTTCAGAATCTGAGACTCTAGTTTCCTTCACTGTTTAGTTTTTATGCAGAAATACTTTTTTTTTCCTTAGAAGCATCTGGATTATTTCCCTGGATAAGTTCATAAATTGGATTGGAAGGAGATAGGTGTCAGGAAGTGAATTGTCTCTATCTCTTGATAAATCAGAATTCGATGAACACACCTTCTGACAACCTTCCTACTTTTAGTATCTGAAGAGAAAAGAAGCAGTGCCCTTTCCCCACTATGTAATATTTACTAACAGGGTGGACAGCATCATCTAAGAAATTTCCATTGTCAACAAGTCTGACAGACTGACACAGTTAACAACTTGCCTTTACATACTGGAGAAAATAAATGTATGACGATTGCCAAATGATTCTAAAGGATTTAATAAACAATCTAAATGGATTAAATTGAAGCCTAATACAATTACAACTTTACATCTTGGTCTTCAGCATACTTTATATATTTGGAATTGCATTTGAGATTTTGAACCTCATTCAAACATATACCTCAAATCCAATTTCATCAACTGCAAGCTCACAGGAATGGAACCCAAAGAAAATGTTTGCACAAAGCATGAGGAAAAATAAAAACTCCTACCTCTGTGCTGTTGTATTCCTGGCAGGAAAGATATATTTATTCAAAGTCACTGTGCTTATTTTTAAAGTGTATTTCTTTGTGAACTGTCAGTTATTCAGGATTGTACTAATGAAGAGAAACAAAAATGTTTTCACTTCACATAGTGTGCATAATTGTGTCTAGTTGTTCATATGTGTGTATATTTGAGAAATATATTTTTATGGATATGTACATGGTAATATCTATAAAGATTTCTAATATCATTAAACATCTGTAAACAACTAAGAAATATTAATTTACTTTAAAACTAATTGAAATTATTTGGTTATGTTCTAATGAAAACATACTTCATTTTGCTATATAAACTGTGCAGACCCTTATTAGCCCTGATTGGCCACCATACCTCACATTAATTTACATTTTAATTATATCCTTTAAGAACACCAAGAACATCATGTCTGTGAGTGTGACAAGATATCTTTGTTGCACCATCCATGTTGCACATCTGAAAAAATAAATAAATTTAATTTATTATTTATTTTCTGCTAATACGATTTTGTGAAAAATATCAACATGAATTAAAAAGGAGTTTTATGGACAAAATAATAAAGTTTCACATATAACTATAGAAATGCTGCTTTATGAAGCTCATCAGTACAGTCAGGAAGAAGAAAGGCCTCAAGATTCCCAGCTTATTATATTTTTAAAAATTTTTCAGGTATAGTTTGGTCTATCTATATATAATAATGAAACTCCCATTAAGGCTATATGTATTCCATATTTTCTTGCAAACGCAAGTTTTGCTGAAAAATAGTTTTCAGTGATGAATCAACTCTTCCAGATAAAGCAGACTTTTTTATTTGTGTCCCTTTTTCTGAAAAGAACATATTTTCAAATATGGCCTTTTTATATGAAGAAATTTAAGTAAATTGTTTCCAAAATTTTAGAAATAAATAAATCCATATTATAATGCTATGTCTTTAAGAAAAAAATGTTATTGTTCTAAGTACACAAATATTATGTTTTCCATGTATTTTATTGCTTCAAATGTCAGTTTTAAGGTCATATGTTTTTTAAAGAGAAGATACAAACAATTAAAATAATAACTGCTGGATTTTTTTTTTTTAATTTATAATTAAAATGTCAGCATTAAAGAGTGAAATACCCATTACCGCTATAATCATTCATATGTAATTTCATCCCCCACATCATTTTATTCAACCATTCTGCTAAAATGGATCAGACATAAAGTCATCCTGTTGTTTTGTTACTATTTGATGTTCATAAAAGACCATTTCTCCAAAGATATATTTTTTATGTCTTTAAAAAATATGAGTACTTAGTAGTTAGGTAAGATTGTGTCAAATTCACCTGTTTGCAAAGTTATGTCTAAAACCAGCTTTAGAGCCTGATGCA
Source organism: Pezoporus occidentalis (assembly GCF_034315485.1). NCBI lineage: Eukaryota > Metazoa > Chordata > Aves > Psittaciformes > Psittacidae > Pezoporus > Pezoporus occidentalis. Next base: position 1,254,816 of record NW_026914201.1, on the reverse strand, counting down.
GGTAAGGACATAGCAGGAAAGTATTGGTTGATATTTATTCTCATATTAACAAGTTCAAAAATTAGACGTCTTTCTGAATCAAAAAATAAATAACATTTTTTAATTTTTTTTTAATGCTATTTCATATCTTAAAACTTGAGTAGATAGTTTTCAGTATGCTCATGTAATGCGCTTCTGGCAGGAGGACTGTAAGTGCACAAAACAAGCATGGATCAAGTGCCCAAAACAATCAGACAGATTTACCCGCGAATGATCATATTGGAGACCAAGATGACCATCAGCCAGAATAAACATGTAAGTGAGGATTTATAAAGAGGGATTCTGCTTGCAAAGAAGTACAAAAGTCCAGAGAAGAGCCAAGAGGATGATCAGGGGACTGGAGCACCTCCCATATGAAGACAGGCTGAGGAAGTTGGGGCTGTTCAGCCTGGAGAAGAGAAGGCTGTGTGGAGACCTCATAGCAGCCTTCCAGTATCTGAAGGGGGCCTATAGGGATGCTGGAGAGGGACTCTTCATTAGAGACTGTAGTGACAGGACAAGGGGTAATAGGTTAAAACTTAAACAGGGGAAGTTTAGGTTGGATATAAGAAGGAAATTCTTTCCTGTTAGGGTGGTGAGGCACTGGAATAGGTTGCCCAGTTGTGAATGCTCCATCCCTGACAGTGTTCAACCTCAGGTTGGACAAAGCCTTGGGTGATATGATTTAGCGTAAGGTGTCCCTGCCCATGGCAGGGGGGTTGGAACTAGATGATCTTAAGGTCCTTTCCAACCCTAACTATTCTATGATTCTATGAAAATTTCTTAAAGCTGAGGTAGATGTTGGAGTGAAAATACTTGTAGCCACTTTGTGTGATGCTGCTGGGAATAGGTGGATTAGTGGTGCTGAGGAGGCATGCATATGGGCAGAGAAAGCCCCTGTGATCAAGAAACTCTGTGAGTGTAAACACAAAGTGCATAATTAGACAACATTGAGATAAATTATAAAAAGATGTGGAGAGATTGCTGTGTGGGTGTTAATATTTTTAAGTCTAGTATTGTAGTATACCTGCTGTGTTACTGATATAAACCCTGAATATATAGATCAGTAATTGCTGCTTAATTGCACTTCAGTAATAAATTGATAAATCACTCTGATCCTGAGTGGATTCGAGCTACATGTATTGAGTAGTTTTTTCCCTGTGACATTTGGTGAAGATTGGAAATTCAGTGAAAACCAGCTGTCTTACCCTAACAACAGCTAAAACATTGTCTACCTAAATTAGACAAACTCCAAAACTCAGCCATAATAAAAAAAAAAAATGTAGGTTTTAAGTTATCTGTCTGTGTATAATAAAAACTGTGTACACACAGTCCTTGCTTTTCATTTATGTCTTGTTCAACATCTTTGTCAGCAACATGGACAGTGAGATTGAGTGCACCCTCAGCAAGTTTGCCGATGACACCAAGCTGATGCCAACCTCATGAAGTTTAACCATGCCAAGTGAAAGGGCCTACACCTGTGTTGGGGTGATCCCAGGCACAGCTACAGGTTGGGCAGAGAAGAGATACATAGCAGCTCTGCAGAGAAGGACCTGGAGGTGTTGGTTGATGACAAACACGAGCTGGCTTCAGTGTGCACTCGCAGCCCAGAAAACCAACTGGATCCTGGGCTGCATTAAAAGGAGCATGACCAGCAGGTCAAAGGAGATGATCCTGCCCTTCTACTCTGCTCTCATGAGATCTCACTTGGAGTATTGTGTGCAGTTCTAGTGTCCTCAATGTGAAAAGGACATGGAACTGTTGGAACAAATCCAGAGGAGGGCCATGAGGATGATCTGGGTACTGGAGTACTTCCTGTATGAAGACAGGCTGAGGAAATTGGGGCTGTTCAGCCTGGAGAAGAGAAGGCTGCGTGGAGACCTCATAGCAGCTTTCCAGTGTCTGAAGGGGGCCTATAAGGATGCTGGAGAGTGACTCTTCATTAGAGACTGTAGTGACAGGGCAAGGGGTAATGGGCTCAAACTTAAACAGGGGAAGTTTAGATTGGATATAAGGAAGAAGTTCTTTACTGTGAGGGTGGTGAGGAATTGGAAAGGTTTGCCCAGGGAAGTTGTGAATGCTCCATCCCTGGCAGTGTTCAAAGCCAGGTTGGACAAAGCCTTGGGTGACATGGTTTAGTGTGAGGTGTCCCTGCCCATGTCAGGGGGGGTTGGAACTAGGTGGTCATAAGGTCGTTTCCAACCCTAACTATTCTATGGTCCTATGATTTTATGATTATTTCTAGATCTTTTGCCAAGCATGCTAGGCACAAAGCTATATCCTCCTTCTCCTCCCCCCCCCTCCCTTAATCCAACAAATGTCACCAAATCTTAAGAACTGTTAGGGATTTTGCTTAAAGTTCTTTGTTTTAAGAGGAAGTGAGTTTTATTTTCTTGTCCAACTAGCCAAGGCAAGTATAATTTTTATATAAGCCAGGTCAATTTGGTAATCTTGACAGTATCACGGGAATTTGCCAGAAGAAAAAAAAAACCAGCACTTCACCTCCTGTCTGGTTAAGAAGCAGACATGTTTTCAGCAGTAACCAGGGAGAAATGACAAGAAATAAACAAACAAACAAAAAAAAAAAAATCCCAAACTGAAAAGGAAGGAATTGATTTCTACAATGATTCTGCTGGTTTAATCAGAAAAAACAGCAAAAGGGGAAAAGCTCACTGACCTCCACTATTCCAAATACTATAGCCACTACTGAAAATAAAATGCTGCTTCTAATAACTTTCATTTTATGCTTATTTACATGTATGTTTTGAAAGCACAAAAATTTGTTGAATGTAATGCCCCCGGCTGTGATTGTGGAAGCTAATATTATTGTTCATTTAAAGTTTCTCATGCACTAAAGCAAACGATGTTTTAGAATGCTTACTATTTAAAATGTATTTTAGACAAAGAGAATTTGACAGCTGACGACAATCCTTTAAGATAAATACATTTTCCATCCTCTGTTACAGTGGGACTTGCCTCACCACAATGACTCTGACCAAATTCTCTCTCTTAGAAACATTTGCATGAAAGTTATTTTTCTTCAATTTCTGAGATATCTTTTTAGTGCATCCCTGCCAAATTTTCTTTTGTCAAGAATAGATTTATAAAGGCGACCGTATGAAATTCATAACTTACAATTGCATTTCACAATGATGTATCACTCCGTTATAATTCACTGAGCAGAAATGTTAAATGTATTGATTAAACCTTCCTAAAAATCTTATGTTTGTTTTACTTCCTGATTATCTGCTTACGTGCATACCAGTGATACAATTTTTAAAATGTCATATAAAGTGTCTTCCAAGGTATTTGGCATTAAATTGTTTTACTGTTTTGTTGTTTTTTTTTTTCTTCAGTGTAACTAGAAAGTGCTTTTAAAGAAGCAGCTGTTTCAATCGGTTATAAGAGGACCCGTGTCATATGGGAATGTACAACTTCAAACCCAATTTATCACAATATCTTTTTTTTTAAGCAAATACACTGTCATCTCCATACAGATCCAAGCTTGATTGCAATTAGCATATAATAATAACATGATGGATGAGATTCCTTGCTGCATAACAGCTAGTGAAGAAAAACAAAGCAAGAAACAGAAAGCATTTTGTGGGTTAAGTCCTCGTGTTTTATCATAATGTGCTTTAAATAGAACTTTACAATCTAACTACATACAGTATACTTAATTTCTTAGATATATTTCAACAGCATGAACTATTAACCCTGACATATTTCATCAGCCTTTTGAACATTAGGTTTTTCAATTCTGGAAGAAACAAAAGCAAATGCTTTATTTTATGAGTAGTCTCATGATTTTATTGGAGTTGCTCAAGGTTTACTCATATGAATGAATGTACTTCAGTGTTTTGCTATGAGTAACCATCATACTAGTATATGAGAATAGGTTTATAGAAAAGTTGTGAAGCATGTGTAACTACTTTTTCAAACCAAATATGCATTCTTATATCACATAAAAAATAAGTTACAGTTTATATACTGTTTAAATACAAAAATTAAGCCAACATTTATTCAGCTTCTGAATTAAATTGTAGAATATAAGTAGGAAGACATTTTAAGCTTTGAGAAATCTTAAGCATCTTTAATTCTGACTGCATTTTTTTTTCAGAATTCCTACATCTTCTGTTCTCAACTGTCACAAATCATTTTATAAAAAAATATTTAAAAATATGTATTTTATACACAGCAAATATATTGCTGGTTATTTAGCTTTCTTAATCTATAGCTAATTGCATTTGATATTTTAAATATTGAGGGAATGACTACACTGCACGACTCTATTGAAAAAAACAAACATACTCAGAAGAGAAGTGCACAGAAATTGACTCTTTAGAAAGACACTTTTTATAACTTGGCATCATTTTTAGCAAATTTTGGTTATGGTGTACTAAAAAACAAGGAATGTACATGAGAGAAAAAGAAGTTCTAGGAGAATATTATCTAAAGAGCTTTTTAATTGAGTCATCAGAAAGAAAAGACAGTGATAAACCACTGGGTGACATGCCAGATCCCCCTCAAAATCAATGGTAAAACCATTTTGTGATTTCAGTGGACTCAATTTTGATCTACCCTCTAGGCTAAAACTGGCTGCCTCTTTATTCAGGACCAGTTCCATAGCACAGAAAGATTTTCAATAGACTGAAGGACAGTAAAAATCAATTAATCAGAAGATAATGGAACACCAGCTGTTGTGATTTAGCTCTGGTAGGCAGTTAGGCCTCACACAACCAATTGCTCACTCTCCCATAGTGGGATAGAGGAGAAGGTCAGAAAGGTAAAAGTGAGAAAACTCATGGATTGAAATGAAGACAGTTTAACAAATAAACCAAAAGCTGTGAGCACAAAGAAAAATAAGGAATTCATTCACTCTTTTCCATCATCAGGCAGGTATTCATCCGTATCCAGGAAAACAGGGGTCCATCACAGGTAACAGATACTTGTGAAGGCAAACACCATAACTCTGAGCTTCCCCCTTCCTCATTATTTCCCCCAGCTTTTATCACTCAACATGATGACATTTGTTATTGGATATCCCTTTTGATAGTCAAGATCATCCATTGCAGTTGTGTCCATTTTCAGTTTCTTGTGTACACCCAGCCTACTCACTGGTGTGGCGATCTGAGAAGCAGAAATGGCTTTACTGCTGTGGAAACACTGCTCTGCAGTACCTAAACTCTCAGTGTGTTATCAACATTGTTCTCATCACAAATCCAAAAGATAACATAAAAGTTGCTACAGAAACATTACCCTACTAGACTAAATGGGGTAAGGAGCAATGGCATATATTAATAAGTAGGTTACAGCTTTCTTAACACCAACAGCAAGTGTGGTTTTACTAAACTTACTAGTTTCTCTAAGACATCTATAGGCTTTTATTTCTCACTGTGTATGTTGTAGTTTATTGCTCCCAGTTGTTATTATGCCATTATTTGAATGAATTCTGATTTGACATTAAACCTTCCAAGATGTTGAAACTAATATTTGTTCCACACTAGACTGAAAAGAGGGCAAAAAAAAAAGTATTTCAAAATCCCACTGGAAAAGATAAACTTGCCCCCAAATTTCTATTTCAGCCTAGGAGAATAGATATGTTTTCATCTTGACACTAATTCAGGAAAGGAAAAGACAAATTTCAGTTATCTCATCTACTTGTTTTTCTTCAATAGCACACCAAACCCAGGAAAACAGACTCCTGAATCCACACCCCAAGCTAGTAAATTTTGCTTGCTTTTGGGTGGGGTGAGGTTAGGGGAGTAAATTGATGACAAAAAAGCTTTTCCACAACAAGTAATGTATTTTTAAAAAAAACGTTATTTTATTAAAATGCATTTATTTCATTTACACTAAAAATTCTCTTAGAAATGTGATTCCTGTAAGCTTTCTATATTTATTTGTTGTTTGTCTATGTTTTATGTTTTACTTTTCTTTATATAACCAGTAATTCTTGATATGAACTTTGTGGGTTTTGCCTTGTGGTAGAGTGATAAAAGAATTTTAATAAATGTTGAAACTGTGTAATTTAATATTTTGTAGTAGGTTTTATTTCTGATCTATACTGATGTCCAGACACTAAAGTAGCCAGTGCTATTTATCCCCAGACAGCTGTCCCTGTTTTTTTCATGCCCTAGACGTTTCCAGAGCCCTGACTTGAAGACAGAGCCCTCTGCTTTTCATCCAACAACTTCAAGTCAGTCAAAAAGGTCAATTTACTCTGAATTGTACTACATTTGTCTCAAGTGACAGTTGTGTTACCATCAGTTACAGGTTTGGTTTTGGGGGGATTTTCTTTGTTTTTTTTTTTTTATTCATTATTCTGATCTCTTAAATAGATTCAACGCAATTCTTTGCTTACATATAGTGAAGGACACAAAGTTTATTTCAGCTGATCTTTTTTCCTCTCTTGTCATCTGAATTCTTCCAAATTTAATTGCTTTGAACCTCACTATTTCCATTTTGCACGGGGTTTTTTACTCTCTTTTCACTATATGGACCTATTTTGAGTCTGCAACATCCTTCTAGACTATATATCCTGGCCAGTTTGATGTCTTAGTGCTAGTGTGTTGCCCTGGCTATGGTATGATAAGAGTATGTCTTATTTCAGGAAAGTTGGAATCAAATGTTTCAAAGGCCCTCAATTTAAATATCTTCTGTCTACACCAGATTCAAAACCTGCATTTCTTTTATAAGACGTTTTACCATAAAAAGCCAACATAAAGTCAGAGGCCCCAGAGCTGAATGCAGTACACAAGGTAGGGTCTCATGAAACTGGAGAATCACCTCCCTTGACCTGCTGGTCACACTCCTTTTGATACAGCCCAGCATATGGTTGGCTTTCTGGGCTGTGAGCACACACTGCAAGGTCACGTTAAGCTAAATGTCTACCAACATTTCCAGGTCCTTCTCTTCACAGCTGCTCCCAATCCAGTCCCTGCCTAGGCTGTAATTTTGCTTCAGATTGCTATAACCCAGGTGCAGGACCTTGCACTTGGCCTTGTAAAAAAAAAAAACTTCACAAGTTTTACATGGGCCCACCTCTCAGCCAAGTTCCCTCTGGATGGCATCCCTTCTCTCCAGGGTGTTAACTGCACCACACAGCTCTGTGATGTCAGCAAACCTGCTGAAGACGTACTCAGTCCCATTGTTTATGTCACTGAGAAAGACAGAGAGAGTCCAGAGAAGGGCACAAAAATTATCAGAGGTACGGAGCCCCTCCCTTATGAGTAAAGCCTGAGAGATTTGGGGCTGTTCAGCCTGGAGAAGAGGACTCTGTGAAGAGTTTACTGCAGCCTTTCAGTACTTAAAAGGGGCCTTTGGAAAGATGGGGAAAGACATTTTATCTGGGTCTGTTGTGACAGGAGAAGGGGTGATAGTTTTAAAGCAAAAGAAGAGAGATTCAGGCTGTATGTGAGGAAAGAATTCTTTACATTGAGGGTGGTAAAAAACTAACACAGGTTGCCTCAAAAAGTGGTGGATGTGCCATCCCTGGAGACATACAAAGCCAGGCTGGATGTGGTTCTGAGAAACCTGATCTAGTGGAAGATGTCCCTGGTCATTGAAGGAGGTTGAAACTAGATGACCTTTGAAGGCTCCTTCCAGCCCAAACTATTCTATGATTCTACAATTCTATAGTTTTATGTTGAGCAGCACTAGTCCCAATACCAATCCCTGAGGAACACCATTTGTCACTGTCTCTACCTGGACATCAGGCCGCTTATCAAAACTCTTTATTGTGACCATCCAGCCAATTCCTTATCCACTGAGTAGTTCATCTGTCACATCCACGCAGCTCCAACTCAGAGACAAGGATGTCATATGGACCAGTGCCAAACGCTTTGCACAAATCCATGTAGATGACATCAATCACTGTTCCATCATCCACCAATGCTGGAGCCCCATTGTAGAAAGTCACCACAATTTGCTTTTGGTGAAACCTTATTGGCTGCCATCAATCACCCGCTTATTATTCATGTGCCTTAGCATAATTCCTAGGAATATCTGCTCCATGCTCTTTTGGGTATCAAGGTGGGATAGACCAGACTGCAGTTCCCCAGGTCTTCCACCAAGGTGAGACTGGCCGGTCTGTAGTTCCCTGGCTCTTCTTTTTGCCTGTTTTAAACACAAAGGTTTTATTTCTCCTTTTCTGATTGGTGGGTACTTCACTGAATTGCCACAACTTCTAAAATGTGATAATGGCTTGGCTACCTGACCTGCCAGTTCCCACAGGACCCACAGGTGCATCTCATCAGGTCCCATGGATTTTTGCACCTTCAAGTTCCTTGGATGGTCTCAGATCTAAACTTCTCCTATGCTGGTTGGTTCTTTTTCCTAGTCCTGGCCTTTGCACTCTGTGGCTTGGGTGGTGTGGCTGCAGGATTTGCCAGTGAAGACCGAGGCAAAAGAGTGAACATTAATTGTATTATTTTTGTGTTTCAATTCCTACATATGTTCTTCATTTAAATGAATGCTTAGTTCATTTATTTAATTTAAGTCCCAGTTATGGTATGCTAGAAAATTCCAAAGTCTATGCTGTCCCTTTTTTAATTGAGACATAAAGCTGCATTTGCAAAATAATTCTTCATATTCATTAACAAGTTAAAATTATATAGTATGTTTTTTCTATCAGATTTTTTTTTTTTTAATCTACACTTTGAAAAATTTAAGAAATATACCTACTGGAGGTCAAGGTTTAGACTCCAATGAGATTCATGTGTGTGTTAAATGCATGTTTGATGACTACAGCAGTTATATAAAATAGTAGTTTCAATTGCAGGGGAAAAAAGACCACCAAACCACTTCTGATAATCTCTTTTTCTAATGCTATTTCTAACGAAAGGATGAAACATTTTTCATGAAGGAATAAATTCATAAATGTAGCTTTTACCAAAAATTTCTGAACAGCAAAGGATTTTTGAGATATATTAATTGCCATGCATAGAGCAGAGCTGAGCGTATTAACCCTTTCACATAATTTTTCCAATTGTATTTATCTAATAGGATAAATTTCAGAGCTCAAATGAATCAGTATCCAAAACAAATAGTTTAAGTCTGGTCTTTATAACAAGTAAACTATTTCTTTTTCTCTTAGGAATTGGCTTGCTGTGAAGTTTAGGTGTGGTAATTTTGTTATTTTGGTTCCTGATATGGTTGTGGTTGGTTACAGTAAAATAAACCAACTCTGTCAGGACAATAGGATAGAAAAGTATTAAGTCTGTGAAGTTGGAGAGAGAATTAGCAGCCATGAAAAAGATTCTGAACACAGATCTCTTGAAATGACAAAGTCAGTGGTAATAAACTGTGTTGCTAGGAGACCAGAGCCAAAGAAAATGTCTCTCTATTTGAAATAAGAATGCTGACTAAAAAAATTCTCAACAGATAATGAATAAAGGTGTCAGAGTATCTATTGTGCCAAAGATCAGACAGAACATTTAATTTGTAAGCCACAGCAATATAACCAAATCTTTAAAAGCAGGCAATTAGCCGTAAGAGTTTCAGGATGACGATGGAAGCTGATAAAACATTAGACCCTTCTTAGTTCAGGAGTTGTATCACATGATATTGCAGTTGCAGGAATTCTTTATCTGTATATTGATATTATATCTCTAAATTACATTTAAAATATTGTGAAGGAATCAGTATGAGGCCTGCTAGTTATGTAGTTTAAAGAACAGGGTTCTGAAGAACAGAGATGACCACAGAGTGTAAAAATGTTGCTATGACAGTTAAAAATGGGTACAACCAATTTTATTTTTTTAGGTGTTGATATATTCAGGAAACTATATATATAACTATCTCCTTAAATGTTTTCTTACTGGATCTCCTTTTCAGCAATTTTTTCTTTGGAATGGTTTCAGAATTAGGAAAGATGAAATTAAATTTCTTCGGGAGGTGATTTTCTGCTTAATGTATGTATATGTCACCTTTTCTTTCCACCCTGGAAAAAAAGTAATTTATAAAGGAATATAAAGAATTTCCTTCTTATATTCAACCTAAACTTCCCCTGTTTAAGTTTTAACCCATTACCCCTTGTCCTGTCACTACAGTCTCTAATGAAGAGTCCCTCTCCAGCATCCCTATAGGCCCCCTTCAGATACTGGAAGGCTGCTATGAGGTCTCCACACAGCCTTCTCTTCTCCAGGCTGAACAGCCCCAACTTCCTCAGCCTGTCTTCATATGGGAGGTGCTCCAGTCCCCTGATCATCCTCATGGACCTTCTCTGGACTTGTTCCAACAGTTCCATGTCCTTTTTATGTTGAGGACACCAGAACTGCACACAATACTCTAGGTGAGGTCTCACAAGAGCAGAGTAGAGGGGCAGGATCACCTCCTTCGACCTGCTGGTCATGCTCCTTTTAATGCAGCCCAGGTTATAGTTGGCTTTCTGGGTTGCAAGCGCACACTGCCGGCTCATGTTAAGTTTGTCAACAACCAACACCCCTAAGTCCTTCTCTGCAGGGCTGCTCTGAATCTCTTCTCTGCCCAACCTGTAGCTGTGCCTGGGATTGCTTCGACCCAGGTGTAGGACCTTGCACTTGGCAGGGTTAAACTTCATGAGGTTGACATCAGCCCACCTCACAAGCATGTCAAAGTCCCTCTGGATGGCATTCCTTCCCTCCAGCATGTCAACTGATCCACACAGCTTGATGTCATTGGCACCCTTGCTGAGGGTGCACTCAATCCCACTGTCCATGTTGCCAACACCGATGTTGAACAAGGCTAGTCCCAACTCCAATCCATGAGGGACCCCACTAGTTACTGGTCTCCAGCTGGACATTGAGCCATTAACCACAACTCTTTATGTGAGCCATCCAGCCAGCTCTTTATCCACCGAGTGGTCCATTCATCAAATTGTTATCTCTCCAGTTTAGAGAGAAGGATGTCGTGTGGGACAGTGTTGAATGCTTTGCACAAGTCCAGGTAGATGACATGAACTGCTCTACCCCTGTCCATCAGTTCTGTAGCCCCATCATAGAAGGCCACCAAATTGGTCAGGCAGGATTTCCTCTTAGTGAAGCCATGCTGGCTGTCACCAAGCACCTTGTTGTTTTTCATGTGCCTTAGAATGCTTTCCAGGAGAATCTGCTCCAAGATATTGCCAGGCACAGAGGTGAGACTGACTGGTCTGTAGTTCCTGGGTCATCCATTTTCCCCTTCTTGAAAATGGGGGTTATATTTCCCTTTTTCCAGTTGTTGGGAACTTCACCTGGCTGCCATGATTTCTCAAATATGATGGACAAATAATATTAATTGAAGATATTCTTTATCTGTTTCTTACTACACTTTAGAAGGAACTTTAGTTTTACCATATTTAGTAAGTACAAATTGAGGAGTCATTGATGTTATTTTGAAATTTAAGGTATTTCTTCGTTCTTCAGAGCATATGCACGGGGACAGCCGATCACCTTCAGAACCATCAGAAACCAGCTGGTTGATTATAAGGCCAAATTGAGATGGGATAAAATGCAAAGAAATTTTGTTAGTGTGGCCAGAAATAAGATTTGAGTTTGAACCCTGGAAGACCCTATAGTCTCTTCAGAAATCAACAGAAAAATAAAAAAGAAGCATGGAACCCTTGGAAGGGAAGAAGCAGAGAGTGCTCATATAAAGGAAGCATATCTGTGCTCAAATACGCTTCCAGTTTGCCAAATACTGATGTTTATACTGCCATTGTAGAAAAGAGAAGGGAAAGGTGATAAGCTACCGAAGCCTAAGTGACAGGCTTAGGAAGAACCTTGGGTGGCAGAAAATATCTTCCCTTGGTTCTATCAATAAATACCAAAATATTTCAGGCTGGAAACTTGACAGATAGCAATGTATGTCTCTACTCTGGGTCACTAAATAATCTAAGCATGTTACAGTGCTAAAATATGACCAAATTATGTATTTATGAATAAAATGCAACTAAAGAAAGACTGTGACTGTCATTCATGGTTTGTTCTCTGTTTCATCCCTCATTCTATTCAATAACTATATTTGTACATTTATCTTTTCATTTGCACATTATATGTGTATATAACATAAGGATTTACATTGGAGGATTAGGTACTAAACAGACTTCTATGCACCAGGAGAAAAAGATATAGGGTCTGTGTTTGTCTTCAGCTCTTGAGAAGTTGTAATTGACCCCAAGCTGGTTTTCAAAAAAATTTTCTTTCTTGCAAAGATGGGGTTAATCCTTAGGATAAAGACATTATTTATACCTAAAGAGTGGAGTTGTCATCTAAGGTTTATCTTGGATTCCTTTATGAAATGGGGATTAACAAGCACCTCAAAGTGAGAGCACAAGACTTTGAGTTAATGATTTGTTTTGAATTTACGTGACAAGGTTTTGGTAATGTGGAATCTGCAGGGGTTGTTTCTGTGAGAAAACGCCAGGAGCTGCTTTCATGTCAGAGCCAGTTTCAACTGGTGCCAAAATTGACCTGCAGCTTCTCAAAACTGGACCAGTCAGCAGTGGTAACATCTCTGTGCTAAAATATTTAAGGATAAAAAAAGATTGTGCAGCAGGTATGAGAGAAAAGGGTGAAGACAATGTGAAAGAAACATCTCTGCAGACATCAAGGTTGGTGAAGTAGGAGAGGAAGGTAGGTACTTCAGACTCCAGAGCAGATACTCCCCTGCTGCCTATGGATAAGACCATTGTGACACAGGCTGTGTCCCTGCAGTCCATGGAGGACCATGTTGGAGGAAATAGCCACGGTGTAGGCCATGAAGAGCCCCACCAGAGGAGGTTCCTGGGAGGAACTGCAGCCCATGAGAGACCCATGTTGGAACAGTCCAATTTTGAAGGAATAGACCCCATGGAAAGTACCGCTATGGAGCAATTCTTGAAGGACTGTATCCCATGAGAGGTACCCCATGCTGGAGGAGGGGGAGGGGACGAGAAAGAAGTGGCAGAGAGGAGCTGTTATGGTTTGAACACAACTCCTGTTCCCCATCACTCAGCTTCTCAGGGTGGGAAGGAGTTAGAGTAAAGAGTGAAATTGAGTCTGGGAAGAAGGGTAGGGTGGTTTTAGTTAGTTTGTTTTTTTCTCACTATCCTAGTCTCTTATGAATTGCCAATAAATTAAATCTCCCTCTGTCTGAGTCTGTATTGCACATTATGGTAATTGGTGAATGAATTCCTTGTCCTTATCTTGACCTACAGGCTTTTACTTGTTTTTTACCTCTGGTCTTGCTGAAAAGGGGAAGTGAGAGATGGCGTGGTTCATGCCTGGTGGCCAGCCAAGACCACCCTTCAAACTGTGTTGCTGCAAGTCACTCAAGAGCATAGAAAATAGGGTTGATGTTCCTTAGGATACTTGGGCATGGGAGCCATCCTGTCACGTATTTCCAGAGACAGGTTCAGATGAAAAATGTTTTAAGAACAACCACTTTATAAAACAGCTGCAAAAATTTCTCTGTGCAGTACTTATAATACAGTTACAAAGTATATTTACTTAGTCTGAGTTGCAGCATTTGAAAACCAAATAAACAAGGTTAATGCTTTTGTTATAGATACCTAATCCTACAGGTAGCCATGAATAAACATTATTCCAATATCATGTAAAATGGTTATCTAGGACAAGAATGTTTATGAATAACCTAATTCTTAAAAAGAGTAAATCTAAAAGTAATAAATTGTGAGCAAGCTTAGCATCCCTTTGCATGGACAGAATCACAAAATACTAGAAATTGTAAAATGGTTAAGGTTGGGACTTCTTACAGAACACCTAGTTCCAACCCTATACCATGAACAGCGACACCTTCCACTAGACCAGGTTTCTCCAAGCCACATCCAACCGGGCCTTGAACACTGCCAGGGGTGGGGCAGCTACAGCTTGTCTGGGCAACCTGTGCCAGAGCCCTCACTGCCCTCACAGGGAAGAATTTCTTCTTAATATCTCATCTTAATTTATTTTCTCTCAGTTTAAAGCTATTACCCCTTGTCCTGTCACTACATTCTCTTTTAAAAAGCCCATCTCCTTTTAAAAGCCCCTTTCCAGATTTCTTGTAGGCTCCCTTCAGGTGCTGGAAGCTGCTTTAAGTCTCTCTGAAGCCTTTTCTTCTCCAGGCTGAATAAGGCCAACTCTCTCAGCCTGTCTTCACAGGAGAGGTTCTCCAGCTCTTTGATCATCTCTGTGGTCCTCCTCTGCGCTCACTTGAGCAGGTTCACAGCCCTCTTGTCTTGGGCATCCTAGAGCTGAAAGTAGGACTGCAGGTGGAGTCTCATGAGAGCAGATGAATACAAAAAACTGCTCTCTGGCATGCATCCTATCTATGTATTGTGATATTGTGCATTCATGAGCTAAAATATTACCAGAGGAAATATCAGAAATATTAAGAGACTGTTAGTAAAAAATATTAGCAGCTCATTGAGATGACTAGGTAGTGCAAAAACTGTATTTGGTATGGGGTTTTGTTTGATTTGGTTGTTTTTGGTTTGGCTTGATTTGGTTTTTTGCTGGGGTTTTTTGGGGGGTTTGGTTGGTTGGTTGGTTGGTTTTGTTGTTGTTGTTTTCTTGCTTTTTTGGCTTTTCTTTGGTTTTGTCAAGCTGTTACTCAAGCATGATAGCCAGAAAGAAAATTATAAAAATTATCTGAACTGAGGTAACAACGTTCTGTTTCCATTCCTCAGCTTGACAGCACTTACCACAAATCATTTCGCTCATCTCTGTAAGCAAACAAACTAAAACCAGAGAACCAAATAGAAGTGCGTAAGAGTACCAGTGTAAAGAAACTTTCTGTACAGTTTCTTTAGTATTGTTTTTAAGTGTTTTTAAGACAGGGGATGACTGTTTTTCCTGGTTCTTTCAGTTTTCTTCTATCCCTCCCCCAGCCCTGTGGAATATGGAAATCCTATTGTAGAATCATAGAATCATAGAATAGTTAGGGTTGGAAAGGACCTTAAGATCATCAAGTTCCAACTCCCCTGACACGGGCAGGGACACATCACGCTAAATCATATCACCCAAGGCTTCATCCAACCTGGTCTTGAACACTGCCAGGGATGGAGCATTCACAACCTCCCTTGGCAACCTATTCCAGTGCCTCACCACCCTAACAGGAAACAAGTTCCTCCTTATATCCAATCTAAACTTCACCTGTTTAAGTTTGAACTCATCAGTCCTTGTCCTATCACAACAGTCCCTAATGAGCAGTCTATCCCCAGCATCCTTATAGGCCCCCTTCATATACTGGAAGGCTGCTATGAGGTCTCCACACAGCCTTCTCTTCTCCAGGCTGAACAGCCCCAACTTCCTCAGCCTGTCTTCATATGGGAGGTGCTCCAGTCCCCTGATCATCCTCGTGGCCCTTCTCTGGACTTGTTCCAACAGTTCCATGTCCTTTTTATGTTGAGGACACCAGAACTGCACACAATACTCCAGGTGAGGTCTCATGAGAGCAGAGTAGAGGGGCAGGATCACCTCTTTCAGCATGCTGGTCACATTCCTTTTGATGCAGCCCAGGATACGGTTGGCTTTCTGGGCTGTGAGTGCACACTGCCGGCTCATGTTCATTTTCTCATCAACCAGCACCCCCAGGTCCTTCTCCACAGAGCTGCTCTGAATATCTTCTCTGGCCAACCTGTAGCTGTGCCTGGGATTGCTCCGACCCAGGGGTAGGACCTTGCACTTGGCATGGTTAAACTTCATGAGGTTGGCATCAGCACACCTCACAAGCATGTCAAAGTCCCTCTGGATGGCATTCCTTCCCTCCAGCATATCAACGGAACTACACAGCAACGGCAAACTTGTACTTTCAAACTGTCTTTAAATCTCCACCTAGTCTGAGAGTTAGAAAGGTTTTCACGGAAAAACATGTAGTATAATTTGGAAATGAAATAATTATAGTATTGTTGGGTGTCTGGGTTTTATTTTAGATTCTTTTATGTTGGAAGGAATACAGTAAACAACTAGAGTCCTAAGGATTCCTTTCAATGATGGTGTCCTCTATTTGCTAAAAAAGCAAATAACTCCAAATAATGGTAGGAAAAGGAGTCAAATATCCAAAATGACATTAGAGAAGTCAGTAAGAAGGTAAAGGATCTAATTTCTTCAGGCTGCTTATCCGTCACTTAAATACACATTTACAACACCACCATCCCTTTCTGACGTTATTCACTTGATTGTTGAATTGTGATAATTCAAATCAGGGGAAAAAGAAAATAGAAAAATACATGAAGAATGCCTTTATTCTAACTAACGGAGGGAACAGGTAAATAACCTTTCACTGGTGTCTCCTAAACAGGAGAAATACCTTTCAAGTAATCTGATTAAGATGTTACAAACTGTTAAGAAAATAAGCACATGAAAAAATATCAACTATGCTAACAGTGTTCTGAATATCCATAGGAGCTCTCTTCCCACTCCAAGTTATTTTCTCCTATATATCATAATTGGTGACAATATTCTAGATGGGAACTATATTAATCTTAATTGGTGATAAAGTATGCTAAATGGTTCCAACATTATTCTCATATTAGTGTATATAATTTTTTTATTGTTTTGAAAACACTGTCTGTGATCAAAATGAGTTTTCTGGAAAAGCTTTAGGTTGAAGCTTAGTGAAGAATCTAGTGTTTTCCTTCTACAACAAAAAATACTATGTGCTCTATAACAATTACTTCAAAATGACGTGCACATTAATAGAGGTTTGCCTAAAGTATTCAGCAACTGGTGAAGTGAGAAAACCAATAAATGTGATTCACTATATTACAGATTTGGATTTAAAGATCACCAAAATCTTAAACAACTCTTATGTCTCATATTTTAAGATCTTTTATTGTTTCTGTTCACGATTATTTTTTTTTTAAGAATATATTCAACGCTTTGAGTAAAAATTCAAATTAGTGGATGTGCACACCAACACATCAGTTATTTTTTATTTGAAGTATTACAAACCTAACCAATTTGCTGCCAGCACCATGTTTCTACTTAGTATTTTTTCACCTTTTACCATGTCATGTCCTGTGTTTTGCTTGCACAATGTAAGTCTCTGTGATATTCTGACTCTTCTTGCAACTGCTCACTAAGAGGTAAAAAATGAATAGGAGAGACTTCTTCTAAACTTATATGGGAAAAAAGTCAGTTAGTAAAACAGGATATGCTACCTATGTTAGCCTGTTACTGTCTTTGAAAAAACAAACAAAAAAACAAACTATGAGTTTTCTTGTATTAAACCCACATATATTGAAATAATACTGGTAGAATAAGAAAAGATTTTAATCATCTGTTTGAAGTGTAGGTGAATGAGAAAAGTTGAAATATAAACATATCAGTGAAATGTTAAATGCTTCAAGGCAGCCTAATAAAAACAAATAAGGAGAAATATTGAGTAATAAAAGTTATATTCTGCGGCCCTCTAAGGATCAACGTATCCAAACTGAATTCAGAAGAAAGTTAAACAAACTAACAAACCATCCCTAAAACAGCAACAAGCACTATCTTTAGCTATATGAAAGTCACTCCTGAGATTCAATAACAGTGACAGACACACCATTACTAGGAGAAATAGGAAATAACATTTTTCAGATTACTGGTAAATATCTTTAATGTTGGATATAGACAAAGTTGAACCAAACATAAAAAACAAGAACAAAAATATTTGAGATAAGTGGAGAAAACTATTTGACCTAGGTCTGACTTAATAATGGAATCTTTGGCTTTTAGTGGTTCTCTAAATCAAAATCAAGAAGAGCTCAAGGAATAAATTCATCATAAACCAAAACTGATTTGAATTTTAACAATATTTTGCTCAATATCAAAAATAAATAAAATCTTTAATTCTTTAGTAAATTGGAAATAAGTAACACAGAAATCATTCCAGAAAGAGAAAGGAAGATTTATAGGTCAATTTAGTTTTCTAAGATGGGTTACACAAAACCTCTGCTTCTGTTCAATTTCAGAGTTCTGCAAAAGGCAAAGACATTAATTATGTAAAACTTCAAGACCAAACCTATTTCTCAGGATGGTGTGTGCAGGGAGAATGGAAGTAATAGTAGCAGGGAGCATGACAATCTGACAGAAATCACGAGCTTCAGTGGTTAAATGTAATTTTTATTAATTTTGATTGTGTTTTTTTTTGAGAAAGTCTGCATTGTTTTTTTTGGGTTTAGTTTTGGTGTTGTCACCGTTCCCATCCTCTTCCCATCCATGACCTCCTCCCCTCTATGTTCTTCTAGATATATCAAATTCGAATTCCTTTATTTTACTACTTTTGAATGCTGGGCTTTGGATCTTAGTTTTTGTATTTGTCACACTGTCAGTGTTATGGTGGTTCTGTCGTTACCTGCTTGTGACATTTCCTCCTCCTTTGTGCTTCCATTCTTTGCTTTTTCTTTCTATTTCCAACTCTATTTTCACATATGAATAAAGGAGAGGAAAAAAAGCTCCATTTACTCAAGATTTACACCAAAATCATGTAGTATACTGAACCAAAGCAATGGAGTATTAAATAAGTAATGAAAAATTACTAACTTATTTCATGAGTCTGTTTAAGGATCACAATTTTGGGGTGAAATATTAAAGGTAACAACCTCAGAAATACAGTTGCTTCCATGTGGTTTTTCATACAGTGGAGGGTTTGAAAGTATGTCTTCAGAAACAAAGGGATTTTTAGCTTCAAAGTTCGTCTCCTGTTTTTTATTCTAGACTGTGATCTCCTGGATTTTGTTTTCCAGCCTTTTCATGACTTCTGTGTTCTCTTGTAAATATTTCACTAACCTAGATGAAACCTGGTTTTCTAACTTTTTTTGAGAAACAAAAGTAGAAGCAAACAATGGATCAAGGTACAAATCCTTTCTGTGGGTAATGTAACAGAAGCTGTAGAAGAGAAAACCAGACAATATTCTGTGTAATGCTCAGCTGACAATAAAAGATTTTCTGAAAAGAAGGGAAATATTAAGCCCTAAGAGTCTGTTTTTCTTGAGACTAATTCTCCATTGAATTATAAAATAAGCCTTACCTAAATCTGATAATAATTAAAGCTTTTTGTTATACATTATATGGTCTGTTCAGTGAATTTATTTTTAATAATAACAACAGCTTTTTTAAAAGCCTCGAAGAGAGATTTCCACTTAAAATGTTTCATTGCCTTTCTGGTTAGGTTTGCATGATGCAATATGTGAAAGATGTTAGACCAGGTGATCAGGAAAAAATGCATATACCTTTAAAGATAAAGTATTAGCCCTTTTTTAAGTCCATTTATAATATAAATATACTGCAGTGTATCTACACCAACTTCCCACCTTATACTGTAACCTATCACTTTTTTACAAGATTGTAAGCGGCGAGGAGAAGCAGACAGGCCAACCCAATATGGGTGATATGCAACTTCTAGTTTATTTGTGACGCAGTTCACACATATATAGGAGTGGTAGTATTCAGCCACTCCTTCTTGGCATAACAGTATTGGTTAGCCCCCACAGCTTCCTCCACATTCTCCTCCCAGGTCCGGTCTCCGGTTACCTGTGGGGGCCACCCCCTGCCTTGCTTGCACAGTCCTCCAGAACTCTATGGTCCTGCTCTTAGAGTCATTCTGCAACAATTCCCCCCTTTTTCTTTGTGCAAGCAAGGCATTATGGGTTATTCTGTTCACCTGTTTTATCACACAACTATAAACAAGTCTAATTGCTACGATGATTAACCTAACAATGACACATAAGTGCAATGCTTCAAACAACAGTGTTTGACTCAACCTGTAATGCCCCGTGAAGACAACCATCTAGTTATTCTTAGGATATTGCTCATTTACTATTGCTGGGTAAGCTGAGCCAGGGTTCTCAGCTGTGCGTGCATCGAATTAGCATAATCAGAGAGACTCATACAACACATTCCATCAAACTCTTCACATCCATGTCCCTGTTCCAACAACAAAAGGTGTTGCATGTCTCACAGAGTCAACATTAAAACAAATCAGAAATTGCCTTCGATGTAGAATTGTCTGCTTAGCGACTCAGCAACCCAGTCTGCTTAGTTGAGCCAAGGCCCCGGCTGAAGCACTTACAGTGATTTGGCATATTATGATTGGATACATGTTTTGAAGACCCTTAGTGACTAACATATAATTGGTTAAACACAGGTCTGAGAACTCAACCTTGAAAGCTTGCCAACAGTCCACAGTTCTCATTAACTTGGTGAATTCCAGCCTCTTATCTTGCTTGCTTAAGCTTCTTCGGGCCTCTCATGGCCTTGCTGTATCTTTCAGGACTGTTCAAAGTTTATGTACCAATTATGCATTCTCCTGTGAGAACACTGTCTCCACATCTCCCCCCTTTTGTTTTATCCAGTAACAAGTCGCTACTACAGCAAGGCACACACACATTTACATTAGCAGAGTAACTATTACAGGGTGCAGCAGCATATTGAAGATATGCTTCAATATGAAATTCAAAAGATATGCTTTTGGATATGAAGGACTAACCAAAGAAATTTCTTACCAGTGGAATTCTCCCCCCCTCTTAAATTTGTTCCATCACCTGCTTTATAACACTACCATTGTATTAAAATTTTTCTAGCTTTTGCCTTAGCATTTTCTAGCAGCTACTGCAAATTTCCGTACTCTAACATCTCTTTTACAAGTGACAAATCTATACAATACAAGGTGCAGTTTCTTATTAACAACTAGCTAGTAAATACAGGTGGTTTTATACACAAAATCACAACCTCTAATATAGCTACTTTACAAGCACACATATTCAGGATGTTACTTTTCAGTTGTCCCCAAGTGACGTTTTGCAGTTATTTGTTCTTTCTCTTCCTCTATCTCAGTCTGCTTGGGGTAATCACAGTCAGCTCCTGTAGCTGAGGCATCAGGTTTATCCATTTGTCTGTCCAGCTCATGGCAGGGCTTCACAAACTTTGCACAGTCGCCATGGACCTGTAGGCAGGAGGGCACAAATATACCCCCTCCCCCAGGTTATCAGTTCTTCAGTTCTTGAGAAGTAGACAGGTTAAAGTTAAATGTAATATCATTACTCTCTCTCTCCCTCCCCCCCTTTTTTTTTTTTTTTTGAGTCCCTGCAAAAGCCATCATTACTCCCACTACAGTCCCACATACAGAATGTGGCACAAGGACCCTGTGGAGACTAACAGCAAACCAGCTCCGAGAAGCATCATTGCAGTGCGAGGTGGCAGGCTCAACCTTAGCGGGCGTCCCCGCAGAGGCTCTGACTCCCCCACATCGTATGAGGCTTGGGCTTTTATACTGACCAAAATGCACACTCATTCCGACACAGGTGGCCAGCCTGTGCTGGAAGAAGTGGCCAGCAGTATCTACAGAGGTCTCCAAGGGTTGACAGAAACCTGGACATACTTATATTTACCAACTTCTAGTACATGAGTATCACAGAGAGACTGTATGGGCTCTCCCTGTCAATTGCAAGAAAAAATCATAACATATACAGCTTGAGTATAAGAGAATTTTAACACATACGTGGTCACCGTTTGCCAGGCCTCCTTAACTATTTTGAGATCAAGAGCTTCCCACTCTTTAGCCCCCTGCTGTGTAGTAAACACAGGATATGCAGAAATGCCCATTGCAGAAAATTCCCCAGTAATGATCACATATTTGGTTACCCATTGTTACAACTGAGCGTCTCCAGGGCCAGTAAGTCTGAGCAGACCGACCCGGGAGACGAAGAGTCAGGGTCTGGAAGCAGAGGATATAAATCTGGCTCGGATTCAGGGGACTCGGGGGCTGATCCTGCGCCGAACTCGGGGTCTCCGTTGCTTGCAGCTGTGTCTTTCTTATCAGATGTCTCTCGTTCGGTATGTAGCCATCTGCAGACCTGGCTCCTCCGTGACTGAGTTAAAATTTTTTTTTTTCACTCTAGGGCATAGTGGGTTGGAGAGGCTCGCGGTTCCTTTAAATCTCCCGCTAGCGCATGATCCCTATTTTTTACTGCGTGCTTCACAGTGGCGCCGCAATCGATCCGGCGCCGAGGCACCGCCCTCTTTCTTTCGGATTCCTCGACATTTATCATACGTATACCTTCTAATATAATTTCTCTGTCCTTTTCAAAGTCCCTACTTTCAGAACTGGGGTGGTGGGGGAGCACCTCCTCCGCGGCACCTTCTGATGGAGGGGGAGAAAAGGAAGGGGGGGGTGCGGGGTGGGAAACCCTGAGCTCCTGCAAGTTGGGGGGGGGAACGAGTTGTAATCTTCCCCCGGTTTCAACCGACCGGGGACATCTGTTCCTAGTTTCTCCGTTGCTACCGCGGCAGTTTTCTGCCTTGTATCTTTTTATACAGTTCATTACTTCCCTCCGTGGTTTACTGAGTTTCTTTGCCTTTTTATAATCATTAAGCACAGAGTCAAATAGTTCATCACCAAACTTTCGCCACTCACTCTTCTCAAATATTGTATTAGGATCTGCAAAAAAAATCTCTTAGCCTTCCCTACAGGCAGTAGACCTGCTAGCTGCTTTAGAGTCTCAGGCTCAATTCCCCGCTTTTATAAAAAGCACTGTAAAAAGTTCAGGGCTCAGTTCCACGCTTTTATAAAAAGCACTGTAAAAGTTCAAGGCTCAGTTCCCCGCTTTTATAAAAAGCACTGTAATAAGTCCAGGGCTACCTCTTGGTCCATTTTCATGGCCAGCCTTTTCCGGATCGTCTTCTTCTGGGTCGTCCTGTAATCTCGGTCTCCGGATCGGCCTCCCGACGCAGCAGTGTCTGGTTCACCCCAGCGGCGGAATTTTCGGTTAGTCGCAGCACCCGGGTCCGTCACGCCACCGCAGCAGCATTGCCCGCGCTGCCCGGCCGCTGCCGCCGGCGCCGCTCACTCGCCGTTCCGGGTCCCCGTCGACCGGGGCCCTGTATCCCGGGTCCCCGCTAGTCGGGGCCCTGTATCCCAGGTCCCCGCTAGTCGGAGCCCTATAATCCGGGTCCCCAGCGACCAGGGCCCTGTAATCCGTGTCCCTGTTCGGGCGCCATTTGTAAGCGGCGAGGAGAAGCAGACAGGCCAACCCAATATGGGTGATATGCAACTTCTAGTTTATTTGTGACGCAGTTCACACATATATAGGAGTGGTATTCAGCCACTCCTTCTTGGCATAACAGTATTGGTTAGCCCCCACAGCTTCCTCCACATTCTCCTCCCAGGTCCGGTCTCCGGCCACCTGTGGGGGCCACCCCCTGCCTTGCTTGCACAGTCCTCCAGAACTCTATGGTTCTGCTCTTAGAGTCATTCTGCAACACAAGATGTTTGTGTTGAGGGATCAGCAACATTCTAGGAGAAACATGCATAGTGGTATGAGGTTAAAAAATGCTAGCACAGCATGACATTCTCATTTTTCTAAATTCAGGTTAAAATATGATAAAAATTTCAAATGTCATTCTACTAATAGTGTATCTAAGAAATATATTTTGCATTTATATGAGATAATTAGAAAATGTTTATACAGAAAAAAAAAACAGGTTTATTGGGTTTTGGGGTTTGTTTCTTTTTTTAGGTTGAGGTCAAAGTATCCAGAATTTTATGGCTAATTCTACTTTTTATACATTCATAGAATCATAGAATAGTTAGGGTTGGAAAGGACCTTAAGATCATCAAGTTGCACCCCCCCTGCCATTGGCAGGGACACCTCACACTCAACCATATCACACAAGGCTTCATCCAACCTGGTCTTGAACACTGCCAGGGATGGAGCATTCACAACCTCCCTGGGCAACCTATTCCAGTGCCTCACCACCCTAACAGGAAACAAGTTCCTCCTTATATCCAATCTAAACTTCACCTGTTTAAGTTTGAACTCATCAGTCCTTGTCCTATCACTGCAGTCCCTAATGAAGAGTCCCTCTCCAGCATCCTTGTAGGCCCCCTTCAGATACTGGAAGGCTGCTATGAGGTCTCCATGCAGCCTTCTCTTCTCCAGGCTGAATAGCCCCAACACTCGCAGCCTATCTTCATCCAGGAGGTGCTCCAGTCCCCTGACCATCCTTGTGGCCCTTCTCTAGACTTGTTCCAACAGTTCCATGTCCTTTTTATGTTGAGGACACCAGAACTGCACACAATACTCCAGGTGAGGTCTCATGAGAGCAGAGTAAAGGGGCAGGATCACCTCCTTCAACAGGCTGGTCACACTTCTTTTGATACAGCCCAGGATACAGTTGGCTTTCTGGGCTGCAAGCTCACACTGCCGGCTCATGATCATTTTCTCACCAACCAACACCCCCAAGTCCTTCTCCACAGAGCTGCTCTGAATCTCTTCTTGGCCTAACCTGTAGCTGTGCCTGGGATTGCTCCGACCCAGGGGTAGGACCTTGCACTTGGCATGGTTAAACTTCATAAGATTGGCATCAGCCCACCTCACAAGCATGCCAAGGTCCCTCTGGATGGCATTCCTTCCCTCCAGGGTATCACCTGAATCACACAGCTTGGTGTCATCGGCAAACTTGCTGAGGGCGCACTCAATCCCACTGTCCATGTCACCGACAAAGATGTTGAACAAGACCGGTCCCAGCACCAATCCATGAGGGACACCACTCGTTACTGGTCTCCAGCTGGACATTGAGCCATTGACCACAACTCTTTATGTGAGCCATCCAGCCTGTTCTTTATCTACCAGGTGGTCCATCCATCAAATTGATGTCTCCCCAATTTAGAGACAAGGATGTCATGTGCGACAGCATCAAATGCTTTTCACAAGTCCAGGTAGATGACATGAACTGCTCTACCCCTGTCCATCAGTTCTGTAGCCCCATCATAGAAGGCCACCAAATTGGTCAGGCAGGATTTCCCCTTACTGAAGGCATGCTGGCTATCACCAAGCACCTTGTTGATTTTCATGTGCTTTAACATGCCATCCAGGAGAATCTGCTCCAAGATATTACCAGGCACAGAGGTGAGACTGACTGGTATAATTCCCCGGGTCATCCATTTTCCTCCTCTTGAAAATGGGGGTTCTATTTCCCTTTTTCCAGTCATTGGGAACTTCACCTGACTGCCATGATTTTTCAATTCTATAAGGGACAGTGGATTAGCAACTTCATTCTCCAGCTCCTTCAGGAACTGCGGATGGATTTAATCAGGACCCATGGACTTGTGCACGTTCAAGGTCTCGAACCGGTTCCTCTCCTACAGTGGGCACAAGGTCTTCATTCTCACAGTCCCTGCATCTGCCTTCCAAGACTGGGTGGTTTGGTCAGAGCCTTTGCCAGTGAAGACTGAGGCAAAGAATTCATTCAGAACCTCAGCTTTCTCCAAATCCTGTGTAGCCAGTTCTCCTGAGAGCTTCCTGTGGTGGCCTACATTCTCCCTAGTCTGTTTTTTATTTGCTATGTACCTGTAGAATCCCTTCCTCTTATCCTTAATTCCTTAGCAAAGTTTAATTCTAACTGGGCCTTAGCTTTCCTAACCTGGTCCCTAGCTTCCCAGACAACATCCCTGTACTCTTCCCAGGCCACCTGTCCTTGCTTCCACTTTTTATAAGCCTCTTTTTCCATTTGAATTTTCCTCAGGAGCTCCTTATCCATCCAAGGAGGTCTCCTGGCCCTCCTGCTGCACTTCCTTCTGGTTGGGATGCAACACTCCTGAGCCTGTAGCAGGTGATCCTTGAATATCAACCAAGAGTCTTGGGCCCCCCTGCCCTCTAGGGCTATATCCCATGGAACCTTCCTAAGCAGGTTCCTGAAGGGGCCAAAGCCTGCTCTTTTGAAGTCCAGGGCAGTGAGCCTGCTGCACGTTCTTCTCACTGTCCTGGGGATCTCAAATTAGACCGTCTTGTGATCGCTGCATCCAAGGCTGCTCTGGAGCATCACATTTCCAACGAGCCTTTCCGTGTTGGTGAGCACGAGGTCAAGCATGGCACCTCTCCTTGTTGGCTCCTCTATTACTTGCAAAAGGAAGGTGTCTTCCACACAATAGAGGAACCTCCTGGATTGCTTGTGCCAGGCCGTACCGTCGTTCCAACAGATATCAAGGTGATTGAAGTCACCCATGAGAACAAGGGCCTGTGAGCATGAGGCTTTTCCTATCTGTCTGTAGAGTGCTTTTAATTAAATATCAATAAAAAGAAGAGGGACCCATCAGTAACTGTGTATGAACATGTTTGCTGACAGATTAGCACAAGAAACTCCACCTGAGGTACAGGAAGGAGTAAGTTGTGTTCTTCAGTTTATAAATACAAAGCAGGAAACAAATATGTTGCTTTCTTTTGCTACTGTCCAGAACTTACATAATAGGATTTTTGCAACACTTGTTTGGATGCAAGTTTCAGTAAAACTAACCAGAGTAATCCTGTTACAGCTCCAGATGATTAGGTGAGACAGAATAATCAGACAGTGCAAAATTCTCAAGGTACTGAGAATTGGTGCTGAGAATTGTTACATCCCTGTTACCCTGAATTTTAGGGGAAAATTTCTTTATGTTTTTGTTTGTTGGTTGGTTGATTGGTTGGTTGGTTTCCTTTTAATATGGTTTCTCTGTGCAGACTTTTCTCACCTGATTATATTATGTTCTGTGTCCTTTTATTTGACTTTAATGTGTGACTTAAGCAGATGGCATTAGAAATTGTTAATGAGAACCTCTTAAAGCTCCCAAAGCCCCATGGTAAATCTCACTGTGCTTTTGCAATCAATTCAGATCATTGTTCCACAAAGTACAGAAGATCAGAACTAAAAATCTTGTAAAATGTGGAATAATGTGATTGGAAGTTTTTATGTGGGAAGATATGTAAATTTAAGGAAAGATAGATGGGCATACGTACAGGCAAAGATTTCACATATACATCAGACCTATAGCAAACACTGAGGTTCAACGTTAACACAAGTAATTGAATGAATCAGGAAATTTTCAACTCCACGTTTTTTAAAAGTAATAGTTTTTGATGGTGTCTGACACAAAGGGACTGATCTTTCAGATCAAAGACATAAGGAAAGAGCTCACACAACCTCATAGATTGATGGCTGGCCTTATTATATGAGATATGAAAAAACTAGTTACTACAGTGTCTCAGGCAGAACCTTGAATGTGGCTTTCTCAGTTTGACCCAGACAAGAGCTCTGGCCAGAAAGGAGGTACATACATTCTGCTATTTTCCTTATTCCCCTACACCTAACTTACTCAAAAAATAAAAGCAGGGTTCTAGGTTTTGTTATTCTACCCTGTTTAAAATAAAATGAAATCGAGTGCAAAGCCTCAGCACTTATCACAAAAAAAGTAAGTTTTCTGACCAGCCCTAGTAGGCAGATAGTTTCCTTGAAATGCATCCACAGCGTGCTTTACTTTTGTTTTGTTATTCTAGTTTGTAATGTGTTTTGATAAGAACAGTTTCTTATGCTGTTCACCTTTTTCAATGCAGTACTTGATTCAGCAATTCTTATCAGGTACTATAGGCGCATCAACCAACAGGGGTCACATTTACATGCTCTACTGGAAAAGAACTTTTAGTTGTTAAGTGCTTTAATAGTTCAGAACCTGCTGTGAAACATATGTGAAGAGACATTAGCCACCTACGTGTGTTAAGAATGTAAGGAAGACTGAAACACTGGTGTACAAACAGGCAAAATAATTGAAACTTAATGAGGAACTTCTCAAGGCAGAAAATGACCTTTCATTGCAGTGTCACTGAATTTCCAGTCTTCATCAGGTGGCTCAAAAAATGAATAAGTAAAGGCACAAGGAGCAACCCAATCCTACTGAGCAGTATTTTTTACTGAGTGTTGATTAGCTCTAGATGTGGGTTATCGTATCTTTTCAGTGTAAAATTTTCAAAGCAGCTTTCGCTGAGCTGACTTGGATTTTTTGTTTTTTCAACAAAGCAGAGGTGGAAAATTCTATTGTTCTACATCCAAAAAAATCCTGCAGCTCTCTTTTAAAACAAATTGGTGAACTCAAGCTCATTCAGAGAGGCAAACACATATGTAGCCTTGGTGCTTTCACTACAAAAATATATCTTGACCTTCAATTGGCAGCAAAATTTAACTTGGCTGAAGGGTATATCATGTTGCTAAAATAATGTTAACAGAAAGAAAGTTATTGAAGTGTGCTATGCCACTGTTAGCCTGCATAATTTTTCTTTATGTTTGGTTAACAAGTCTTATGCTGTAATCTACTCATGCCCACATTTCATCTTAAGAAGGATTGCTCATTTAAATCTATGTCACACTAAAAATGGCAGCATAAACAAATTTTATGGATCCTATTACTGATTCATTTAAAATGTAAGATGAAGTGTACAATAAAGTAAGCATAATCTTGCAGCTGTCAATTTGCTTAGTTTTACTATATATTTTAATGCATTTTAGATGAGAAAGGTATAATTAATCATGCATTACATAAGTTCTAGGCCATTATTAGCTCAGCTAAATTTTGAGCAAAGTATTTGGAATTTTCAGTAAGTGTTAATACTTTAATAAGCTCACTTTTCATTGAAGTTTCAGAAGTTATGTTACTTTTTATCTTCGACAGTCATCTTAGTAAAATTTCATTTGATAGTTAGTATAGAGTTTTTAATTTATGCCAGCATGAAATAAATGTTGTAAACATCAGAGGCTCAATATCAGGCTTAACATGAGAAAGAGCACTTAGGCAAAAGGCAATGTTTCTTTCTGTCACATAACATCTGCTGAAACAGATCAAATCCAATTCCTAGAGCATGCAATGCTGTCAGCCTCTCAGCAAAGCATCCAAGGGAAGAATGTGATGTTGCTCTTAGGGAATAAGGATAAGGTGAAAAGCATTTCCAGAAACTGGTACAAGTCACGTATTTTTGAAAGTCACAGAATTTACCTCACAATCTAAGTCACAACATTTGTTGGCTGCTCTGACCTTCTTCTTACTATACTATGTGTGGGGAGAAAGAAAAGAGCAGAAATAATGAAAACTGAAGAAGGTCACTTCTTTTCTGACTCTGTCTCACGTATTTCTATTCCCGTGCTAAGGAAAGGATAGAATCTTAGAATCATAGAATAGCTTGGGTTAGAAGGGACCTTCAGAAGTCACCTAGTCCCGCCCCCTTGCAATGAGGAGGGACACTTCAACTAGTTAAGATTACCCAGAACCACATCCAGCCTGCCCTTGAATATCTCCAGCGACAGTACATCCACTACCTCACTGGTTAACCTGTGCCAGTATTTTACCTCCCTCATTGTAAAGAATTTCTTCCTCACATCCAGCCTGAATCTCCCTTATTTTACTTTAAAACCATCACCCCTTGTCCTGTCACAACAGTCCCTGCTAAAAATCTTTCTCCATCTTTCCACAGGCCCCTTTTAAGAACTGCTGCAGCAAGGTCTCCCTGAAGTCTTCTCTTTTCCAGGCTGAAAAGAATAGGTAACACAAAGATTGCTTAGGAAACACAAACATTTCTGGAAACACAAAAATAGCATAGGATATTATCCATCATAGAGAAGCATGTCATAATTTCATTTAAGATGGTAGTATTATTCCACTTGTGAAATCTTGTTTGGAGGCCTTCATTTGATTTTATAGGCAATATAAAAATATATGTGAAGAAGTCTGGTAAAGAAAAATTTTACTAAGGCTTTCTGCTGCTTCACCCTCTCTGCTCAGCCAACAGACATTATCTTGGAGGTAAATTTGAATTTGCCAAGCTTTACTTTTTGTACTTTCTTGGTCTTAAATGACATGACAGGTGAAAGATCTCAAACAGGTTATCATGCCAGAGTTGTGAATTACTCTTCTGTCTGGTCCTAGTTAGTAAGGTACAGGAAATGTGTTGCTGTTGATTTGCACAATCATGGAAATCGGTATATGGAAAGGTTTTACTCAGGATTGCTATACTGCAATAGAAGGGGAAAAGGACTTGCACCCAGTTCTAGAGAAAAAGATTTGTGAATATGTCAGATAAAAGCAGATAAACTGTCTGCACATAATCCAAGATGACAGACCTGAAACTGTCCCCTGAAATAAATTAAGGATCAATAATCTTAGAGAAAAAAAATGAGTCTCAGGAGAGTAGAATGTAAATGAAGCCTGGAATAAATTCCAGACACAACTGTGAGTATAAAGAATGACATTCTTCTCTAGCCAGATGTTCTCTTTAGTGATAGCAGAGCAGGCATTGAAGCTGTACAAAAGAATTATCAGGTAAGCATCTACAGCTTCTCATCTGGATAAAACAAGGGAAGAGAGTGCTCTTTTGGATTTGATATTGGGGTAAACAGAGGAAATTATTTTCTCCTCTTATATAACACCTGCATATTAAAAAGCTTTTGTAACTGGATGTGGTAATTTTAATTTTCTTTTACCTTAACCTGACTTCTTACAAGCAAACAAATATATAATTAAAAAGTAATTGGTTAACATTAAAGCACTATATATCTTTTGGATATTCTACGACTGGAAGCCACAATGCAGGAGAATGATGAGAGAATGCAGGATCCAAAATATTGTCGCAGGACAGCTTAAGGGCAGCAGAACACACCTGCAGCTGCTCTGAATTATTTGGGAGACAGTTACACAGTCTTTGTTTTGGAATACCTTCTTATGACTGCTGATCAACAGTATGACACTCTTTCTCTGTCTGACAGTTGACAATGAGGAGCATTTCTGACACCTGAGTTTTCCTGGGGAGCTTGTGAAACACAGCTTTAGTAGGAGGGCTGGCAAAGTTCTGATTTCCTCAAACATGAAAACTTTCTGCAGAGGAAACAGGAATAAACAATAGAACACATCTGTGAACAGCAATTTAGGTTTTGACAGAGAATCATACTCCCGTTATCAAGGATTAAATAACTTATGAATGTTTCATACTAAGAGATAATAAAATATACAGTATAATACAGTAATATTGTAATAATAATAACAAGATAAATTACTACCCAACAAATAAGTGTTCAGAAATGCATGTTTTATGCAGCCATAGGCTATCATCACCCATTTTGCTTTCAGGGTGGCGGCTCTTAATACTTTCATTTATATTTATCTAGAAACACAAAGATTGTTTCTGAATTTTTTATTGAAGTGTGGAGAAAAATATGAAAAGAACACAAAACAATGGAAATTCTCTGCATATTGGGTTTACATGGGAAGGCTTTGATAGTGGGAGGACTGCAGAGGTGGCTTCTGTGAGAAGCTGCCAGTGCCAGCCAGCTCAAAGAAGGACCCACCACTGGCTAAAGTCAAGCCCACTGGCAAAGGTGGTAGCACCTCTGGGATAACATATCTGAAAGAGGCCAAAAAAAAAAAAAAAAATAGCTCCTGGGCAGGAGCAATTGCAGCCAGAGAGGAATAAGAATATGAGAAACAACCCTGCAGGCACCAAGGTCAAGAGGGGAAAAGAATCCCCTGCAGACCATGGTGCAGACCATGGTGACGGAGCCTGTGCCCCTGCAGTCCATGGAGGTCCATAGTGGAGTATATTCCATCTGCAGCTTGAGGAGGGCCCCACACCAGAACAGGGGATGCCCAAAGGAGCAGGATGTGATGAGAAGCCTGATTGGAGCAGGCTTCTGGCAGGACCTGTGACCCTACGCTGGAGCAGGTTTGCTGCATGACCTGTGACCCGATTGGAGACCACAATGAAGTTCCTGAAGGACTACACCCTGTGGAAGGTACCCATAATGGAGCAGTTAATGAAAAACTGCAGCCCATGTGAAGGACTCACATTGGAGAAGTGGACCTTCGAGTTGCTGTTGGAAAAAAATTTTGTCCACGTGAACAGTAAGATATTAAAACTGCGTAGAAAATCCAAATGTTAAAATCACAAAGATCCCATTTGTTGTTCTATAAGGACATAGGAAGGGAAAAATATAAAAAATGTAAAGAACCCAACTCCAAAAAGAAAGGCTTTTAGAATTATTAGAATATTTTCCTTTTATTGAATAGTTTCTTTCATAATTTTATCAAGAACTTTAAAGTAATTCAAGTGGAAATGCACAACTTTTCCTTGTAAAATTTCTTTGCTGTTGGAGTCAGTTGTAAAACCCAGAAAAAAAAAAGCTGCACATGTCCCTTTTAGTATATTGCAGCCGGAATATTAATTGAAATTAAGATCTATTCCCCTTTCCCAACATTTCTCTCAGTTAACGTTTTTTTTCTTTTAATATTTTCTAAAGCAAAAAGTAAAATCTGATGGTTGTAAGTTAAGTTGAGCAGACTTCAGACACATGTTAAAGATGACTTTTATTACTTTCCTGTTAATCCCCTTCCATAAGATGTTACCAATATTTTTTTTTCACTTTTCATTCCAGCCTTCATCTTCACTGCATTCAGCATTAACGTGGCCTCCTAGACAGACACAGAAGTTGGAGAAAGAAAGTTTTTCTGTAGAAGTATTATTATGCTCTTAAATGTCACTGAGATGTTACCGAAAAGCAGAGAATAGACACTTGTGTTGGTTGTCTAAGTTTAGTGTGCACTTGGCTTCTAAAGGAGTCTTTCAGAGGTCAAAATGTTACTAAAATTTGCTAAGAGAAATGAATGTCCACTTTGTATATAAATGCATATATACATACACATATACATATGCTTATAGAATCATATCTGCATATAGATATATGCAAAAATTATACTTAGGAAGGATTTGTAGTCACAAATCAAGGATCCTTGTTTTTCTTGTAAAACCTTGCAAGTCAGATTCTGCTTATTCTAGTTTGTGTAGACACAGAGTAAAGCCACAGGAGGAAATGGACTGATGCTTCTGAGCTGTGCAGAATCCGTTCCAGAGTGCCAAAGGTCCAGAGCTGCTACCAAGGGAAAGGCAGATCTTTCTTCCACGTTAACCTGAAAACAGGAAAACTAGTCACATCTCCATTCTTAATACTTGTTTTCTCTTCATTGAGAGAAATGCATCTGTGTCAGCTACTAAAATGCATTTCAAGCAGTCCTTGAAAGGATTATTAACAATCATCCCTAGATTAAAAGGTCCATGAGTCCTCGCTTGATCTAGGCAGCATTTATTTGGCTATAGCCGACAAAGGAGCTAGTACTGTTTTAGAGTTTTGCCTCCTTTATTTTCATAACTTAATTCATCTTTATTGTGTTGTTC
The DNA here is from genome assembly GCF_034315485.1 of Pezoporus occidentalis. NCBI lineage: Eukaryota > Metazoa > Chordata > Aves > Psittaciformes > Psittacidae > Pezoporus > Pezoporus occidentalis. The sequence continues at coordinate 1,221,857 of NW_026914201.1, read as the reverse complement.
ACTGCTCATTTTTCCTCTCTTCCTACTTTTCCTCCTGAAAGAATACTGAGTAATATATTTCCCACCTATTCTTTCTACAATAATCAGTTTTATGGCTACAGATACATGTTGGAATTCTACTACTATTGAAATGCCACATACCAAAGCAGAAGTAAACAAGATATAATATGAAAATGTTTTGTTATCAGAAAATGAAGTGAAGAAATGCAGGAAAAAAAAAAAAGGATATATTTTACAGTGAGACAGATAGGGCTTTTCTTGAATGGAAGAGACAGATTTGGAAAACAACTGAAAGCTGGAACATACAGTGCCATGTGCCATGAAACAAATGAACTGTGCTCCTCCATGAGGAGTTTTGATGGCCACAGAAGTACCAAGTCCTGCATCTTTCCTTCCTTGGGTATTGTGGTTTAACCCCAGCCAGCCACTAAGCACCATTCAGCTCACTCCCTCTCCCTTCCCAGTTAGATAAGGGAAGAATCGGAAGGGTAAAAGTGAGAAATAAACTCATAGGTTGACATAAAACCAGTTTAATAACTAAAGAGAAATTATGAAAAAAAAATAGTGAAAATATGGAAACGAACAACAACAACAAAAAAAACAAAACCAACAACAAAACAAACAAAACAAATAAAACCCACTAAACCAAAGCCAAAAACAAACAAAAAACAAATGAGCAAAAATACACACCACCAACAACAAACAGGAAAATAAAACCCAAAGAGGATTAGTGATTCAAATAAATTCTTACCACCAAGAGAGTGATGCCCAGCCAGTCTCCAAGTAGCAGCCCCCATGCCAACATCCCTCCCAGTTTTACTGCTGAGCATGATGCCATTTGGTATAGGATACCTCTGTAATCAATTCAGGTCATCTGTCCCAGCTGTATGCTGCACCACCCTAACTTCGTACTTCCAGTCTGCTCACTGGTGGGGCAGTCTGAGGAGCAGAACAGGCCTTGAAGTCGAGTAAGCAGTTCTCAGCAGTGCTAAAATGTTAGTGTGTTAATGCAATTTTCAACACAAATCCAAAACATAGCTCCACACAAGCCACTATGAAGAAATATAACTGTATCCCAGCCAAACCTAGTGCATTGGGATACTTAACACAATTCACAAAAAATATTTTCAAGACATTTACTGTTATAGAATTTAAATAAATACAATTTATGACTTTAAAATTTGTTGGGGTATATATGCATATTATGGGTAACTGAGATACCTGAAGAGATAAAACTATATTTTTTTGCTATGAAGATCTATTTGCCAATTATAACTCATAGCATTAGTGACTTATATCTTTATTAATCTTACTTTTATCTCACTTTTTCCTTTCAAATTCTAAAATACTTTATTCTTTGTAGGTGCTTTTAGTGCCACAGGAAAAGTAATGTTGGTAATATTTTTTTCTATTGGTCATTGATTGGATACATTTGCATTGCAAGAAAACTATATAGGTCAGAATCTGACAGAGGTAGAACAAAGTGGGAAACATTATAATCTGTTATTGACAGTGCAAAGAACTGTAATACACCCTCACTTTAAATTTTGTGATTCAGAACTCACTACATTTTTCTTAACCAAAATGCCAGTGTTCATAACTGTACTTTTTAGTTTTAGCATCTCTTTTTGGCCTGTAGTGCTATTTATACATTCAGTGTAAATTCAGGTAAAATTCCATCAGGTCTCTATGTTCTAGTTTTTGCATATTAAGTAAATGCAGTGTAACCATTTGGTATATTTACAAGAATGATTATTAATATTTCTCAACAAAAATAAGCAAAGATAATAATTTGAAAAGATGAGTAAAATATGAGTAAAGATGAGTGAAAAACAAATATAGAGAAAGGACAACAGAGTGCAATCTAAACCAGTCTTAGAGTCACAAGTATTCTCATTTTTGTTGAGAAATATTTGCATTTATGAACTTCTGTAAAAAAGATGGATAGGTAAAAGGCCATATTGGGGTTACGGATATGTTCAAAACAAAAACTTAATAGAAGCATGTATTTAGTATTATTAGAAAGGTTGTCAGAGAAGTACCTTATTGTTACCTTTGATTGAAATATGATAAAAAGTTACTTTTATTATGTCATAAATACTTAGAATAGCTCAGTTGGAAGGGACCAACAATACCCATCTAGTCTGAGTGTCTGACTTCTTCAGACCTAAACAAATGTTAAAGCATTTTAGGAAGGGCACTGTCCAAATGCCTCTCAAACTCTGACAGACTCAGGGCATCAACCAGCTCTCTAAGAATCTTGTTCCAGTGTTTGTCCACCTTTTCGATAAAGAAATGTTTCTTAATGTCAAGACTTAACATCCCGTGATAGGTGAAGCTTTGAGCCATTCCCATGTGCCCTGTCACAGGATCCCAGGGGTCAGAGCTCAGCCCCTCCCTCTCCATTTCCGCTCCTCAGGAAGCTACAGAGAGCAATGAGGTCACCCCTCAGTCTCCTTTGTCTCCAAACCACAGACTCAGAGTCCTCAGCCGCTCCTCATAGGACCTGCCTTCCATCCCCTCCGCCAGCTTTGTGCCCTCCTCTGGACACGTTCAAGGACTCCACATCCTTCTAGATTCCCAGTGCTTCCTGGAGCAGTGTAAATGCTTCCATTAGCATTGCCATACTCAGGTGGTGCCATGCAAAACCTTGGCTTACCCTCAGTTCCCCTGATGGGATTTGCTTTCCCCATCAATTCTAGTTTAAAGTCCTGTTACTTAGTCCTGCCAACTTACAAGCAAAAGCATACTTTCCCCTTCAGGTGGATGCCACCAGACCCCAGTGTACTTTGTGCCTGGAAGCACAACTATAAAACACAAAATTCTATCAGAGGTGCCAGTCCTGTAGGCAGGTTTTGTTGCGCACCTGTTTTTTCCAGTGTTTCTCCCCATTAGTGGGACAATTGAGGCAAACACTAGAAGTGGTCCTATATCCTTCAGCATTCTTCCCAGGGTCCAGAAATCTCTTTTGAATCTTAGTCTTCTTGTTGCAGCAAGAAGTTGCACCCATGTGAAAGAGCAGGAGCAGATAATAATCCAAAAACTGTACTGGGCCTGTCAGTTGTCTGGTGACATCACTGATTTGGGCCCCAGGGAAGCATCAAAATTTCCTTTAAAGAGGGTCTAGCCTGCAGATGGGTTCCTGCATTCTGCTCAGCAGGGAAACACATATGACCATAACTCACCATTGTTTCTTCTTAGTACTGGTTTTAATACTGCTCTTGACACAAGGGATTAGTTGATCTGACTTTGGTGAGAATACTTGCATAAACTTCCTCATAATGTCCTTCATCTAGTATGCCCAGAGCCTCATACCTATTCTGTAAGGGTAAATGAGAGGGTGAGGAGTTGTTCCTCTTAACACTCTGTGCAATAACTTGCTTGCATTCTTATAATACTCATAATACTGCCTTCATCCTCTCACAAAACAGGTACTGAACCCACTTCAGTAGTAGCCATGCAGTAGTAGCTGTTGCTGGCTTGTACAATTAGTGGTTCTGGGCTCAGCTGCTCAGGGACTACCCTCTGTACAGCTGCAGTCTCTCCGTGTCCTTGTTTATCCCTTATGCGTCCCTCACTGCTGCTTTCTGCCCCTGTAACCACTGCTGCTCCTTGCACTGCTCCAGTGCCCATTGCAGTTTGTTGAAACATCTTGTGAAAAGAATGTTAACTATGTGGTTTAGTAGATTGAAGTCATAAAATGGTACTAAAATGGCCAATGTTAAGATTCTTTCATGGCTGGATGTGCCTGTGATAGAAGGCATTATATAAAACTTCAAATGTATTTATATTAATTAGCAACAGGTGTAGTTTCATTAAAAATATAGGCATTACTTACTGCTAAGTGGGTAAGAGCTTAAAATGAGACTTTTTTTTTCCAGAAAATGTGAGAAATTCTTCTCACACAAAAAAAAATGTTTCTCAAATCTTCTTTCTCATAGCTTTTTTTTTTTTTTAAGAAAAAAAAGTATAAAAGCAAAGATAAGTGAAATTTTGGCTGCCACACAGTGAGAGAAGATGAGACCACCCACAATCAGAGCAGCAACATAAACCACAAGTAGTTTCCTTGAATCTGTCTTGTCTCAATTGTGAGGAGATGATTTATGGTTAGACTATCAGAAATATCTCTGTAGGGAAAAAAGCAGACAGCAAGAGACGTAATCTGCTATCTATACTACTTATTCATGCACCTTAAATGAAGAAGAAATTTTCTGTTCTAAAAAAAACGAACAACAAAAAAAAAAAAGAAAAAATGCCCCCTGAAAGCCACAAAAATCATTCAAACAAACAAACAAAAAAGCCATAGATAAATACCTGCAAGCCAGGCAAGTCCCTATCCTTAACTCACACAGGCTTTGGAGGGTTAAGGCGTGCTTACCCTCTTTCTTTATTTTACACTCTTTTCTTTGAAGTGACTGAATTGAATTTACACCCTGGACTCAGGTGTTGAAGGGGCATTTCTGACTCTTGCATGAGATAAAAGGAGTTAGTTTTGCTACTCAGTAATTACACCCTTTTTTTGCTTTCAGCCACACCTCTGAAACACAGCCTGTAGAACTCTGTGAGGATGGGTATTACAATGGCAATTTAGGACATGTCTTTATTATCACTGGTGAGCAACCAGAATTGTTACTGCCCAGTAAGCAAAAGAGGCAGTTCAAAACAGGATGCTGAACAGTAATGTTATGCAACAATTAACAGAAGGTAGAACTGAAATAGGATTGAATGACACAAATTTTTTAAATAATGAAGCCCAGCCAGAAAAAAGTAAAGAAAACTACTGTGTGATGTATCATTAGATTCTACCTCTCAGAACATAAGTTTACACATCTCTCTGGCAACTCCTTTTGCACTCTTTTTTGATCAGTCATATGAGCAAAAAGATTGATTAGATATGTAAACTTGAGCTGGAAATAGAACGCAAGCATAGGAATGGAATATCGACCTGTGTCTACCTGCCAGTAGACTAACATGTTCTAATTACTTCTTTTTTTCCTTTTTCTCTTTTTTTTTTTTTTTTCCAAAAAAAGAGACTGTAGGCAGGTTTCCAAGGCCCATATGCACTGCAGCCTGTGGCAAGATTTTTACCGCTGAGGACCATGTTCTTTTTGCCTATCAATCTCTTAGACTCTTTCTGCTCTTTTCTTCTGATCAAAATTACATTAGACAGAAGAACAGACTGCTGAGCACATAGTTTACAAATATATCTGCAAGATACTCTCCAAGGCCATGTTAGATTGAATAAGTAATTTTTTTGTGCCAATATTTTCACTATTACAGACTACTCTAATTTCATCTTTCAGGAAAATTGAAAAAGAACACTTGATAAACACCACTATATAAAACCAGTATGTTTCACTATATCCAGCATGAAACCAATGTATAATCACAAATTCAGTTTTCCTTTCTGAAGGGATAATCTCTACACTATTTAAGCTGTGTCTTACACACTGTTCAAGTCACCTAGTTTGCTCGGATTTACAACTGTCAGATGTTTTTAAAAAGAACTAGAAGAAAAAGATGTCAGCATAGCTAGTAAATTACAGTCATTAATATGGGAAGATGTGATCTTACATTTGTCTTTATTATATCCCTCAATCTTCAGACTTTCTTGTAAAAATATAGAGATCAAAAAGGCTGCACAGTCTGCGTGCTGAAGTCTTATAAATCATATGTGTGGTGACTTCCAAACTAAACTCTTATATCCTGACTGTTCAGACTTCAAAGGGTGACAATTTAGTCACAGTGAATGAAAAACAATTGTCTTGTTCATCCTTTTTTTTTTTCTGTCAATAGCAATGGCTATGGTCTAACCCACAATTTCCCTGAAGGAATAAAGGAATAGTAGCTAGCATTTCTTTTGCTTACTGAGAAGACTAACTAAAATGCAGTTAACCCATTTGTTTACATGGGATGAACAAGACACATTATTATGCTGATAGTGAAATGAACTTTATGAAAGGATCAAGTTTCTTTCAAGCAATCATGTTTGATCATAATTTTATTGCAACATGACTTTCATCCTGATTAGGATTATATAAATCATATTCAACAAACAATGAATTTGGAAATTATGAAATAATAACTAGCTTAATTTTACACAGACCTATTTGTTCATGATATAAAAAAAACCTAAAAATAAAAGAAAAAAAGGTTGAAGAAATACAAGTTTATGGGTCTGTCTCAAAATCTCTGGTGGTAACAGCTAAACTTTAAAATTTATCCTAAGAGTAAGAAATTAGTTTTGTTGGGGATTTTTTTGTTGTTGTTTTTTTTTTCTGTATTTTAGTGACTACTTATCATTCATTGTTTAATACATTTATTTGTCTGAATATAAATATTTGACATCAAAATTATACATTTGAATGAAATACGCAAACCACTTACAAAGACTAAGAAATTCACAATTGCTCTTCAGTTTGTGTAACAAATTAGAACAGTTTAAAAATATTCCAGTTTTTCTGATTTTTTTTTCTCAACACTGATCCTAACGTAATTGCCTGTGAAAGCATAAATGCTAACCTAACCTACTATTTCGTATCTATATTTCCATGGGTTACTAGAAATTCATGAAGAAACACGTATTGGGAAGATTACTGATTTTTCATGCTTTATTTCTTTAGCAAACATAGTTCTAGAGGAAATAGAACTTTGAATGAATTGTTGAAATCTGGAGAGGGACTTTTTACAATGTCATGTAGCAATAGGACAAGGGCAATGACTTTAAGCTGAAAAAGGGTAGATTTAGATTACATATTATCTATATTATCTGTATGAGGGTGGTGAGGCCCTGGCACAGGTTGCCCAGAGAAGCTGTGGCTGCCCCATCCCTGGTAGTGTTCAAGGCCAGATTGGACTGGGCTCGGGGCAACTTGATGTACTGGAAGGTGTCCCTGCCTGTGGCAGAAGGCTGGAACTTGAAGGCCTCTTCCAAGCCAAACCCTTCTATGATTCTAAAATTTTAATGTTTGTCTGCAAACTTATTAAAATTTGATTTGTGTTTTTGTTTGACTTGTCTGAAGTGCTTGACTTGATTTTACATATGGTAGAATTTCACTCAACTATTTCAGGGAAATGTTACTGTTTAAAATCCTATTGGTGAGGTCGCAAAAATAAAAAAACAGGTCACATAAATCAGAGAAGAAAGGAATCTTCTTTAGCTGTGTTGACTAGCTTCCAGATTCTGCTTTCTTTTTCTTTTTTTTTTTTTTTATGACAGAAGTCTCATTAATTACTTTAAAGTATACTAGCTGAAAAAAAAAAAATCCAATATGGTTTTAAAAATTATAAGTAAAAAATAATCAATGTTTATCATTGTCTCTGGTTCAAATATCAGACTTGCTGATTATGTCAGTGCAACAAGGGAAGGTTCTTGAGAAAAAGAGAAAGAGCAGAGAAAGAATGCAGTATGAAAAGAAATTAAAGCTGAATTTCTTTTTATCCATCTATACTTTTTATCCATCTATATATCACAAGTTTACATAAGAAGTCATATTATTTTAAATCAAACGAAATGGAAATGTGCATATGATATATATGACAGCGGGCTCCTTTTATGAAATAAGCCAGTGGTCCTGTTCAACTGATGAAAGCATCTTATATGATACTTGTGAGGAATGGGCCATGTATGAAAAGCTTTGGAAAAATACAAATACAGGAAAAAAAAAAAGTTGACTTGCATGTGCTAAATCAATGTACAGAAAGTGCTGTTGGAGTATGTCTTGCATACATTATTTTCTGTCAGCTGAAATCCCTCACCAAATATTTTGTTTCATGATATTCTACAAACTTTTCTCTTTCAGTTAGCTAAGACCTGATAAAATTTTAATGCATCATGGAAGATATATTCCATCTGGGAAACCTGACCTAAAGAGAAAGTTGAGCATACAAAGCATTTGCACAATAAATCTTATGACTCAGGCTTGTGGACTTCTATTGAAAAATATTCTGTATCCTTATGTTTAGAGAGCCGTTTTTTATAGGCAAAATAATGATATTTTTTCAATGGGAAGCAGACATTTTTCACACAAACAAGAGCTAGTCTGCTGAAAACCAGTTTTCTGTCAAAACAATTTTAACTGAAAACTTTGAGCCATCTGTTTTGCATCATCACAGTGAGCAGTATTTGGAGGTAGCTTGGTACAGTGTACAGGCAATTTTGAGTGAATTTGCCTCTACCAGCAGGTACAGACCAGCGAACAAATCTGAAGAATATAATATTCTGTAGAATTCAAACCATTCCAAGTAATTTCATACCTTGAATAAGTGGACTCCATTATACCCACAGAATTTTATTTATTTTTTAGCTTCTATCAGTGTTAGAAAAACAAATCAGGAGTCTGTTATTCATCTGGCTACTTGACAGTATTAATGGAAGAGGGGAAATGGGGGTTGTGTTATGTACAGTGGGCACATCTGTTCTGATAACTTAATTATGTCCTGTGCTGTACACAAGGTGATCTGAGCAAGGTATACGATCTGTGTTTCTTACAGGTTGCTTCCTTATTGTTTCAATGCACTCTAATGTACATCCTGTTTGTATTCTGTATATGTCTAATAAGTAGGGCTTTTTCTTTTTACCGAATATATCTTTTGCATATGTTATCAGCATGGCAATGTTCAGTGAACATAATATCAGTTATATATGTTTGCATAATTCAAGAAAAATGTATATAAGCCACTTTGAAGGATCTGAAGGGAAAAAAAATAAAAAATACTTGCTCATTAAACAGAATAAACATATTTTTCTGCATCAAACATTAAATTTTTATTTCTAAGCATGGAATTATAAGCCAGAAAGGACTTTTTTTTTCTTTTTTATAGCAAGATAAGTTTACTTGAATAAATATTTTTAAATACTTGAATAATTTCCTGTGAGACCAGTTCCACAGACTCCCTTCTAGGTTTTTTTTTGTTGTGTATTTGTCAGGAATATTTATCTAATATCAAATAAGTTGGCTCTTCTGTGGACAAATATCCATCCTGACCAGATTGTTACTCTATGAAGTCAAAATCTTCCTGAAATCATAAGGAAGGGAATGCCCATGCAGATGACTAACCTGATTTAAAATTATGAGAAATGACCAGACTTTGCAAATAAGGGAAAAAAAAAAACAACAAAAACCAAAAACCAGAAAACAAAAAAAAACAAAAAACCCCCCAAAAAACAATGTAGCTATGCAAATTCTGGATAATGGGGAACTGCTAAAGACAAATATGCCATTAATCCTAAAAGCTGGGTATCATAGCAATGAAACTCGGACAGTGGGGTAAGACGGGTAAAAAGGAAGAATCTGGGAGAGGAAAGAAAGTGGAAAAGATATGTACAGCTACACAAATCTTATAATCAAGGGTCCCTATTGAGCAGTCATGCACCTTACGAAGGTTTAGAACAGTGGAAACACTTCTTGCATTGTTCTAGCATATGTCTTTCCTCTGGGGAACCAGAAGCATCAGCTATCTTCCCTAGCATTGGTGAAATAAAGACTTTTAATAACATTATCATAACATTAATGTAATGTAATATAATATAATATAATATAATTAATATAATATAATATAATATAATATAAAATACAAATGGAGCTAAAACTCCATTTCTTCCTTGTCTTCTATTACATTCACTATAACTTCATGTACCTTTACTGGACAAACAGAGAAATTAAAAATTGCATTCTTTGTGTAAAAACATCTATAAAGTAGAAATCTTCTGTATTAGAGGAGATACTGCAACCCTTTAAAGTCTTTTTTCTTCTCTGACAATTTTTTTTTTTTATCTAGTTCAATGTTTCCTCACAGTTTTATTTACAATCCTCTTACTATTCATGTCTAATTTGTCTGGACTTTTTCCAGTGTCACTAAACTATGGTATCCAAACAAAGTACTGTAACTCCAACCCTCAAAATACTGAATAAGGAAAAAAAACCACAAAAAAAATTGGTTATGCTTTATCCCTTTAACAGGAGACAATATTCTGTAAACGTTAAGTATTTGGTAATTGTTAGGGGAGCTAATAAGACTGGCCAGCAGGCAGAGCTCAGGCTCTTTGAGCTATTGCCTGCTGGACTGTTCCCACCATATGTTTTTCTCTCTGTTGTTGGGTCTTCTCTGTCAATTATCACATTCTGAGTGATGCATGTTAATGAAAATTGCTTGTTCTGCAGCACCACCGCTGTTTTGTACTGTGACTCCTACTCCAAGCTCTTTAAACAATTAATTAATTAATGCTTTTGCTACCTGGCTGGTTTAAATTTTTATTTGTGCATTTAATTACTCTTCTGAGATGCGTTCTTCACTTGTCTGAAATTCACTTCTTTACCTTTGATCTCAGTTCTCTTCTTGAGCTGAAATCAAAGCACGTACTGGTGTAATCCTGCGAAATGTCCTTCTTTTGTGCACTACCTTTGAAAATTACTCATTGACTAAATTTTTAATGAATTCCATAATTTCACCCAGAACTTCCCCTTGTCCGTATAGAGAAAACGAAGAATGTGTTGGATGTAATGCTAATTCAAGATCTATCAGACCTACACATTCCTGTTCAGACATAAAAGAAATTATTGTGTTTATTGGAGCACTTCATGTTACATTGGAAGAGACATTTCTTCTCTTGAAAATATACAAAACCACTGTAAAAAAAATGTTTTATATCTTCTTAGCATTTCGAAACCATAATGATCTGTGAGGAGGGACTCCTCTGATGTTGCAACAGTCACAGTTGCCAGCAGCAGAAGGCATATGAGATTGCTATCACCTTTTCTATAACTTCCATCCTTTTCTCAATAAATTAATTAGCTAGTTTTGAGTATCTGTGTTTTTCTTACTGACATCCTGAAAGAACTAACACCTCCACAGTGGAAAACAATCTCTCAGAGACTTCTGAAAGAATGTTCATTCTGCACAGCATGCTTTCCTTGAGTAAATTGGAGTAAAAAGCCCACAGTGGGCTTTCTTAAAATCCTATTACCAGTTTGAATTTAGTTAAAATCTGAAATATTTTGTATACTAATAATAAGGATAACACAAATACAGGCAAATTTCAAGACCTCTATTTAGCAACTGATTGTTTGTGCTTATTTCATGCTACTGAAAGCAGTGCTCACTTTCACTTCATGCTTTCCAGTTCCTTGTGGTCAAAGAATGCTCCCGTTCCTAGGAATCTGTGATAGCATTACCACAAAGCAGTGGTGCTGTTGCAGCTTGTGAGATATACATAGAAGCATAGAATAAGAGACCTAGTGAGTTTTTTCTTATGGCTTGCAACATGGAAAGCCATGTTTTGTTTATTTTCTAAACTGTGACAAAATGTCTTATGCAACTGAGCGTCACGTACTGATGCCTTAAATACAGCTAGTTATTGGTATGCCAAGACACAATTATGACATTCTAATGCCATTAGTTTAAAATGGCGAGAAGATACACATCTTGACTCTTCTCACTCAAAAGTGAGCTTCCACCAATTCATTTTAAGATGTTAAAGATGGGAGAAAATACATTGTAGCTCAATTCAGCCCAAAATTATGTGTGTAATAGATTTAAGCAGTCTGCAGCAAGTGTTTTAACAGTTCTTCAACAAATATGGAATTTGAACTAAGGAACATCAACAAAGTAAAGAACTGACTAAGTACTATTTATCAGAAAACATTACTTTGCCAGAGAAAGACATTAATACACATACAAGCAGAAGCTGAGGGAGAGAAGATCTGCGTAACACCTGACCTTGTGCAATAAATAAGTAACAAGTTGTAGAAGAATGTGGAAGGAGTGAATGTTTAGCTTTCAAGGTGTGTCCTGTGATGTCAGTGAAGACAACAAAATTAACGCAGGCGTTATCTTTAGGTGTGATTAGATTGGCATAATCTATTGCTGAGTTTGAACATATTAGAAGAATGTTAATCTTCACATTAGTGAAATAAATAGCTCCCTAAATAGCTCCCTAAATTTTAGTTGTAGGTGTGTTTAATGGGCTGGTTATTCACAAATATACTAGGAGAAAGCCTCAACGAACTGCTCCTTTCTCCATCATATTTGCCAAGAAAGCTGCACACAGAACTGGGAAACCAATGAACCAGTGTCCATCTGTCTGCTGTTGACATGAACAGTTACAAAATTTATTTATGATTGATTTTTCTCCTTTTCCGTTTCCATGGCCCATTCTAGCTCAGGCTTGTATTTTGACCTGTCCAGAACTCTCCATTTGCCCACAATTAACACTGTCATGCTCCAGTTGCCTCTGTTCCCCATACTTTTTTCCAGCGTTTCATCAGTGATCAATGAGTTTTGGTTTTTTTTCATTTCTTTTTTTTTTTTTTTTCTCCATTTGCATGACTGTCTGCAAACTGGGACATTGTGTGCAAAGACTCAGCATCTTACAAAGGCAAAATGACAATTATGAGAGAGGAATATTATCTGAAGATAGCTGCAGAAATAAAGTATATGCTACTAACTCCTTCAAAAGGGAGATCTGAAGATGCCAAAGAGAATGCGAGACAAAAAATATTGGTAAATAGGTCAACAGAAAGGACCTGCAAGGTATTAAGTGCTCTAATGATGAAATGTTATTCCAAAACAGGGGACTCTTCATCAAGGGCTGTAGTGATAGGACAAGAAGTAATAGGTTTAAACTTAAACAGGGGAAGTTCAGGTTAGAAATAAGGAAGAAGTTTTTTACTGTAAGGGTGGTGAGACACTGGAACAGGATGCCCAAAGAAGTGGTAAGTGCTCTGTCCCTGACAGCATTCAAGACCAGGTTGGACAGAGCCTTGGGTGACATGGTCTAGTGTAAGATGTTCCTGTCTATGGCAGGGGGGTTGGAACTAGATGATCTTAAGGTGCTTTCCAACCCTAACCATTCTATAATTCTATGATTGAAGGTACATTTAATCTTTAGGCTAGGCAGTTATTGAGAATATCTATATAAAATAAGTATTTTAAGTTAGCTAGGTTTTTGACACACCATTTAGCAAATACTGAAAATATAAGAATAAAAAATGCACTTTCTCTTCCCTTATATTCCCTTTCTTCTAGAGTGTTTAGAATATCTGACAAAACAATAGACATAGAACTAAGACTGTACCTCCTTACTTATACACAGAACTAGCTGGTATTTGTTGAGATGTACATATGAGAGGAAACGTAATGTAACTGTAACAGGTCATCAACAAAATAATGACACCAAATACCCACAAAATAATCTTTAGGTTTGCTTCAGTTTGACAGTGGCCCTTTAATCCCATTGTATCTGCCTTTAAATCAAACCTTCAGAAGATGCCATAAGATTGCCTCCTCTTGAATCACTCTGAAAAACACCTTGGCTGTTCTATTCTTATAATAGAATCTTGAAATGGTTTGGTTTGAAAAAGACCTTAAAGATCATTTAGTTTCAACCCCCCCCCCACCATGGGCAGGGAAACCTTCTACTAGACCAAGTTGCTCAAAGCCCCGTCCAAACTGGCTTTGATCATTTCTAGGATAGGTCAACCATAACTTCTCTGGAAAAATTATTCCACCCTCATAGTAAAGAATTTCTTCCTAATAGCTAATCTAAATCTAGCCTCTTCCAGCTTAAAGTCATTGCTCCTCGCCTTATCACTACATGCCCTTCTAAAAAGTCCCTCTCCAGATTTCTTGTGGCCCCCATTTTGGGACTGTAATGCTGCTATGAAGTCTGCCTGCAGCCTTCTCATTTCCAGTCTGAGAAAGCTTCCTTGTGACCCTTCTGTGGACTCGTTCCAACAGGTCCAAGTCCCTCCTGTGTTGGGGGCCCTGGAGCTGGATGCATGACAGCAGGTGGGGTCTTACGAAAGCAGAGTATGAAAGAAGGGGGAGAATCACCTCCCTCAACCTGCTGAACACATTCCTTTTGGTGCAGCCCAACATACTGACGGCTTTCTGGCTCTTCACTAAGCACACACTGCCAGCTCATGTTGAGCTTCTCGTCACTCAGCATCCTCATGTTTTCATACTGAAATGAAGGACAGGGAGATGCTATAAAATTGCAAATAAATTAAAATACCTTAACATTTAAAACTATTCCAACATAAAGTAAAATAATTTCCCATCATCCCTGGGTTTCTCTTACTTATTAGCCATGTCACATTCTTGGGCAAGTTAGTTATAAAGCATTTCTAACTAAAGCAAAGTATGTACTCTAATTTTCAACTGTGTTGAATGAATTTATTTTACAGAACTTCACGTAGTCTGACAAACTTAATTTCTTCCACACTGCTTCACTTATACATAAATCATTCCATTTTAGAGCTATTAACAAAGAGTCAAGAAAGGTCCATTTTTATTAAGTAGATGAACTCAAATTCAGTTTCATGAAAAATAGTGGAGTAAGACTATCTTTATTAACTGGGTTATGTCAAATCAATATTCCATTTAGGCCATGGTACTCGTTATTATAAATGTTTTAGAATGGTACAATTTTGCTAGTGCGAAGTACAGAAGTCAAGAGGATGACTTTAGCATTGAGACTGAAGAATGATTAGAACAACTTAAAAAATATAATGTAAATCTTCTAAGAAAAATGGCTCTTTAATATGTAGAAAAAGTAGTCTGTTCACTTTCAAAATTTGGATTAAAAGTTGTTGTGGTTTAAACCCATCTGATAACTCAAAACCACGCAGCCGCTCACTCACTCACCCCACATTTCTCCCCTTGCTCCCAGAGGGATGGGGAGGAGAATCAAAAGAATGTAACTCCCATGGGCCGAGATAAGAACAGTCCAGTAACTAAGGTATAACACAAAACCATCACTGCTACCACCAATAACAATAATGATAAGGGAAATAACAAGGGAAAAGAATACAACCACTCACCACCCACCAACCGATACCCAGCCCAACCTGAGAAGTGATCTAGCCCTTCTCGGTAACTACCCCAGTTTATATACTGGGCATGACTTGCGGTGGTATGGAATACCTCTTTGGCTAGTTTGGGTCAGGTGTCCTGTCTCTGCTTCCTCCTGGCTTCCTCTCCTCCCTAGCAGAGCATGAGACTCAGAAAGTCTTTGGTCAGACTAAACATTACTGAGCAACAACTAAAAACATCGGTGTTACCAGCGTTGTTCCCAGGCTGAAAATCAAAAACAGCACTGCACCAGCTACCAAGAAAGAGAAAAATGACTGCTGCTGCTGAACCCAGGACAGTATCCACCCCTTATTCCATACCATTTATGTCATGCTCAGATCCCACATTTTTCAATATACCATCACTCTTGTCTCATATATATATGCATATATATATATTCACACACACACACACACACACAGATATCACTCCTTAGTGCATGTGTCAATCCGTATAAAGCTTCTGAATTCATCTGGTCCATGATGTCAGGCTCCATCTCTTCTAACAGTCTGTCAGAGCAGGAGAGACAGTGTGCAGTGTTGGATTGTTGCCTGCTGATGACACCGCAGAACTCGTCTGGTCACTGCTGAGCTCGTCTGGTTCCATCAAAGTTCATTCTTTGTTAGCATGATGGTTAGAGGGAAATCAAGGCCAGTCTCTGGTGACCTGAAGACATCTAGTTGGTGGGCTATAAAAGTGCTACATAGCAGGCACCAGCATATAATTGCGTTCATTGGCTGTTTTCCCCTAAAATTAAATCCCCTTGAAGCATACATCGGACTTCCCCATCTTCCCACATTACTCACCAAGTATGTCAGGGTCCCTGAGCAAAAGCAATGCCATGAGTGGGTTTGCCTTTACCTGAAGCAGGAATAACCCAGACTGTCTTCCCCAACAAATTCTTTATGTGTACCACAGGAAATTTGTCCCCTTCTACAGTATGTGGAAGTTCTTACTGGGCTGGGCCAGACTTGTTGGCAGATGCTCTGGTGTTGACCAACGAGGTGGCTTTTGGTAAAAGTGTATCCCAATGTTTGAAAGTCCCACCACCCATTGCTCTCAGTGTAGTTTTTAACAGCCCATTGTACCGTTCAATTTTCCCAGAGGCTGGTGCATGGTAGGGGATGTGATATACCCACTCAGTGCCATGCTCTTTGGCACAAGTGTCTATAAGGTTGTTCTGAAAATGAGTCCCATTGTCTGACTCAATTCTCTCTGGGGTGCCGTGTCACCACAAAATCTGTTTCTCAAGGATCAGGTAGTGTGCCGGGCAGTGGCATGGGGCACAGCATATGTTTTCAGACAGCCGGTGGTTGCCTCCACCATGGTAAGAACGTGACGCTTGACTTGGCAAGTTGGTGGGAGTGTGATATAATCAATCTGCCAGGCTTCCCCATTTTTGTACTTCAGCCATCATCCTCCATACCTGTCATGGTTTAAACCCAACCGGCTTTAACCATTTGGCTTGCTTAATTGCAGCACATGTTTCACAGTCATGAGTAACCTGGCAATAGTGTCCATTGTTAAGTTCACCCCTCAATCAAGAGCCCATCTGTATGTTGGATCTCTGCCCTGATGTCCCTAAATGTCATGGGCCCACCAGAACAAAAGTAATTCACCCTTATGTTGCCAATCTAAGTCCACCTGGGCCACTCCAGTCTCTAGGCGCTTTATCTACTTGTTGGTTGTTCTGGTGTTCCTCAGTGGCTCAACTCTTGGGTACATGAGCATCTACATGGCGTACCTTCACCACCAGGTTCTGCACCCAGGCAGCAATATCTTTCCACAGTGCAGCAGCCCAGGTGGGTTTACTCTGCATTGCCAGTTGCTCTGCTTTCATTGCAGCAACCACCCCCACAGGGCATTTGCCACCATCCAGGAGTCAGTATAAAGTACTGGCCACTTTTCTAGTTCAGCAATGTCCAAAGCCAGCTGGATGGCTTTCACCTCGGCAAACTGTCTTGATTCACCCTCTCCTTCAGCAGTTACTGCAACTTGTCATCGAAGACTCCATACAGCTGCTTTCCATCTCCAATGTTTTCCCACAATATGGCAGGACCCATCAGTAAACAAGGTATATTGCTTTTCACTTTGTGACAGTTTTTTATATGGTGGGGCCTCTTCAGCACGCATCATCTCCCCCTCTGGTGACATTCCAAAATCTTTGTCCTCTTGCCAGTCCATGAAGAATTCTAGAGTTCCTGGATGACTGGGATTTCCTATTCGAACTCATTGTGTAATTAGTGCAGCCCATTTACTCCATGTAGCATCAATTGCATGATGCGTCGAGGAGACCCTGCCTTTAAACATCCAGCCCAACACGGGCAACTGGGGTGCCATGAGGAGCTGTGCTTCAGTGCCAATCACTTCCGAAGCAGCTCGAACCCCTTCATAGGCTGCCAGTATCTCTCTTTCAGTTGGGGTATAGCTGGCCTCAGATCCTCTCTATCCCTGACTCCAAAAGCCAAGGGGTCAACCTCGAGTCTCCCTGGAGCTTTCTGCCAGAGGCTCCAGGTAGGACTACTCTCCCCGGCTGCAGTGTAGAGCATATTTTTTACATCTGGCCTGGTCCAAACTCCCCCTTGCCTTCCTCCCCTCTCTCCCAGAGGGATGAGGAGGAGAATGAAAAAATGTGACTCCCACAGGTTGAGATAAGAACAGTTCAGTAACTAAGGTATAACACAAACCACTACTGCTACTACCAATAACAATAATGAAGAAAGGGAAGAGAATACAACAGCTCACCACCCGCCAACTGATACTCAGCCTGACCTGAGCAGCGATCTAGCCCTTCTTGATAACTGTCCCCAGTTTATATACTGGGCATGACGTGTTGTGGTATGGAATGCCTCTTTGGCTATTTTGGGTCGGGTGTCATGTCTCTGCTTCCTCCCAGTTTCTCCTCCTCCCTGGCAGAGCATGAGACTCAGAAAGTCCTTGGTCAGACGAAACATTATTTAGGAACAACTGAAAACACCGGTGTTATCAGCGCTGTTCCGAGGCTGAAAGTCAAAAAACACAGTACGGCACCAGTTACTAAGGAGGAGAAAAACGACTGTGACTGCTGAAGCCAGGACAACAGCTAATTAAGCCCGGCACAAAAGTTGGAAAAATAAGTCTGATTGACTTCAGGAGGTTTTAGATCAGATTTCAGGATCTTAATAACTTTTGGTTTCAGTGGCCCTTTATCATATATTAAATAATTTCATGACAAAATCCCATCTGCAGATAGCATCAGTCTGAACAGCATCTTGAAACTGGATTAAAATAATAGCAAACAATCCAGCATTACATTGTTCTGGGTAAATCCTTGAGAAAGTTTTCAAAGAACAACCTACTAAACATTAATATTGCTCCATATGCCTTCATTTTTATGGAACCTAAATTTACATGCACAGTTTTTGAGGTAAAATAAAGATGTTGATAAGTAAGACACTGGTTCACCAAGTGATAGCGTGATAGAAGTGATAAATTCTAGAAAATGAGCACTGAATCAAATGTGTTTCTCTAAGTTCAATGACTGTTATTGCATAGAAGGGTGTTTCATATGCCATAGATCACAGGCAGTTCAGACACCTTGTCAGAGACAGAGTATATGCTTTTGATGTCTTTTACGGGCTCTTCACCTGCTCATATGGTGACTGCTTTTCATTTGTACAGGTGTGTTAAATACCAAGTGAGAATGAAAAAAAAAAAAAGAAACAAATAAACAAAAAATGAAACCAACCCCAGCTCTTTGAAAATAAGCACAATAAGTGCACTTCTTTGCTTTTCAGTTTGATTTTTTAATTGAAATATATTGTCTCCAATTGTAGATAATAACTCTCCTTCCCTGAACCAGATGAAGCTTTAAACTTGGAGTTGGAACAGTTAGGAAAGAAAGGATCCAAAGCAATACTTAAAGCTAAGGTGCTAAACAATTTCAAATTAATCTCTGACTGTGGCTTCCTTCCTCTCAGTGATGTGAAATTTAGAGTTAGCTTCTCAAGCATGACTTGGAAGATCTGAATGCACTTCATTTCAGCTGAGATATTTTGAAGCTTTATCTGTGACACTGTTGCAGCCTGAGACTGAAAGCAACTGAGGAATAGAGTGTATTTGCTAAAGATTAACCACTATAAAAAAGGGAACACCATATGGGACCAAAAAAAAAAACCAAACCAGAAATGTAAGGTAGGTCTAGGCTTCTGTACTGTATATTCTTTAAAACAAAAAACATCTTTCTAGCTATTGGAATAAGGAATAGTATCACAAAAGCCAAGTTCCTCTACTTCTAACATCTCTGGTTTTGATTATCTTAAATATTTTTTCAGTGCAGAGCCTCATTATAATTCTAGTCAAGCTGTGTTAAGGACATCATGTTACAGTCACATACAACAATCTAAGCCACATGTGTAATGACTTTTAAGTCAGGTATGTATCGGTATTAAGAGTTCTGCATATATACAACACAGAGATGCTTCGAGGCTTCACTGGTTAGCATAATGAGATAGTAGTTATTTCCAAGTTATTATATTCTCTTTACTTTGTGTTTCTACATAATTTGTCTAACAGTATGTACCCTGATATAGTTCTTTTAATGCACTCTCATTTCTATTGACTTAGACCCATATATAGAAAGTGATAGCAAAATTTCCCATAATCTGAGTAGAGATATTAAAAATGTACGTCTATCCATAATTTTGCTGAAGCGAAGCCTGATGAGGTTTGAATCTTTGAAAAATGATTGTGTTAATTCAGTCACACTATTTAAAAACAATGTCCCTGAAATGTTATTTTTTGATTTGTATTAAAAAAAATGCAAATTTGTGCCTATTCATTACCATATGGTAATTTCCTACATAATATGAGTAATTTTTGTATTTTTCAAATTTCTTTTCCCATATACCCCTGTGCCTGTAATAATCATACTTGGCTACTACATGCCATTGCAACAAGAGGCCTATGAAGCATTTAATTTTAAGGAATATAATTTTCTTAATACTGACATAGGGTAATTTATATTTTTATAACTTTTTTATATTTTATGTTTTTCAAACATTTGTGATATGTAAGCCTGTCGGGGAACTTCAATGAACACATTTTCAATATTTGCAACTCAGTCCTGTGACTAATATGATGATTTCATTAACATACATAAAGGAAATCATAAAGAAAAAAATATTATTTCATTACACTAAATAATCCCAAGGGACATAATAGGATCATAACTCTTTGAATTCCTGTACTTTAACACTGGGGAAAAAAAAAATAAAAATACTGATCTGTATTAATTTTAATTTTAGTCACCTTAAAAGCTGAACAGATTTTAACAGCAGTCACATTTAGCAATAGATGCTGAAGATTTATGGATTTTTTTAAATTTATTTTTGTCTAGAGGAGTTATGTAATCCTGAAGACGGAAAACTGCCATGCAAAATTATGTGTCTTTTCCATTAAATGTTCTTTATTAAGCTGTTGAATTTTAAAACCAAAAATTCTTTGATTGGTCTTTTGTTGTTGGACTGTGCTTCCCTTCCACCTTACCTTTTGGATTGTTTGTAGGAGTGGGAAAGTAAACCCCTGCAATATTTATGTGATCAGAAAACTGTTTACTTATAGTAAAGCAGATCATACAAAGACTCAAACATTTCTTCTTCCTTACTTAGAGAGTCAAACTATCACTAATGCTCATATGCTCAACCAGTTAAAACCAGACTCATCCCATTAAAGCTGTTTTTAAACATCAGTATCCAAATAACTCTTCATTTTGTAATTCTTTGGAATTACCACCGATCTTTAGCATACATTTCTGCACTTTTACATTCCTATTTAAGGTTTTTGGCTAAACTTTCTTGTTTAAGGTTGTAATTAGTATTAGAATTGCTTTTATGTATTCTTAGGAATTGCAGGAGTGTTAAGTGTTGATATGAAGAATACTTGGAAGGTAATGCCTAATATTATTGATACCATAACTTTCATGACATTCAGTACAGCTCAGGTAGGCATTCCTCCACACACTGTTGTGTGGTCAGGTGTGTTTTTGTGTTTCAGGCAATGTCATATTTTTTGAATATTTAATTTTGAATGGAATTACTCAAATTACTTCTAAAACTGATACAGCTTTTCCTCTCTTTAATATTCTAACACTGATGCTACATAATTTCAGGCCTTCATTGGGATATATAATTTTTTTTTTTTTTGTATCTCTGATTTTTGCGTGTCTCTCCTTTGCCTTTTCCTTGCTATTAAATTACTGCTTCCCTCTTATCATCAGTGTTCTGAGGGGGCTAAAATGAAATCATAAGCCTAAGACATCAAATTCTTCTTTGCTAGTCTTGCTTGAGACAAATTGATTAGGCAATTTCTATCTTTGTTGCAGTCAGAGGATTTTGAAATTCTATTGTAGAATTAGCTTTCAAAAAACTAAATCTTTTTATCCAGATGCTATTTTTATGCTTAGATCTTTAAATTTTCTTAACTTTAGTGATTTGAATTTAAGAGCCTAAATACAGTTCAAGCTTTTAAAATAAAGTTTTGTGGCAATATGTCTCTCAATTTATCTAATTCTGACAAAGAAAATTGTAAATACTTATAACAAGCATAGTAAAAAGCAGAACTTTTAAGCAGTTCTTTTTTACAGGAAAAGCAAAACATGAAAGAAGGGAATAAGAGGTTTTATGACTATATAACAGTTCACTCTTTCAGGGCATCTATTAATTTACATATATTTTAATGTTTCTTAGGAAAAAAAGACTGAGAAAATGTATTATTCCATGACAAATTTTTAAAGGTGAAAAACCATATTAGTTTATGTAGGCACAAAATAATGACACTCAGAAATACACTTGTTGCATATTACAGTCTGCTAAGTTCTTGGTTCACATTAACATATTTTAAAGAACCTCAGAAGCAAATGGCATTCGAGTGCATTAATTGGCACAAGTGGGAGTGAGAATGAAAATGAAAGGAAGAGAATAAGACAGACTACATGTAGGTTGTACATAGCCATCTAAGCATCTTGAAAAAGAGAGAAAACCCAAGGAATAACTAATAAGTAAAATCACATTGTTTTTGCAAGAGAATGAGGGATATAAAGATAGCTGGACTTAAAACTGAATCAGTAATTTGGATCCTATTCAAATACCAGGATAATCACTAACCACTGGTAGCAAAAAAATCTGACCCCAGTGCAAAAGTGCAGGGTAGAAGGATAATGGGATTGTGCGGTTGCTTCACCTTTTTGCAGATTTTAAAGTTAGATGTAGTAGTAGATAAAATCATACTTGCAAAACTAACCTTTTTTAAGACACTTGGGACATAATATAACATTCATATCTGTGAGATGGAGAGAAAAAGAGAGAGGAAGAAATGTTCCTCTGGTTTTAATTAGTTTATACACACTAATGTATTTAAATCAACACGGCATAAAGGTAATTCTCCAGAAGTCGCTAACACATTGAAACTGTAGTGATCAGTGAGATCTGCATAAGAAAGGTCACTTTCTTCACCTCTTGTGAACATTATTTGTTTAGACAAAAGTGAAATTGTAGAAAGAATAGGCAGTGCTTTCCCATCATATTTAGTTCCACTATAGTTGCCATCGGCTGCATCTCCTGAACTTTTCCCTGCCAAATGAAATCAGGCAGGCTTTTGAATTCTGAATAATTTCCAACCTGATGATGAAAACAATGTGTGTACCAATGGCCAGCTATGCAAATGCAGAATTAATTTGGACTGTTACTGCAGAAGCGTGGGGACATTAGGCTTAGTGAAACAGAGAAAATTCAATCACGAAGGAAACATTGCTCAGAAGATCACTGTGGAAGGGAAGCAAATGGACCAAGGAGGTACTAGAGAGCTACTCTTGAATTCACTAATGCTTTCTATGTGTCTATCAGGTCAAGATTCACTGGAAATTTTTAGGGCAGGCAGAGCAACCCAAACCCTTGAAATCAGAGGTCACTGACATCTTTTCTCTCCCTTTTATGGAGGATCCTCAAGGGATCTGAGAGGCTGCAGCAAATTCCATCTGGAAGACAAAAAGCTGTGTGGAAAGGTAGATATATTTGGTGACAGAAGAATGTTCTCTGACATTCAGTATCACATAACCTATGCAGAGAACTGTTCTCTGATACAAACTTCTTAATGAGACAGAGCACATTCTTGTACTAAGAAGACTGGAAGACTGCGAGCTAGCCTGTGTTGTCTCTGTCTCCTTTTGAAAGGTGTTACCTTTCAAAAGTTCTGCCACTGCTGAGAAAAAACAGTGGAATATATCAAGGACAAATATGGGTAGTACTCATAGTACCACTTGCTGTATTTGAGCAGCATTATGCAAATTTCCTGCCACTTTTTTCCTCCACCCACTACTAATCATATATTCAGCCATGTGGGTATTGTCATCTCTATCTGGTGCATATGTTCAGTTGTCTTTGGATCTCAAATCACAAACCACCGTAGCATGTACAAAGCTGTCAGGAGGCATCTATGCAAAGATCATACCTCCCTGTTATCTTTTCTTTGTTACATGTAACATTCTCTTCTTTTCCTATTGCATATTTCTTAGGCCAAATAAGTTCAAAGACTTGATCAGAATTTAACATCCTTTTCAACAATAACAGGTGTTAAAACTCTGCAGAACTTTCTCACAGTCCATTTTAAATTCTATAACAATTCATAACTGCAAAAGAGATTTAAAAACATGAGTCTGGAGATACTGAATAAGTATCTTATACTTAAAATGCTGTCAATCATACAGTGAGGAGGAAGTGTCAGACCCTTAAATGAAATTTGAAAATTACTGTCAAATGATTTTCTATCAGCTTTGAAACCAAGCTTACAATGTGACCTAACATTTTAAAAGTCTGAGTGTATATTGCAGAAGAGAGGAAATATAATAAACCACAATAATCTCTATATACCTTTTCCTAATGAAAGAATAACTCTGCTTTATAAAGTCTGACAAAGGAGGAGAAAAAGTACCCAGCCAAGCAGATTCTTACATATCCCCCAAAACTCTAGCTGCCTCTTTCAGGAATTACTCATCAGGAACAGCAAATTTTCAGAGTTCTTGTACTAATTTTGATGTCTTAAAAATTACAACATCTTAATCTTCAGAATTCTTTTTGTTAATAGATTAAAGAATAATAAAATAAAGGGTCAGTTAAAATGAGCTGATTTCTCCCCAAGACACAGTTACGTCTTCAAAAACTGTCCAATAAAAAGAGTTTTCCCAAATTCTTGGATAATGTATTACAACAGTTAGACAAATTGCTTTTCAGATGAAATAAATCCCACCTTATGAATTCTATGCCTATTATATTTTTTGAGCTTATAGGTCTGGAGCAAAACCCCCACACTACACTCAGACTGAAATCCTTCACTCCACTGAGTGATAAAATCTCATTGCGATCTCCAAAGTGCTGATTTACCAACATAAAAAAAGTCTTGGGGATTAAGCCTTTTCTGTATTATGTGGGTGCTCTAAAATGATATGAAAAATATAACACTGTCCCAGCTGAAAACTTCTTATGAGAGATGAGTTAAAAATAGTGGAAGTTTAAAATGTCCATGACTAGGCATCTACGGTTTTATGAAATTAACCTTGCATGAACACCCATGTAATTTAAGTTAGGACCTAAGAGAAATTAAATAAATGTAAACATGAGAATTTCAATTAAAACGGCATAGTCAGAAGCTTCAAATGTTAACTCATTCTTCTTGGGAAAAGGGGGAGTAAGAGTCAATATTTTGTTATTTTGCATCTTCATCTTATGTCTATGCCTCCAATATTTAGCCTGTTCTTATAAACAGATTAAAAGAATCACAGGATTTCATTTTTCCCTTCATTACAGGAGGTACAGTCTAGAATAATACAATCAAACAATCATAGAATCATCAAATCATGGAATCATAAAGCAGTTTGGGACTTAAAGATCATCTAGTCACAAACCCTGTGCCATGGGCAAAGACACTAGACCAGGTTACTCCAAGCATCATCCAACCTGGCCTTGAACACTGTCAGGGATGAGGCAGCAACAGCTTGTCTGGGCAACCTGTGCCAGAGCCTCACTACCCTCATAGTAAAGAGCTTTCTAATATCTCATCTAAATCTACCCTCTTTCACCTTAAAATCATTGCCCCTCATCTTATTGCTACATGCCCTTGTAAGAAGTCCCTTTCCAGATTTCCTGTAGGCCCCTTTTAGGTGCTGGGTGATGCTCTAAGATCTCCCCAGAGACTTCTCTTGTCCAGCCTGAACAGCCCCAGCTCTTTCATCCTGTCTTCACAGGAGCGGTGCTCCAGCCCTCGTAGTGTCTCTGTGGCCTCCTCTGGATGAACTCCAACAGCTCCACATCCCTCTTGTGTTGCTGACCAGACCTGAACACAGGACTGCCGGGAGGAGGTTATCATGATGGTGGAGTAGAGGGGCGAATCACCTCCCTCTGCCTGCTGGTCACTCTTCTTTTGATGCAGCCTAGTATACAGTTGGCTTTCTGGTCTGCGGGTGAACACTGAAGCTGACTCATGTTGAGTTTTTCACCAGTGAACACCCCCAGGCTCATCTCCTTGGGGATGCGTTCAATCTAGTTACCCTCCCCCCACCCCAAACCTGCATTTGTTCTTGAGAATATCCCAGTGCAGGTGCAGGACCTTGCACTTTACTATGTTGAACTTCGTGAGGTTTGCACTGGACCACCTCTCCAGCCTGTCTGGGTCCCTCTGGATCCCATCCCTCCCCTGCAGCATGTCGACCACACCATGCAGCTTGGTGTCATCGGCAAACTTGCAGAGGATGCATCAATCTCACTGTCCATGTTGTGGACAAAGATGTTGAACAGCACAGGTTCCAACCAACCACTGAGGACACTACTCATCACAGGTCTCAGCATCAAGCTGTTGAGCACAACTCATTGAGTATGACCATACAGACAATTCCTTATTCACTGACTGGTTCATCCATCAAATCCATGCCTAAAATATTCCTGATCTTAACTCTTGGTATGTAGCACATTTGATACTCAACATCTCTGGGAACAACCAAAGCTCAATCTATCTCCACAGCATCTGATTTTAGAGAAACTTAAGGCTTACCAAATTTCAAGATTATAACCGTACAGGAGTAGAAAAGTGTACAGCAGTAGAAAAGTGTACAACAGTTCATGTTCATGCCACTTTAGTGGGATGGTAAATATTCTAACAGTATATTCCAGATCTGACACAGGACACTGAACTCAACAGTATGACATATACTGGATTCTGGACTGTGTGCTAATGCACTGGTTTTTTTTTGTTCTTATGGCTACCAGTTAGATCTCTGTGAATCTTCAGTACCTGTGAATGTTTCTGTGAGTTAGCAGCGTGCATGGGCAATGAGTCTCCCCTGAAGTTCAACTCAATCAGCAGAAAAACTCCTCTGAGTAAACCTGTTTTTATGGCCAAGACCTTGATGATCCTTACGCAGCTATGACACTTTGAAGACACCATATCATAATATCTGAAATGTTCTTACTGATCTGTGTTAGTTTCTAGTAGTTTTCATGTGGACTTGGAGCAATATGAGCAAATTAATGGGAAATTATATACTTTTTTGAATGTCTGGTGCCCATTGCGGCCTCTGGAGATGCAGTACTTACATTGGGTGTACTTTTTCCACAAACTGTTCTTTCAGCACAACCTTGAAGCCTAAAAAAGATGAGGAGATTCTTTGATGACACTTATGTATTCTGCATCTGTGAAAGGAAGGCCAAATAATTAAATGTAGCATTTTTTTAAGCAGTTGTTGAGACAGCATGTGACTGTATTTTAGAATATAATTCATGTACGCTTCATGCAAGTTGCATATTTTACAGTTTGCTAAGACTAAGGCATACAACTTCTTTTAATGAGAAAAAGATGACGTTTTTGCATTTTTAATCAAAGATATATAGGATATGTAATTTAAAAAATATTGTCAATGATTAAGGATTAAACAAGTAAATGTCTACTGCTGTTTGTCTTCCTTCTCCGTTTCAGCTTCACTTACAAGCTTTGACTACATTCAGAAACAGTGAATAGAAAATGGAAATGCTAAGCTCTTGGACTGTCTCCTGAAATGACCAATTTATGGGACAATCAGTTTCAGCTGAATTGGTGGATTTTTGATGTTGACATGTCCTCTATAAATTGGTAAAGTCCGTCAGCTCTCTTCCCATTGGTGCCAAGCAGCCAAGATGGTAACAAAGATGGTATTAAGACAGTAATGAATTGCTATCAGTACATCATGTGTCATACTCAAATGTATGCTTGGCTTATTCTAGTCTCTTGAGCTGCATAGCCCACTGATGATTACAGCAAAAGGTTTCTTTTCATTTATTTATGCCTTTATTAAATAATTCAAGGAAAATTACACTTTGTAGTTGTTTGGTGTAGCCAATAGATCTATGGTTTCTAGAAAAGGAGAAGCAACCTGCTCTTTTTCTGAAATAGACAGGATTCTGTGAAGTATTTTACACCTTTAAAGCCCCAGAAGTGAATGAAAATTTAAAAGAAATAAGTTATACATAGTTGTAGCAGGCTCAAAAATGAAGGTTTATAACTAGAAGGTCCTGTTCCAGCAAGTAACTTATGTACAATATAACTTGTAGTGCATAAGCAGTTTTGTTAAAGTCAGGCAAATAAGCCCATTTTTAAGTGCCTTCCTGGATAGAAGCCAAAATTAAGAATAGCGTAAAATTAGAGAATGAGCAACTAATTAATGCAAAGTATGAAAGAAAGCACTTTATAATCAGAAAACATGACTGATTAATGGTATAAATGGATTCATGAGACATCATAATTTCTTAAGGAGAAAAGAATAAATACCATGATAAAAACATGAAAATCTCAGGCTTTAAACTAAGCATTGGAAATGTTATGTGGGAAAAAAAGACTTCTTCCCCTTTTTAACTTAATATATGTTCTCATACCTATTTACAAACAGCAGGTTGTAAAGTTAAACATTTTTATTACTGAAATTAATTTTAACACTCAGAACTGACTGGGAATTACATGGCAATATGTGACAGAAATGTAAATCACAGGAAATTAACTGTCATTCTTTTGACTCTAAACAGGTTACACATGATATAGGTATCAAGCCAAGATAAGCTACTTACTTTTAAAAGGATTTGGACATCTGCCAATATTTAGACACATAGTTGTTACCAGTTCTTGGTTTAAAAACAACTTTTATGCTCCAGATAGGGAAAGGCTTGAGGGAAACTTTCATTCCATCTGTACAATTCAGCTGCTGTGATAATCTTGAGGGATTATCTAACAGATAATTCTGAGGAAAAGCTTAATTCTGTGGACATGCATTGGTACTCCACACCCAACAAGTTACTCTCCATCTTTGTCTTCTGCATTGCAAGTGTTTTGAGAAATCTTCATTTGGTGAAAAATCACCAGGAATCTTTTGTAGGAGACCTTTTAATGTCTTTCTTACAGATCTTTGTATTTTGGTGGCTACACTATGTAGGCAAACTGTAGATTTCAGCAGTATCCAGACAGGCTGAGTGACACCAGATCCTATAATTATAGTATAGCATAGACTTAATCAGCTAAACTACTCATGATGGTAGTGTCACATAAACTTTTTAAAAATTTTACACATGCTCATCATCAAGGAAGAACTTCTTGGTGATGTTTACAAACTAAAGTTACAAGAAATTCAAAATATATACCCTACAGATGGTTGCCAAGATATGTAGCAGAGTTCTGTGAATTTATTTGGATGATGCTTCAAGTCATTTATGAGGGAAAAGTACACAGAAAAAAAGATACATAAATGTCCTACCGTGAGATGTCTCCCTTGTAACTTAAACAGGGGAAGTTTAGATTGGAAATAAGGAAGAAGTTCTTTACTGTAAGGGTGATAAGGCACTGGAATGGGTGAATGCTCCATCCCTGGCAGTGTTCAGGTCCAGGTTGAACAGAGCCTTGGGTGACATGGTTTTGTGTGAGGTGTCCTTGCCCATGGCAGGGAGGTTGGAACTAGATGATCTTAAGGTCCTTTCCAACCCTAACTATTCTATGATTCTATGATTCTATTTATAACTGCATAGAGGAGATTTAATATGTCTTTTTACATTTTTCCATGATGAGTAAAGGAAAGCTGTCCATTCAATTCCTTGTCTGTTCATTCTCTCCCGTCACATGTTGTCAGCTGGTAAGCCCTCATGGAGAACATCAGCACACAACTCAGAAACCATGGTTCTCTCCGTCACCCTTTTGTGTCCTCTCCATTTTTTTTTTTTTTTTTGATTTTGCAAAGTTCTTCTGAACAGAATATGTATCATAGTTTTAACTAATAAAAACTTAAGTTGAAGAAAAGCAGGGAATAAGACACCCAGCGGTGAATCCCATCTGACTACTGTCTTCCATCTCTTACAGAGCATATCCTAGTGCTGGTAGACATCAACTTTCTTTTTTTCTAACAAGCTTTTCTCTTGCAGTGGTTATACAGTACAAATTGAGGTATTGAAAAAGCAACATTTTGATATTTACAGAATAAAGCTGAAGCTGAAAGGCAAATAAGGCAAGCTCAGAAAAACTCCATTCCTAATATTTTTGTGAACATCACAGCTGCTGTTATTTTGTATTCCTGCATTTCAATTTAATGAGTTTAAGTTTAATTGAATGCAGTGCTGAAAAGACACTGCATGTCAAAACCAAACACTTTCTTCCCAAAATACATCTCCTGCTGTGATAGCACTTTCTAGCTATTTAAAAAAAAAAACAGTTTTGTTTTTTTCTTGCATATAAATATATTAAATTGTTATTTATTATGCAAATCACAGGCTTCAGGTAAACAACTTTCCTGTTAGATTGTTCAATGCAAACAAAAAATAGATACAGTTTAATAGACATAAGACCAAATTAAAAAAAAAACAACAAACCAAACCAACACAAAACTCAAACAGATTTCTTTTGTAAAGGAAAAGTTTTGACTGTATTTATGGAAACATACTCAGCTCTTCAAGGGTAGTTATGCCTATATGTCTGTTCTGGATAGCTATACAAATGAAGAGATGATTTTGTTCATATGTATGGTTTGTATCTTAATATACATGATAACAGCAGGAGTATGTGCAATCATAGAATCATAGAATCATAGAATAGTTATGGTTGGAAAGGACCTTAAGATCATCAAGTTCCAAACCCCCTGACATGGGCAGGGACACCTCACACTAAACCATATCACCCAAGGCTTTGTCCAACCTGGCCTTGAACGCTGCCAGGGACGGATCATTCACAGCCTCCCTGGGAAACCTATTCCAGTGCCTCACCACCCTAACAGGAAACAATTTCCTCCTTATTTCCAATCTAAACTTCACCTGTTTAAGTTTGAACTCATCAGTCCTTGTCCTGTCACAGCCCCAACTTTCTCAGCCTGCCTTTACACGGGAGGTGCTCCAGTCCCCTGATTATCCTTGTGGCCCTTCTCTGGACTTGTTCCAACAGTTTCATGTCCTTTTTATGTTGAGGATACCAGAACTGCACACAATACTCCAGATGAGATCTCACAAGAGCAGAGGGGCAGGATCACCTCCTTTGACCTGCTGGTCACACTCCTTTTGATGCAGCCCAGGATACGGTTGGCTTTCTGGGCTGCAAGCTCACACTGCCGGCTCATGTTCATTTTCTCATCAACCAGCACCCCCAAGTCCTTCTCCGCAGGGCTGCTCTGAATCTCTTCTCTGCCCAAACTGTAGCTGTGCCTGGGTTTGCTCTGACCCAGGGGTAGGACCTTGCACTTGGCATGGTTAAACTTCATGAAGTTGACATCAGCCCACATCACAAGCATGTCAAGGTCCCTCTGGATGGCATTCCTTCCCTCCAGCGTATCAACTGAACCACATAGCTTGGTGTCATCGGCAAACTTGCTGAGGGCGCACTCAATCCCACTGTCCATGTCACTGACAAAGACGTTAAACAAGACTGCTCCCAACACTGATCCCTGAGGGCCACCACTCATTACTGGTCTCCAGCTGGACATTCAGCCATTGACCACAACTCTTTGTGTGCAGCCATCCAGCCAGTTCTTTATCCACTGAGTGGTCCATCCATCAAATTGATGTCTCCCCAATTTAGACACAAGGATGTCATGTGGGACAGTGTCGGATGCTTTGTTGACATCAACTGCTCTACCCCTGTCCATCAGTTCCGTGGTCCCATCATAGAAGGCCACCAAATTGGTCAGGCAGGATTTCCCCTTACTGAAGGCATGCTGGCTGTTACTAAGCACCTTGTTGATTTTCATGTGCCTTAGCATGCCATCCAGGAGAATCTTCTCCAAGATTTTGCCAGGCACACAGGTGAGACTGACTGGTCTGTAGTTCCCCGTATCATCCGTTTTCCCCCTCTTGAAAATGGGGGATATATTTCCCTTTTTCCAGTTGTTGGGAACTTCACCTGACTGCCATGATTTTTCAAATATGAGGGACAGTGGCTTAGCAACTTCATTCTCCAGCTCCTTCAGGAACCGCAGATGGATTTCATCAGGTCCCATAGACTTGTGCACGTTTAGATTTTTAAGATGGTCTTGAACCAGTTCCTCTCCTACAGTGGGTGCAAGGTCTTCATTCTCACAGTCCCTGCATCTGCCTTCCAAGACTTGGGTGGTTTGGTCAGAGCCTTTGGCAGTGAAGACCGAGGCAAAGAAGTCGTTCAGAACCTCAGCCTTCTCCAAATCCTGTGTAGCCAGTACTCCTGAGAGCTTCCTGTGGTGGCCTACATTCTCCCTAGTCTGTTTTTTATTTGCTATGTACCTGTAGAATCCCTTCCTCTTATCCTTAATTCCCTAGCCAAGTTTAATTTTAACTGGGCCTTAGCTTTCCTAACCTGCTCCCTAGCTTCCCAGACAACATCCCTGTACTCTTCCCAGGCTGCCTGTCCTTGCTTCCACTTTTTATAAGCCCCTTTTTTCATTTGAATTTTCCTCAGCAGCTCCTTATCTATCCCAGGAGGTCTCCTGGCCCTCCTGCTGCACTGCCTTCTGGTTGGGATGCAACACTCCTGAGCTTGTAGCAGGTGATCCAATAGTCTTGGCCCCCCCTGCCCCTAGGGCTATATCCCATGGAAGCTTCCGAAGCAGGCTTCTGAAGAGGCCAAAGTCCGCTTTTTTGAAGTCCAGGACAGTGAGCTTGATCAAGATTACATTAGATACCACATGTAATTTTATTTTATGTGCTAGGCCTGAACAGGAAAAGCGTACTCAGAAATATTTTCTCCTTGAAGTTGCCCCACAATCCAAACTGACCAAACCGAGATGCATTGTAACAACAGTAAGAGTTTGTCTGCACTACAGAGTTTAATGATACTTTAAAGCAAGGTTGATATCAATGAATCTGTAATGGTGTGGAGCTTAGCATGCCTGAATACTGTTCAGAGTCCCATAGACATATACACAGTTTGGAATGACACCTGTGTTATGAGTGTAGTATAATATCTTTAGAGCTAGCCAGATATGCTGAAAAAGCTAGAGTGTCATTTCTGACAGCAATATAAACATATTGTGAAGGAACAACCCCCAAGTCCTCAAAAAAACGATGTTCAGAGACCAGACAGTATACACGGTCTATTCCTGTCTTTTGCTGTATCAGCAGTATTTTTTTTTCACAGACTGATGAAAACATTCTCAACATTTTTGAAGATCCTTTCAACAATGTATGTCTTAGAAAATGAAGAAGTGTATTTTTAGTATTTATAAGTCTGTCCCTATTTTGATGAGTTATTTTATATTTATCAAGTACTCATCAATTTGACTTTTGATACTAAATTTTATTCTTTCATGCCAAAATAATGGTAATGAACTTAGGTTTCATATTATGACTTTCAATTCCATATTAAAGGAGAAATGCTTAGAAGTCCATTTTTTTAA
Organism: Pezoporus occidentalis; assembly: GCF_034315485.1. NCBI lineage: Eukaryota > Metazoa > Chordata > Aves > Psittaciformes > Psittacidae > Pezoporus > Pezoporus occidentalis. Next base: position 1,189,120 of record NW_026914201.1, on the reverse strand, counting down.
TTCAGTGATCCGAATTCCCTCTTGCTTTGTTATTACCAATAAATATATTGATTTCATGCATAACATAATTATTCATTTGTGGTAGTTTATGAGGGGCATATGTGACAATGTGTGTGTTTGAGAGAGGAAGGGGGTGGGGTTTCAGATCAAAAGCATGAAGAGGTACATTGTCAATGAACAAATCGTAAAATAAAATAAAATTAATATAAAATAAAATAAATAAAATAAATAAATCTTTTAGCAGTTGGCATCAAGACTATGAAACAAATTGCTTTTTAATACTTTTGTAACAGATGTCAGCCATCTTAGTTATCACTGAACAAGCAACATTTGAACTAAGCAGCTCAGTATCACTTTGAGGGATGTGTTTGCTGATTGAACACAGGTGTACTGGTTGATATACTGTCACACAGTCCGATGTTAACCTAAGATATTTGTTGAAATACTTATTACTGATGGCACAAAATGTAATTGCTAATTTTCTGCCTGAATGGTTACATATTTTCTCCAAATCTTAAGAGTTATTCACCCTTTTTCCATTGCCCATTTCTCAGAGTTTAAGGCAGATGTGTCACTGGTCTACAGACCAGTAATTGAACCTGTCACTTGCAATCTACTGACTTCATTCCTCAGAAATGTATCCACTGCTTCGTTCAACTTCCTGCTTATTTTTCTCTAAGTATCAAACGTCCAGCTTAAACCTGTGCTAACAGACATTCTCTGTTTACCTTGAAGATATCTGGTCACAGAGCAAAGTGTTCAGGAGCTACCTGGGCTGATTATTACTTTTCATTCATTGTAGATCTCTTGTTTAAACTAAGCTGTCCATTGCTAGGCTAACTTTATTAAATGAATGAATCAATCAGGTTGCAGTTGTTAGAGTAAAACTAGCTAGAAGAAAATATACAAGGAAATGGGAAAAAAAATTCAAAACCACCAAATTTTTTTGAATCTTCCCAAAATAATCCGGATGACATCAGGAATTTTTAACCAGTGGATAGCTATAGTTATACAGCTTCTGTAACCTATGACTTGAAAGGCAGTATAAAGAACAGATGTGTCTGCAGAAATTTATAATGGGAGTGCTGCAAAATAATCATCACCACACTATGAAATAATATTTAAATGAGTTCTTACCTACATAATGATAATTTAGTAAGTGTTTTCAGATCACAGTATGTATACACCCGTACAGATGAGTACCTTAGTAAATGTACATGTGATAGTATTTTACAACTAAAGGCAGATAACAGAAAGAGCATAAGTCATTGCTAGCCTATTATTCAAGCAGAATTCATGCTGGTTGTCCCAGTGAAAAATTTCTGAAATGTTTAACTGAAGTTTCTATTTATTTATTTATTTATATGACCATATTAAAAAGGGACTTGGATAATACCAAGGCAGTACAGTCTGAAATCCAGAACAATACTGCATGTAGTATCTAAAAAATTAATTTTAAAATATCACATTTAGGAGCTGTTTCACTGCCTTTTCACAAATACGTATTTGTGGTCTTCTCACTGCCAGGGTAGCTCTTGACTGCGATGTTTATTTGGTAGTGAAAGCAGGATATGAAACAAGTCATCTTCTACTCAGAGAATCAAGAACAGCTGGTATTCATTATTTCACATCGTTATTTTGTCATTCAGATAGACAAATATTGGGAGGTAACACTATACTAGCTTACAGTTACACCTTCTTCAGTATTTTTTTTTCCAATATAGTGTACAACATGACTTGTCCAGAACTCAAAATAACATTTCATTTGTTGTCACAGAGTTCAAGAAGGCCCAAGAACAAGAAGGGATTAAGTTGACTGGTATTAGGAATGCTGGAGACAGAACAGACTCCTTGCAAAGAAGTGAAGTTGCCTGTGGTGATGGCATAAGATGGCATAAGATGGCATAAGTTGCCCATAGTGATGGCTGTTTCTTATGCCATCACCATGGGCAACTTCACTCTTGTACTGTCTTGTAGCCATCCTACAATATAGCAGTGCCTTGTAGCCATCCAGAAATGGGAGTGCTCAGGAGCCCAAACTCAGGGGTCACTTTTAGACTGCAGATCTGGGCTGGGGAATGGACCCACAGCAGGGTGAGGTGCCCTATGCAAACACTTTCAGGACTGGTGCTTCTGAAATTGTGTATTAGAAATCTGCTTGCAATGCATCTTTACGGACTCCATGTAGAACCATGTATTGCAGTAGAATTTGATCCAATACATTGTTCATTCATTTTTGCTTTTATATTTAAACACAAATATGTGTTTAATTCACCTCAAGGGGTTCTGTAAAAATTCATCCACAAGCTTCACAGCACAGTATTTGGTTCTGTGGATCTCATGGCTAGATCACACTGTATGTGCCTTGCCTATGAGTAGTCAGAGATTTTTAGGATCCCAAGAACCTGCCTAAATGCCAGTCTCAAAGCTTTAATGAGACCATCTAATTGCTTTATTTTAATATCATATTCACAATTCATTTGCTGCTGGTAGGCTAGCATCTTATTCTGAAGTAGCTAGTGCTAATTAAGTAGTCATGTCTTAACATTAACATCCTTTATTTAACTGGTAATGATCAGACGGAACAATAGGCATTAACTATATTAAATGTCTAATAAAAGACTTGTACATACATCATTTGTAACATGAAACAGTATCCAACCTTATAAATTCTAACTGGAAATTACATTCTCATTTTTTTTCAAAAAGACTTTTCTGGGGCATACAAAGGTAGTCCTGGTAAAGCAGAAGTTGTTTTGTTTACAGCTATTGTTCTTAAGTTGAAGAGGAAGATCTGAATGTTTTCAAACAATTTTGAGGTTTTTGAGTTTTTTTTAAGTTTTTCTGGCTAACTAGCAGATTTTGCACTGAGGATTAAGAAATGTAGCGCATTTCATTAACTGCTTACCTGCCCTAAAAGGCTTTAGTGGAAATTTTGTCTCCAAAAGCAGAAATGAATCTTGTGCTCTGATTTTATAGAATCATAGAATAGTTAGGGTTGAAAAATGCCCTAAGATCATCAGGTTCCAACCCCTCTGCCACTGGAAGGGGCACCTCATGCTAAACCATGTCACCTAAGGCTCTGTCCAACAGAGCCTTCAACACTGCCAGGGATGAAGCATTTATTACTTCTTTGGGCAACCCATTTTACTGCCTTGATTTGCAGATATAAATTTTAAACCCTCCAAAATCTCTGTATCCTTTTTTCATTTGCATTCAATTATTTTTCTCCTTTTTGGGGGGGGAAGGGGTGGTGGGGGGGAGTGGTTGGGCTTTATTTTTTTTCTTTTATTTTTTATTTTCTGCATCTGTCATTTGTCTGTACTAAGAATTTGAGAATAATTTCAAGAAGAATTTATCTTAATGCTTTTCAATAACCTATTTTCTTAAATAAACTTATTTCTTATTTAATAACAGTGCAGTCTGCATTTTATCCAAGTATTCCAACAGCTAAGTAACTGAGAATCTTTAAAATATTATCTTTAGCTGAAGAGGTGAAAAATTCTCAGGAGGTCATTTCTGTGATGGGTGTATACTGTCCTGTAGGAAACAATTAATTACTCAACATGCTTTGAAACATATAATTTATTTTCATAAATAATTCAAAATAGGGCACATTTTTATATAGCTAGGGTTCTCTCCTGCTTTCTTACTCCTAATTCTAAAATATGTTGTATGTTTGAACGTCCATCGTAGCATCTTTTTTTATTTTACCAGCTGTAGTTAGACATATACTATAACAAGTGGATAACAAACTTGGTGGACTTTCACTACACCTCTTGATTTTTGCGTACTTTCTATAATGTGTGAATCTTAGAAATATTTGCAATAGAGGAAAAGGTTTTTGTCTTTTTTTTTTGTGTCCACTGAAAAGAAACACAGTCCTGAAATCAGAATGCTTTGTTTCAGCTTGTTCAATGCAACTGAAAAACCTTTTAGCCTAGAATGATCTGACTTTATTTAGTGTTTAGAAGAGCTGCTGTGTTAGGTGTGATCTCTGATGTCATTTGGGTGCCAGAAAACCACATTCTTCTTTATGACTGATGGTCCTCAGCCAACTTATAAATTCTGGGATACACTAATGTTCTGCAGTAGTTCAAGGTGCTGAAGTCTGCATTATAGCATAGTAGCTGTAATCCAGCTTGCAGGATGACTGGATCTTAGAACAGAAGCAAGGTGCGACACACGTGAACCACTGATTCTGTGAAGCATTTTGTCAGCAGAGGCAGACAGAGAATGAGCATGACAAACCCCAATTAAGCATAGCAGTGTGATTTGAAAGTATGGAATATTTCAATCTAGATCATCTTGAAGCAGATACTTATTTCTTTTTGTTTCTTCCTTTTTTTCCTAATCAAAATTAGAGACGAAATTTTGCTATGCAAAGACTTTAGCTTCTATTGAAAAGCATATAATTAAAATTTTCTGATCAATTGTCATAAATCTTCAGATAAACCATTTCAGAAGGATACAAACCAGCACAGCACAGTTCAAATTCCTTCCTGTGTTCTAACATCATTATGCTTCTCCATCCTCTTCAAGATAGAACCAGAGAGAAACAAGATATTTTGCTAACAGTAAACTGGGATGGCATTGGACATGAAACATTTTCCAGATGATTTTAGTTGGGTTTTGGTGTTTTTTTTTTCACGTGTTAACAACACAGAAAAAAAAAAAGAAGAAATAGAATCCATAATATTATTTCCCCTCTTCCTCTTTCTCCTTTTTTTTTTTTTTGATTTAAACTGGGTGAAATTTTTGTTACTTCACCTATTGCAATCTTCAACATGTATATTTTGAGTAATTTTTCTGAGACTAGAGCAGGGAAATCACCTGCCTTACCCTGCTGGCCATGCTTCTTTTTATGCAGATCAGGATACAACTGGTTTTCTTAGCTGCAATCACACACTATAGGCTCATATATTGTTTTTCATCCACCAATATTTCCAATCCTTCTCTGCAGGCTACTTTCAAATGATGCATTCTCTAGTCTGTACAGATAACTGGGGGTTACCCCAGCCTAGGTTCAGGACATTTCACCTGGCCTTGTTGAAATTCATGTTCACATGGACCCATACTTCTGTCAAGCTCCCTCCAGATGGCATCCTTTCCAGCAATCAAATCAACTACACCAATCTGTCTTGTGTCATCCACAAATTTGCTGAGGGTGCACTCTATCCCACTGTTTATGTCATTTATGGAGATATTAATTGGTATGGGTCCCAGTATAGACCTTGGAGGAAGATCACTTGTTTCCACTTGGACACTTAGCTATTGACATTGAACATAGCCATCCAGCCAATTCTTTATCTGTCTAAAAGTCCATCCATTTAACTAATGCTTCTACAATTTCGAGGTAAGAATATTGTCAGTGTCTGTATGAAAGGTCTTACAGATGTCCAAGAAACTTTTCCCTTGTCCACCTGATGTAATCACTTCATCATAGAAGTTTACTAGATTAGTCAGCATGATTTGCCTTGGTGAAGCTATGCTCCTTGTCTCTAATCACCTCCCTGTCTTCCATGTGTTTTGGTGTATATTCCAGGAGAATCTGTTCCATGATTTTAACAGGCATAGAAGTGAGGCTGAATGTTAAGTTGTTTTTAGGGTCTTCCTTTTTACATTTTTTTAAAAAGTGTGTGACATTCTCTTTTTCCAGTTACTGGAGACTTCACCTGACTGACATGACTTTTTAAATGTGTGGCTTGGCAACTATATCAGCTAGCTCTCAGGATTCTGGGGTGTATCTTGTCAGACCCATGGACTTGTGTATGTTTAGGAGACTCAGGTGGTCTCAAAGCTGGTCTTCTCACTTCATTCCAGCAGTTCCTGCCTTGTTGTTCAGCAATAGAGAGATGTGGGAAGAGAGTTTACCATTGAAAGCTAAGGAAAAAAAAATGTTGAATATATCAGCCTTCTCCACGTCAGTTTTCACTAGTTTTGTCCTATTTATTAGGGTGATATATTTTCTTTAATTTTCATTATCTGATCAATGTACCCATGGAAGCCCTTATTATCATCCTTTGTCAAATTCAACTCCAGCTGTGGCCTAGCTTTCCTGGTCCTATCGCCTGACATTTGGGCAGTGTCCCTACTTTCTTCCTGGGATACATGTCCCTGGTTCTTCTGCCTATGTACTTCTTTCTTATGTTTTAGATTGACCAGGAGGTCCTTCCTGAGTCAAGCTGGCCTCCTGCTTTCCTTACGTAGGGAAATTGAGAAATCTTGTGCTCTAAAGTAATGTTCTTAAAGAGCTGCCAACTCTTTTCAGCTTGTATATCTTTGAGATGAGTTTTCCAGGGGTGTCTATTCACTAATTCCTTGAACAACTGAAAATTTGATTTCCTAAAATTCAGTGTCCTGACTCTAGTCTTCACCAGTTCCATATTTCCCAGTAGCAGTGAATTCCACCAGGTCATGATCACTGAAGCTCAGGCTGCCACCAATCTTGGCCTCTCTAATTAGTTCCTCTGTGTTGGTAAATCTTGCCCTATGGTCAAGCAGTCCATTATGTGGATTAAGAAATTATCCTCAGTACAATACAAGGGTTTCCTGGACTGCTTGCAGCTTGCTATGCCTCTTTTCCAGCTGATGTCAGTCTGATTGAACTCTTCCAGCAGGATCAGAGCCTGTAACCACAATGCTTCCTGTTAACAGCCTCCCTTGGTCAGGCATCCTGTTGTAAATGGTAGCCAAGAAGTTTTCTTTATTGGCTTGACCTCTAATTTTTGCTCATAAACTGTCCATCAATTCATAAATTTTTCAAAGACAGCTCTGTGCAGTCAACATGTTTTTTACACAGAGTTCAAACTGTTCCTGAAGGCAAATTTAGTAGGGAGACTAGTATTAAATTTTTAACTCTATTGAGTCATATTTTTACTGGGTACACCAAACCAGAGAATATCTTGCAGGTGATAGGCACTTGTATCTAAGCTAGAAACCTGAAAATTCCTGTTCAGCTGTGTTTATGCTAGGGAGGAGTTTATGCTGTTTATTTGGGGGTGATCCGAGAGATGACCAAGTCCACAAGATGTGATTCCACACTGTGCAGAGAGATGTATAGTTCTCTGGTTCACTCTGGACTAATCTGTAGCAGAAACTCATCCATAAAGTAAGAAAAGAAGTAGTGCTCCTCTCTCACCCCCTTATCTATGGTACTGAAACTCTCTTCAGAGAACAACAGTCCTACAGTCTCCTTCCTTCCTTCCTTCCTTCCTTCCTTCCTTCCTTCCTTTCCTTCCTTCCTTCCTTCCTTCCTTCCTTCCTTCCTTCCTTCCTCCCTTCCTTCCTTCCTTCCTTCCTTCCTTCCTTCCTTCCTTCCTTCCTTCCTTCCTTCCTTCCTTCCTTCCTTCCTTCCTTCCTTCCTTCCTTCCTTCCTTCCTTCCTTCCTTCCTTCCTTCCTTCCTTCCTTCCTTCCTTCCTTCCTTCCTTCCTTCCTTCCTTCCTTCCTTCCTTCCTTCCTTCCTTCCTTCCTTCCTTCCTTCCTTCCTTCCTTCCTTCCTTCCTTCCTTCCTTCCTTCCTTCCTTCCTTCCTTCCTTCCTTCCTTCCTTCCTTCCTTCCTTCCTTCCTTCCTCCCTCCCTCCCTCCCTCCCTCCCTCCCTCCCTCCCTCCCTCCCTCCCTCCCTCCCTCCCTCCCTCCCTCCCTCCCTCCCTCCCTCCCTCCCTCCTCCTCCCTCCCTTGCTTCCTTCCTCCCTTTCTCAGAATTATATCTCTGCTTAGATCTATGATAGTTTAGTTGTGACTGAACTCTTTTATCTAGAGCTGACCCAAACCCAAAGCAAGGCACTGTACTTGACTCTGAGCACCTCTAATACACTTAGGTAAGACAGATGCTTCAGAAGGCTTGTGATGCTTACTGACAGGGAAGTTTTTTACCATCCCAAGACAAGTTGTCCTCTTCAGAAGCCTTGATGGTGAATTGAGAGAAGCATTGGCAGAATTATAAGTACTTGAAAAAGGTTAGCTCTTTGCTTGCAAGTTAGTTGGGAATTAGTTGGTATTTGCACAGTAACATCAGTAACATCAGTAGTAGTTTATTTACCTCTAAAGCTGCATGTACACAGAGAACAATCTCTTGCGTAAATCTGAACTGTTTATGAATTTCTGAAAAAGAGTGGGGAGGAAAAATTAAATTTTATTAGGACATTGGTTTTGCTAATTGCTCCCCTGTGCTTGCAAGTAGCAGAAGGCTGATATTTTTGACAATGAAGAATACCGGGATAATTCTTGGAGTTGCATTTCAATGGTGTGATAGTTTGACCTGTGGCTCATCATCTACAAGAGAGTGATAACAAAATTCATGCAATTATTTAGTTTCTTGATATGATCTCTGGGACTGACATATATCAAAGGTTACATAAAGAGGAAGAGTAGCAGAATTTATTTCTTTGTTAGGCAGAATTAGTTTGATGTGATTATAATTTCAGGGTCTTTCTGTTCACAACTTGCCTAAATATAGTTTGAGATTTAATTGGTAAGTAAAACAACCGCATAAATAAATTTCATTTACATTTTAATTTAGAAAAAAGATGTGTGAGTATATTCTATGCATAACAAGTAGTCTTACTTCCAAATAACAGGAAGACCAGCATTTTCCATTGTGGAACTGATTGTGATTTGCTTCAAATGTTGTTAAGCAAAAGGAGGATGCAGATTTTCCAACATAAATTTTAGTGACTAAAAAAGGCTTGATATACTGTTTTGCCCTGTCCACAGTTTCACAGTTTAGCTGAACTTCCTTTCTACACACAGTCTGTACCTCAGAGTAACAATCATAGAATCATAGAATAGTTAGGGTGGGAAAGGATCTTAAGATCACCTAGTTCCAACTCCCATGTTGTGGGCAGGGACACCTCACCCTAGACCACATCACCCAAGGCTCTGTACAAGCTGGCCTGAAGCACTACCGGGGATGGAGCATTTGCTACATCTTTGGGCAGCCTGCTCCAGTGCCTTCCCACCCTCACAGTAAAAAACTTCTTCCTTACATCTAGCCTGAACTTCCCCTGTTTCAAACCCATTATCCCTTGTCCTATTGCTACAGTCCCTAATGGAGTGTCTCTCTCTGGTATCCTTGTAGGTCCCCTTCAGATATTGGAAGGCTGCTATGAAGTCTCCACTCGTTTTCCCTTCTCCAGGTATAACAGCCCCAACTTTCTCAGCCTGTCTTCATATGGGAGGTACTCCTGCCTCCTTACCATCCTTGTGGCCCTCCTCTGGACTTGCTCCAACAGCTTCATGTCTTTCTTAGGTTGAGTAAGGATCTGAAATTGACACAGAGTGCAGAGTGCAGAGGTGCAATTGTTTATTCTTATAAAGAATCTGCTCTTATCTGCTCAGTTCAGAAATCTCAGTTCAGAAAAGATACAAACAAAAACCTCTGTTCAAACCAATTTTTGTGTATCAAACTTAATTTTCTTCAGCACCTCAAACCTCTTTGGAAACTTTTTTTTGTATACTATTTTGACTGAGCATGTTTCATCTCAAAACACCATTTAAGCAAGCATGCATAGATGCTGCCTCCTAAAAGAAGTGGTTTTGGAACATGGTGCCCTTTGTATATTAATTAGTGGACACCTCATGCCATCTGGTTTTCCTGTTGTTAGCCCAGGCATGAAACAAACAAACAAACAAACCAAAAACAAAAATACCCAAAGTTCTATTAGGTAGGTCTATTCTATAGATGGAATCTAGTAAGCATAAGTTTAAATGCAAAGGGTCCAAGACACTGGACTTGTAACAGAGAAGTGCCATACATCAGTACAGGCTTGGATTATGACACACTGAAGACGCTTTGAGTTACTGTACTTGGAGACAAATTTAACAGGAGAGGAGTGTGGGAAAAAGGAAAGAATCAAGAACAGTTGTCTGCTAAAACAGCCTGGAGAGAATGAAACAAGTATACATTAGTGAGGCATTTTCAAGAGGACTTGACGCAGAGGCTTAGGGCAGGTGCTTTCAGCCATTGAGCTGAAAGCAGAAAAGGCTGGAACACATAAAAATGGCAAATGGCTGGCTTGAAAAATATATATAGGAAAGGGACAATTCACCTGAAGCTGAAAGAAAAAGAAAAGATGAAGCTAGAAAACAGTTAAGCAAAAAAAAAAAAAAAAGAGAAAACAAACAAAACCTCCCATTAAACAAAAGAAAAAAACAAACCCCCCATATTTTTTGCATTTTAATAAGGATTCAAAAATGTGGAAAATGGAGGGGAAAATATGCTAACAGTATGAGGGTTCAGAGGCTAGACTTGAACCTCGGTGAAAAAAGAATTTTGAGGTTACTGTTCTGATTTCACAAGTCAACAAGTGCTGCAACAGTGCAAAAGTCTATTGTAGTTAAACACAGAGAAAACTGAAAGCAATGAGAAAAGGAACAGTACCGTCATTTGATTGAACTTCATTCCAAATGAACTATTTCTAGTTTTCAAAAGACTGGAGGTTGCTGCAGGGAAAAATTTTGTTGCCTGTCCACTCCCTACATCTTGAAAGCAGAGGAAACCACTTAAGCTAATAGCTAGGTATTAATTGGAGACTGAGTACTTCGGCTTCCTAAAGGTTGTGTAACATTACAGTTTTTAACTTCACGTCTTGGGTGAAAGGAAATGGGAAAAAAAAATTGTATATTAAACACAAGATATTAAACATGGTTCAGATTATAATAGACTGAAGAAACAAAGGAAAAGATATAGAGAAAAGTCAAAAAAAAAAAAATAGGATAGAAGAAAAAGGAGAGAGTGTGTTATGTCCCTGCCCTTGTCAGGGGGGACGGAACTAGATGATCTTTAGGTGTTTTCCAACACCAGCTATTTTTTGATTCTATGATTCTTAAAAGGACCGTGTTACTGCGTGCAAAACTTCTAGAAGACATAATCTTATGACTTTTTTTTTTTTAATATTACAGCAAAAAGTTCTGAACCAAGTAGTAGGAATAATTACTTAGTTCTCTGAATGGTTAAATGTCCTTGTAGCTATTCCAAAGGGATATTTCAATTTTTCCAACTGGGAGTTCCAACAGGGAACTATGAAAAATGTCCTAACTAAAAGACTAGTAAAGTTTAATATTATCAAGAATGTATTAAACATTTCTTACTTTGGAAGCAAGTTAGCTAGTTTACCTGAAACATAGTACCTGTTAATCATATAATTATTTAACCTTTTTTTTTTTTTTTTGCTTCTAATTCAGAAACATCTTAAGCAAAAGAAAAATATTGAGCTTGACTAATTTTATAGGGTGAATTTGAGGTAAAGTATCATAAAACAGTGGCAAATAAGCTAAAATTGTGTTACTTGAGTGTCTGTGAGTGTCTTTGTGTCAAAGACCTAAAGGTATTCTATTGTTCCAGTTGGTTTCAAAATTAAACTATCTGATTAACAGAATTATTTGAAGCAATGATTAATCCCAGTGAGAGTAGATACTATGTACTATTCCCTTTAGTACTGTTGAATTTTTTTCCCATCACAATCTGTTCATTCTCATGACAATATGTGGGGATATGTGTCATCTTTTTCAGAGGAAATCTTCAGCTTTAGAACTTGTGTCAGAATAGCCTGACTGCTTCTATTACTGAAATAGCTTGCTTATTTTGGTGCAGAAGTCTGTATTTTAGACTTCTGTCTTCAGTGGAAGGAAAACAAATTCCTGTAGCAGAACCCTTTCTTCAAACATGTTCTCTCTCTCGATAGCTATAAGATAACATCGCCCACCTTCAATACAAATAAAAATAATAATATTAATTACATTACTTTCCTCTAATTTGCAAATATTAGAACAGGAAATAACATAGTCCATGCCCAAAATAAGATGGAAACATTTTACTGGGCTTTAAAAGAATATATGATTTTAAAAGCCTTTGTCTGCTCCAGCTCACTCAGTTACCTGCGTCAATTTATATTATTCTCAGCTCTAATAACATTAGTGAGCTGTTATTATAAGAACCTCTGTAAACTCAAATTATATTGAGGAAAATTCTACAACAAATCTTAGCGGTACAAATTTAAAAGAACAGCAATGACTGCATTTGAGGGCAAGAAATTAGCTTATCCATGAGAGGAACTCCAGTTACAGCAGGAGCACAGAAAAATATTTCATATCAGATGTACTTGAAGTTAGGTCCCACCTTAAAAAAGTGGACATTACTAAAATTTCATTTGTATCAAACATGCTGATATTTGTACTCATAATTTAAAATAAGCACTGAGATCAAAAGGTTATGCAAGTGGAAAATTTGTTCTTTTGATAGCTGCTGTCAATTTTGATCTCATTCCACAGAGTTTACCAAGTAACTCTAAAGGGTGCTATGTGAACACAGAGAAATAAAAGAATAACAAGCTGAGCTGAATGAAGAAGTGATAGAAGCTTTCTTGGATTTGTTAGCATAATTATAGGCTGCTTCTTATTTTTGTTAACCATACCCTGAGCAGGGAATAGACAAATGTAGTCTCTGCATAGAAAAAATAACTTCTCTAGGAAAAAATAATGAATAAGAAAATTACTTTAGGTGTACAGATTACTATATGGGCAGTACTGAAGTTGTTGTTAACTCCTCTAGCAAGTATTACACAGCCATATAATAAAATTTCTGTCCAAAATAAAACGTGCTTATCATTCATTTTCCTTCAAGAAGTCATAGGCAACTTTACATGAAAATTAAAATAAAACAAAAGAAATCATCTGTCTGGCTGTGTATGGATTGAAAAGACATTCATGCTTAACAAAAGACAATTACTAGCTACTTGAACAGAAATGGAAATTGAATATAAACTGAAACAGAAGTGTTAGAGACATTCAAAGGACTATGAACTGATACAGATGGTTTTATTCATTACTACATTCATTTTCTAAAACAACAACATAAGAAGACACCAGATAATAGGTTTAATATTAGTGAGGGCAAACTTACAATAGGTTATGAAATATGGAATTTTCATTAGGTACTCAAGAAGCCTATAAGTGACTAAATAAAGCTGCAGAAGTGAAAACAAAACAGTGAGTATTTCACATTTACATACACAATGCTTATCATTATTTATCCAGAAAAAGCTTTAGGGAGAGGGAAAGGTAACTTTGGTGAATAGCAGTGTCATTATGTTGTTTTGAGAGGCTGATCTAAGAGAATTGTATGCATACTGGAGAATCTGTTTCCACTAAATGTAAGAAAACTATGAGCACCATTGCTTTCAGAAAAAACCTTCTGCACTTATTTCTGCAGCTGAACTTTCTCTTGATAAACTAACATAAAAAACCACTTCTAACACGCTTATGCTACTTCTTCTTGACCAAGGAAGTATATAGATAATCTGTAATATATTAACTCTAGTTTTCAGACAATTTGGAACACTAAAGAAAAAGAGATATATTCTATCTAAGTAAAGGAACTTGAATGCTCATTTGAAAAGAGAAACAGATGCTTACATAAAAATACTCCTTCTGGCTTTACAGATATTTTTACTGTGTAGAACCAGAAAATAATAAAAAAAATAATTACTGTGAAAGATTAATTAAGGCCAGTCTGATTTTTTTTTTTTTCCCAACTCTGATGTTCAATTTACTACTTGCCTTTTAAAACATGGAAATGTGAAACTCTTAACTGCATCCATATTGAACAGTGGATTTGTAAAAAAAATCCCATGTCACTATGTTTGTTAATTTTGGTCTCCAGATTAAATAGACTCATATTGAAATTAGCAGAGTTTCAAGGGAGAATTTGATCATCAGCAGTCCAATAGGCTCATTCTTAAATACTTCTCTCTTTAGTGTGCAGGTGATACCTCGACCACTACTAAAAAGTTAGTGTTTGCTGAAAGAATCTTGGTCCACATCCTTGAATGTTTCCACAGTATTGACTAGGAACTATCCTAGATACTAGCAGGGCAGGCCCAAAACAATGGACACAGACAATAGCAGGCAATAGTTTGAAGAAGCTGAGGTCTGTCTGCTAGCCAGTCCCTAGAAGCGTTAGAAAACACATGCATAGGAGACAGTGACATAGTTTAGTGGTGGGCTTGGCAGTGCTGGGATAGAGCTTGGACTTGATCTTTAAAGGTCTTTTCCAATCTAGCAGATTCTATGGTTCTATGATTTGAAGTGATATGCAATGAACTTTTTTGCTCCAAAATTAAACTCTGAGCATCTTGATTTTGTCACTCTATATTTTCGAGCCATTTGTATCTGAACTGATTGGTGGTTGAGTGCTTCTAAACTACTTTGCTAAAGGTAGCGTTCCATCCATGCCCTGACATATTGATACCTTTCCAAAGAGCTATTGTTAGTCATCAGTTTACCTGTTCACACAGGTAGCATGTTACTCAGGATTACACTTTAAAACCTACTGCACCACCATGTATATTCAGAGGGAATCAGAGGGTTTGAACTTTTTATTTCACTAGGTGAAGCTTAAGAAGAGATGGAAACAAAATAAAAGCTCTGTTTCAGAGAGCTAATATTTTGTTTACATTTGTGCAAGTGAGAAATGCAGCACATCACATGGAAACTTCTTGTTTGAACTGTTTATATTTAGCATATCTCTTGACAGATCTCTTAATTTATGTCGTGGTTTAAACCCTAGCCAGACAGCTTGTTCACTCACTCCCAGTGACTGGTGCCGGACTGAGAGCAGTAGAGGCCCCCCCCCCCGGGGCTCTCCCCATCCCTGCTCCCGGAGGAACGGGGAGGAGGATAGAAAGAGTGCAACTCCTACGGGTTGAGACAAGAACAGTCCAGCAACCAATGTACAACACAAATCACCACTGCTACCACCAACAACAATGGTAAGGGAAAATAACAAAGGAAGAGAATACAATACCACTGGCCAAGAAATGAGTCCCACCTGGAAGCCCGTGTCCTTCCGGGGAACTCCCAGTTACCTCCCACCCCGGGCATGATGTGCTGTGGTATGGAATACCTCCCTGGCTAGCCCGGGTCAGGCGCCCGATCTCTGCTTCCTCACAGCTTCCCCTCCTCCCTGGGAGAGCATGAGCTTCACAAAGTCCTTGGTCAGGGTAAACATCACTTAGCAACAACCGAGAACATCGGTATCACCAACACTGTTCCCAGGCTGGAAGTCAAAACACAGCACTGCACCAGCTACCACGAAGGAGAAACATGACTGCTACTGCTGAACCCAGGACACTCCTTCATGTACATATAAATTTCATTGTTGAGAGTGATTAAGAGAACTAAAAACAAAGGATGCAGAGTGGTTTCTGAAGCTATTTGCAAAAGAGAACATCATCAGATTCAGCAAATATTTAGTATACATTCAGTATACATTAGCTTCAGTATAGAAACATTTAGTATCTCTTTTCAAAATGCCACTGTATGTTACAAGCTACATAGCAAGTATATTTCTGTGTGTGAAGAAAGCCACAGAAGGTTAAACATAGATTTTCTGAAGTTTTATTGGATGACACATTTATTTCAAGTGCTGCCCGTAGAAAATTGTTTCCTCTGAAATTAGAATATTTAAAGAAAATATTGCGTACTTTTATCTTTGAAAAGATATATCATTCACAGATTTTATTTTTCTTTTCTTGAAAAAAACATAGAAGTGCCAAAAGGCATGCTACTTTGGCGTATTGGTTTTGTAGAAGCCAAGAGCAGAAAAAATAAATTTTAAAATATGATCCCAGCCCCCCTTGTTATGTGAGATAAATTAAAAGTTTCATCAAATTTTAAATGCCATTATGACAACTGACTCATTTCCAGCCCACTTGGCAAGCTTATGAATTCTATCACAGTATTTAAAGTAACCAAAGTCTATTGTTTCTGCAATAAACCACAGCAACCACAGTTTCATTCTTCTTCAGGGTAAACATTTCCTTCATAACCTGGAAGGATTATATTTGTACTGCATATCTACACCTCTGTGTTTGATATTTGATTTTATACTGTTAAGTAACTTTTTGTTTCCCAGTGTCAGGTAGAGGGTTGGTTGTTTGTTTTTTTTTTTTGTTGGGGTGGGGTTTTTGGTTTGTGGGTTTTTTTTGGGATTTTGTTGGTTTTCTTTTTTGTGAGGGTATTTTGTTTGCTCATTTGGTTTTGTTGTTGTTCTGTTTTATTTTGTTTGGGGTTTTTTAAATGTTATTTGTTGTTGTTGTCATTTAGTTCTTTTTTCATAGAGAAGAGTTCATGAAGTTCAGGAGTTTAAAGATCTGATTCCAGATATGACTCTTAGTAAAGTAGTCGGATATCTCAGTGGAATTTAAAACATTTGATTGTGTTTTATATTTAAGTGTGTTTTAATAAAATATTAAAAGCTTTATACTTCAGGTCTTTGGATGTTTTTCAAATGCAAAGGAGAAGTTTTTAACCCATGTGAGTTGAATATTTTCCTAGCACTTTTATTTCCCTACCAAATTGTATTATTGTCACTCTTTTATCTAAATATATCCATGTTGATTTCATTTATTCTCTTGCCTCCCCAGTCAAGTGGTAGGAAACTGACCCCATTAAGCAGTCAAAATGGAAAACAAATCAAAATTCTTTAGCTACTTATAACTCGAAGTGAAAACTTGACTTTCATTCAGAAATATGTGGCTGCTAGAAAAGACTAGGTTAACTAATAGTAGATGTACGTTTGAGATTTGGGCAATGATCAAACATTTGATTAATGTCAACTTTTACACTTTTAAAGTTTGGATTTGTTTGTACAACCCCAAGATTGATTCTTACAAGTAAGCTTCAAGTTTTTCTGTAGTCTTTAAACAAAGATAAGCTCCTCAAAGCTTCGCCATGGTACCAATGAAAAGAGGACTCTTTTTAACGGTAGTTATTTCTGTTGTGGCAAGCATTAATTCTCATTAGGTATACTTTGTGCTGTCATTTTGTGTTGTCATTAGTTGTCATTTTGTGTTGTCTTTAGTGAGCTTTGAAGACACGATGTATCTGCCATTTAGCTAGTAGAGGAGAATGCTGCTTTCCTAGTTCCACTGCCTGATATTTCGTGGGTTTATTGTGTATGCTCAGTCCATTTATATCCCTCTGAGTCAAATATGTGGCATTTGAACTACAGTGAAAGTGTGACTATGCTTAGGGAGGGAAGAAAAATATAGGCATCTGCATAAGCTGAAGACATCAGTTAGGTTTGCCCCTGAGCTTACAAGAAAGTTGCCCTTGTCTTAACTCCACAGATACTCAAAGGCCTGGAATCGTTTCAAAATGAATTATTAGTCTAGCTTACTATACCAGTGGGTCAAATCTTAACCACACTTTTTTTTCCTTCTGCTGACATCTGTGGCAATTTTGCACACAGAATGAATTAGAGCATACCTCTTAGACTTTCACTCCACAGCAGGCATCAGGATCCAGCAGCTGAAATGCTGTTTCAAATTTTGATAGAAGTTTGTGCATGGAATTAATGGAAAGCATTGCCCTACAGTTTTACAGGTTGATTTCTGGCTAATCTTTTTTGTTGATCTACAAGAGACTTTGGGTTTGCTTTTAATTAAAAAAAATGAGTGTCTTTCCATTAGAGCAATGAAAGTGAGTGAAACTTTTCAATAATGAAGAAAATCTCTGATTTTAATAAGCATATTAAGTAGTCATCGTCCATTTGCTATAAAAGCTTTTTATAATTTACAGATTAAATGAAGGAAAAATTTAAAATGTGATGAAAATATATGATCATGAAAGAACACACAAAACCCTTGCTTTCTTCCTAGTCAATTGAGCAGCATGCTATTAGCAATTGCAAAACATGCTAGTGCATATCAATTCATATCATATGCAGTTATTCATGCAAAATAAGCAACAATATAAAAGGAACTTTACAGTTTTGAAAGATTTCTGTCTGCATCGTTTAATATATTGGTTCTCAATGGTAGTAATTAATGCAGTGCAAAAATCATGGTCACAGTTGCCATAAAAAGATAATATTCTGTATCTTTTTGGTAACTTTACTATAGCAGCATGACCCTATTGGCCTTTGTGATGAAATCGTAGTTCATCACATAAGATGTTGTGCGTCATAGTAGACAATTTTAATGAGATTTTTTTTTTAATATAGTTTCCTGGGATCAGCAGTAGCAGTCATTTTTCTCCTTCTTAATAGCTGGTGCAGTGCTGTGTTTTGACTTTCAGCCTGGGAACAGCACTGATAACCATGTTTTTAGATGTTGCTAACTAATGTTTAGTCTGACCAAGGACTTTCTGAGTCTCATGCTCTGCCAGGGAGAGGGGAAGCCAGGAGGAAGCAGAAACAGGACACCTGACCCAAATTAACCAAAGAGGTATTCCATACCACAGCACATCATACCCAGTATATAAACTGGAGGCAGTTACCTGGAAGGGCTAGATCACTTCTCAGGTCGGGCTGGGTATCGGTCGGTGCATGGTGAGGGGTTGTATTCTCTTCCCTTGATATTTCCCTTATCATTATTATTATTGGTTGTAGCACTAGTGGTTTGTGTTATACCTTAGTTACTGGGTTGTTCTTATGTCAACCTGTGGGAGTTACATTCTTTCGATTCTCCTCCCCATCCCTCTGGGAGTTGGGGGAAGGAAGGGGGGTGAGTGAGTGAGCAGCTGCATGGTTCTGAGTTACTGGCTGGGCTTAAACCATGACAATAGTGTTTACCTGCATGGTGGAGAAACAGAAAGAATGAGTAAGTCACTAAATGATCAAATCACTAAATTGTCCATTATTCAGTGTAAACTATCCACTAGCAGAGAATGCAACACAGCCCATCATGTGGAAATTTGATCTCCTTTTCTTTTTTCATATACATGAAAATTTTCCAGTCCAATCATATTTAGGATGACAGCCTTTTCAATTATCAATCATTAGTTTATTCATTAGTTTATTCTTCCATCATCTAGTACAGCCAATAAGTTAGCATGACAAAAAAAAAAAATATTGTAAAAGATCAAGGTATATGAATGGCTATCTGAAACAAGTTTCTGTAAAATTTTAAGTGGAAGAAAGAAAAAACCAACTTTTTAAACCTCCTGGTGATCTGTTTGATAAGATTTTTCTCTTTATGTGGTTGAGAAGACCTATTACAGCTGACAACTCACAGGCATTCAAGGCTCTGTAACAATATATACTGGGACATATTGTAGGTATTCAAATATCTTTTAAAGGCCAAGATAATTCCCACAGATAAATTGCTTTAGTTGCATTTTGCTTTTGCAATTTACCGATTAAAATTTTGAAAAATTATTATCTAGAAAAGCTAGGTAGAGTGTGTTGAATACAGGACAATTATTTTTCCAACCCTAAATCTGAAAAGGTATGATGTTCTTAAAATAAAACATAAATTTCCATTTAACTAGTGTAAGATTTTTAATTATATTGTTATTATGGAAAAATAAAGCATCTTGACTTTATGGACTTAGACTGCAGGAATGAAATATTGTTAAGACATCCTAGTGCTTCTGAACTTTGGAAAAACCCTGAAATGCTTTATTATTCATCTTATAAATGCATTTATGTTTTAATAGATCTTTTAAGAAAGGTGTTAATTTTATATTTTGTCTGTAGTTAGTATAATCAACACATGTCCTTTTCTCTCATAGGCTTATGCTGTAATTCATGGGTAAGGTCACTTCAAATTAAACTGTTAGTCCCCACTAAGGAACAAATGTAATAACAATTCACTTATGGAAAGTGAACCACTTACTCTAATCAGACATAATATGGCAGTGCTTTTGCTAAAAAGGCCTTGAATAAAGCAGTGTGAAAACTTAATAAAGGGGAGAGGTTTGGTTAGGTCACAGCAAAGCTAATGTGGAAAACTTACAGTATTTCAATGCCCCTAAAACAGTGCTTCACATAAGGTAATGCATAAGAAAGAAAACAAGATTGAAGAAAGTTTTGGTTGTTTCTTCAACTATAATACAGTAGTTAATGTGCCATTTAAATCTCAAGACTTCCATTAAACAGTCTGTGTTACCTCTGAGCTTTCTTTTGTTCAGTAAACCTATACTGAAGTATACCCTGTGAGTTCAAATTAATTTTGGTTTCTCTATGAAAAAGAAATAATGATATGGATTATTCAGAAATTTTATATGCTTTTATTTAAGAATACATGTCTTATGATTTATTTATGAATAGAGTTCTCCAGGTATTTTAAAGGAAAAAAGTACCCAATAAATTAAGCCTAAATACAAATTCTGTCATAGTAGGATTCATATTGACATTTACACATAAAAGGAACAGCCGGCTACATTTCCACCTGAAAGACACCATTATGGTCCACTTCTGATATGGTAAAGACCCAGTGTTTATTAAATATACAAATCTTGGAATATAAAGTACAAAATATTAGGCAAATACTGGATATGAAAACGTGCATGCTTATTAAGTTATATGCTTACCTGGGCTATGACAGGTCTTTTGCTGTATTCTGTTGTTTACAGTTCACAATCACCAAAAGTCATATAGAATCATGAATCATAAAATAGTTAGGATTGGAAAGGACCTTAAGATCATCTAGTTCCAACCCCCCCTGACATGGGCAGAGACACCTCACACTAAACCACGTCACCCAAGGCTCTGCCCAACCTGGCCTTGAACAGCGCCAGTGTTGGAGCACTCACAGCTTCCCTGGGCAACCCATTCCAGTGCCTCACCACCCTCACAGTAAAGAATTTCTTCCTTATTTCCAATCTAAACTTCCCCTGTTTAAGTTTGAACTCATCAGTCCTTGTCCTGTCACTGCAGTCCCTATTGAAGAGTCCAACCCCAGCATCCCTATAAGCCCCCTTCAGACACTGGAAGGCTGCTATGAGGTCTCCAAGCAGTCTTCTCTTCTCCAGGTTGAACACCCCCAACTTTCTCAGCCTATCTTCATATGGGAGGTGCTCCAGTCCCCTGATCATCCTTATGGCCCTCCTCTGGACTTGTTCCTACAGTTCCATGTCCTTTTTATGTTGAGGACACCAGAACTGTGCACAATACTCTAAGTGAGGTCTTACGAGAGCAGAGGGGCAGGATCACCTCCTTCGACCTGCTGGTCACGCTCCTTTTGATGCAGCCCAGGTTACAGTTGGCTTTCTGGGCTGTGAGAGCACACTGAAGCTGGCTCATGTTAAGCTTCTCATCAACCAACACCCCCAAGTCCTTCTCTGCAGGGCTGCTCTGAATCTTTTCTCTGCCCAACCTGTAGCTGTGCCTGGGATTGCTCCGACCCAGGGGTAGGACCTTGCACTTGGCATGGTTAAACTTCATGAGGTTGGCATCAGCCCACCTCACAAGCGTGCCAAGGTCCCTCTGGATGGCATTCCTTCCCTCCAGGGTATCAACCGAACCACACAAGCTTGGTGTCATCGGCAAACTTGCTTAAGGCACACTCAATCCCACTGTCCATGTCAGTGACGAAGATGTTGAGCAAGACCAGTCCCAACACCGATCCCTGAGGGACACCACTCGTTACTGGTCTCCAGCCGGACATTGAGCCATTGACCACAACTCTTTGTGTGCGGTCATATAACCAGTTCTTTATCCACCGAGTGGTCCATCCATCAAATTGATGTCTCTCCAATTTAGAGACAAGGATGTTGTGTGGGACAGTGTCGAACGCTTTGCACAAGTCCAGGTAGATGACATCAACTGCTCTGCCCCTGTCCATCAGCTCTGTAGCCCCATCACAGAAGGCCACCAGATTGGTTAGGCAGGATTTCCCCTTAGTGAAGCTGTGCTGGCTGTCACCGACCACCTTGTTGTTTTTCATGTGCCTTAGCATGCCTTTCAGGAGAATCTTCTCCAAGCTTTTGCCAGGCACAGAGGTGAGACTGACTGATCTGTAGTTCCCTGCGTCAACAAACCGAAGACTTTCTATCCATTCTAAATTATACCCAAGCTCTTTCAGGTGAGGCTTTTTAAATGTTCATGCAAAGTATTTCAAAATATTATTATTTTATAGGCATAAGTTCTAGTAATGCGTCATTTCACTGAGATACCACCTCCCTGTCAGGAAGAAAATTTGGGTGATTTAACTCTTGCTCTGAGTTCAGTGTAGGACAGGAAAGAAGCTTAAGACAAATGTCAGTCTGTGGATCAGGAATAGAGACAATGATAGAGGAAACAGTAGAAAAAAAATCTGCATACAGCTTTCCACTGTATTTTCAAACTAATTATTATTATTCTAAGAGGAAACTGAGGGTAAATCGATGTTATGGTTTCCATTTCCTCTCATAGCTATCTAATTTCTGAGGACAGTTTTCTCTGTCATTTCTCTCAGCTTTGACTTGGGATTTTCAAAGACATGCCCAGTGGATGAACAGAAGGTGGTAGATGCATTTTTTCTGGATTTTAGTTTGACTTTTGATATGGTCCCTCATAACATTCTTCTGGATTAGTTGTCCAGCCATGAGATGAGAGAATACACAATGCACTTGGTGATGAGCTGGCTGAACCAGTTCAGAAAGTTCAAAGGGTTGTACTGAATGAGACTACAATTGGCTGGCAGGGTATAGACAGATTGGAGCATTTTGCAGCCATCAGTGGAATGACATTTAACAAGAATAAATGCTGGACTCTGCACTTTGCACAGAATAACGCCAAACACAAGTACAGACTGGGAGCAGGTCGGCTGTGGAACAGCCTGCAGGAAGGGATCTGGAGAGCTGGTTGACAGCAGCTCAGTGTCAGTCAGCAGTGTGCCCTGGCAGTCAAAGGGCAAACTGCCTCCTGGGGTGCATCGCACACAGCATGGCCAGCAGTCACAAGAGGGGATTATGCTGCTATGTTCAGCACTTGTATGGCCTCACCTGGAGTACTGTGTGCAGTGCTTGGCCTCACAATTTTAAAAAAATGTTGAATGTGACAATGCAATAAAATGTATTGTTATGATTTTTTTTCTGCCCCCAAATTAAAGGGTATTATAATACCATCTTCTCTTTTTCTTTTGGCAATATTTTCTGATTTGCTTATAATTGTCATATGATTTCTAAGAATTTTGAAGTTTACTATTTTGATTCTGCATTCCTATTCACATATTTTGAATTAAGAATCTCAGTATTTGGAGAAGGCTGAGGTTCTGAATGACTGCTTTGGTCTTCACTGCCAAAGGCTCTGACTGCACCACCCAAGGTTGGGCAGAGAAGAGATTCAGAGCAGCCCGCGGAGAAGGACTTGGGGGTGCTGGTCGATGAGAAAATGAACATGAGCCGGCAGTGTGCGCTGGCAGCCCAGAAAGCCAACCGTATCCTGGGCTGCATCAAAAGGAGCATGACCCACAGGTCAAAGAAGGTGATCCTGCCCCTCTACTCTGCTCTTGTGAGACCTCACCTGGAGTACTGCATGCAGTTCTGGTGTCCTCAACATAAAAAGGACATGGAACTGTCGGAACAAGTCTAGAGAAGGGCCACAGGGATGATCAGGGGACTGGAGCACCTCCTGTATGAAGACAGGCTGAGGAAGTTGGAGCTGTTCAGCCTGGAGAAGAGAAGACTTCGTGGAGACCTCATAGCAGCCTTCCAGTATCTGAAGGGGGCCTATAGGGATGCTGGAGAGGGACTCTTCATTAGAGACTGTTGTGACAGGACAGGGGGTAATGGGTTAAAACTTAAACAGGGGAAGTTTAGGTTGGATATAAGAAGTAAATTCTTTTCCTGCTAGGGTGGTGAGGCACTGGAATAGGTTGCCCAGGGAGGTTGTGAATGCTCCATCCCTGGCAGTGTTCAAGGCCAGGTTGGACGAGGCCTTGGGTGATATGATTTAGCGTAAGGTGTCCCTGCCAATGGCAGGGGGGTTGGAACTAGGTATCTTAAGGTCCTTTCCAACCTTAACGATTCTATGATTCTATGATTGGGTAATTGCAATGATAACCATTGATACGAATTCTGTCTGAAATGACTTATTACATGTATATGTGGAAAGTAAGACAGCATTTAGCACACGTAGTTTCACTATTTTTCAATGGACTATTATATTAAAATAGCTGTAGCTGAAGGTTGTTTTTTAAAAAAAGTTGTTTAAAAAAGCTGAAGTTGTTTTAAAAAAAAAAAAAAAAGAAAGAAAAAAAACAAAAACTCCCACAACCAACCAAAATCAAAGCAACTCATAGATTGCAACAGCGAGTTGTGATTTCATTTATCAAAAAATTTAACTTCTACTTTTTTTCTGTTTTTTAAGGCTTTTCCGAGTCCTTCACTACATCTTCTTTGATACAATAGTGCCATTAATTGGTTCTCTAATGTGAATTATGTGCCCAGAAAGAAAATGAAAAAGAAATTGCTTCTTTTGTAAGCTATTGCTCAGCTATCATTTTTGGGAATGCTGTTATTATACGATGTATTCTGCTTCATCACTTAGACCTTTCTCATGCTAGCTCACCTTGGGCTAAATTAATAGCTGGTGTAATCAGTGAGACTAGATTTGATTTCAAAAGTTATGTGCTGTCATGATCTCTCTCTCTCTTTCTCTTTATATATTATATGAACACATACCTTTGTATGTATACATACACACTATTTTAAAAAATAATGTTGTATTTTAAGTTAGTGACAGCAAAACTTTGTAATTCTTTTGGTTACTTTTTGAATGGTTTCATATTTATTCAGTGTAATGTGTACTTGCAAATTCATCCATCCCAGAACCACAAATACTTTGTTACAGAATACATTACACTCCAACAAAAGATATGGTGAAAGATTAGAAAAATATTCCATCTGCTTTTGAACAGAGGTGTGTATCAGCTAGAAAGACGGAGCGATTCTCTATCTGAGAAAAGTGTATTAGGGTAACAGAAGGATCAAACCATGACTAATTTCTGGTGGATTATTCACCACTTTCCCACACAATAAGACACTTATAACATGAGATAGTTCAGGGATGACTAAAAGCTGAATTATTTTCCCAAAAGGGGCTTTATAAAAATCGTGCTACCAATCTTTCCTAGGGTGCTCACACCTTGTCGCCTTTGCAAGGAGGCTTAGACACAGCGATATAAAAAAGAGCACAACAAACGTAAACAGATAACCTGATGCAATTAGATGGCACAGGACTTAAATACCTTGGTTTTTTATATTCAATACTAAATTCAAATTTGAATTAATTAACACTAGTTTAATGGCCACTTTTGACCCTTTTCTTTTTTTTTTCTTTTTTCACAGCCTAAAACCTCCAAACTGTTTGGAATATTTTGTGATGTTTTTTCCTTAAGATTTGCCACAATCTGTTTTCAAAACAAGACTAAAAAGCCTTGTTAAGCATGCAAGAAGTAGACAATGAACTTACTAAAAACGTCTAACATGATGATACTAATTTTAAAAATTCCCTGAATATGTTGTTTAGGGATATTTAGCTAATATTAATGTATAAGCAATATTAATTATGAAAAGCTTATGTGTAGTTTATTAAGCACATATCACAATAATCATCCTTATTCTATCTTACACTGAACCTAACATGGTGGAACTGCAGATTATAACACAGCTCTGGTTTTCAAAATGAACCTCCACTCACTGAACATAAACTTCTTAAAGTAATGAAGTAAAGTTAGTTTCAAGTATCACTGTGATTTGTGCTAAGAACTAGGGTAGACTGCCTATGAGTCTTCCCTGTGATTTTATTTGACTAACTAGGTCCTTGCTATATTTTTAGATTTTATTTGACTAGCTAGATCTCTCTCTTGAGAAACAGCTGGCTATATCTTTCATCAGCAAGTCCCTGGCTGATACAAGTTCTCAACTTGTCATTTTCTATCCAGAAGTAGCCAAGTTTGTTTTTTTTTTTTTGTTGAAGGGTTTTCTGTGTGGTAGCAGGGAATAAGTATGCAGGACCGCTCACCCTGTTGAACCATGTTAGAAAGATGCCAGGAGACAGCCTGTGTTTTTCACGTGGTGTTCAAATAGCTACAGTATTATAGTGACAAAGGCAGAAGTTTTCTGCCTGCACAAAAGAGGCAAGTCTGAAATGATGGAAAGAAAAGGCAGACAGACAAATCATTTAGAAACTCAGATGGTAACAGATGAGGAGGTCTCATCTGGCATGTTACATGAGTTGGGATCTGCCTAGCTTCTCTGTTAATACAGTATAGCAAAAGGCTGCTGCTTTTCAACTGACAGGATTGTTTTCTTTCACAAATACCCAGTGAATACATCCCCCAGAAGTCCCTTTATTTTTTATTGCAAAGATCAAAAGGGGTCACCCCAACCCTCTCATGTATAACGCTGGCACAGTGAACTTACTTCAGCTGTTTTCTCCAGCCTGTAGCAGTTCACCAAGAGCTACCTATGGTAAAGAAAATGTGCAAAAGCTGACAAAACAATGTGAGACAGATCACTGGATATATAGTGTTACAGATGATTCAGATTCCATAATACATAAGAAAAAAGTCAGCATGGGATGAGTGACAAAATATGCTGGTTAACTGTGTGCAGCACACTGGTTTACATAGAAACCTTGTGGTACAGTGTGGACAGAACTGGATTAACATAAAGGTACTTCAAGAGGCTGTAGTGTGGTAACAGCACAGTGGAAGTGTATGAACATAGCCACTGGATATAAGCATCTGGGATTATGTAAACACTACTACAATACCTTTTATTTAGTGTTTTATCACTACTTTAAAAATAGTTATGCTGTTTTGTCTCTAACACTTCTACTAGTAGAATGTTTCACAACAGTCTTGCTTATAGAGATCAAAGTTTTCTTCCTGTTTAAAGTTCCATTTCATCTGTGGCTAGTCTGCTCTCATATGTCCTTGTACCACCTGTGTCCTTTAACTTAAATGTGTTTGCATTTCTTTTTCAGTGCTGAATTACTGTAACCCCTCTTTTCTGAATAGCTGCCACACGGAAATACTAAAATAACTGAAGCATAAAGAGAATTTTCTGCGGGTAAACTCATTACCACAATAACATGCTGTCTTTCACAAATCTTTCACTCCCCTTTCTGGTTTTAAAAATAGAGTGTGGCAGATTAGGTTATGCACTGGTTGCAGTAGAAAGTATCATTTTAATGTTCTTGTGTTCAATTCTCATATATATTTAATATTCTTGTTTACTCAACTTGAAGTGCTGTCTGGGAACATGCCCTATAAGTTCACACAGCAGTCCATTCTTAGAAAAGTAGCAAAATTTCTATGTCCTTTCTGAGAATGGAGTGCTGTCATTGTCAGTGATCAGGATGAGTAATACGCATCAACCAGAGTCCATCCTGACACCTCCTGACAGCTCAGTATAAATATGTGTTTCTTCCCTGCATTTTAGGCCCTCTGACGTGGGCTGTTGCTGCTCTCTCTTTTGGGTGTTCTGTTCAGGTTCTGTTTGGTCAGATTATTTGTGGTTTCTTCTGCTTCTTCTTTTTTACCTTCCCCCCCCCCCCCCCCCCTTCACAGTTTTCTGAATAAAATAGGGAAATACAAAGTCTTTATCACATGAAATGTAGATTTTCTTTTTTTCAATATGCATTCCAAACATGCCACATTGTAGTAACACCTGATTATATTCATTATAAGATAATGTTACAGTAGGCTAAAGAGAGAAAATTTGAAAAAGTGAATGATGTTGATAGATCTGGAAAGTGACTGACATGAGCCTCAAGGCTTTCTTGCCTTGAGAGACTTCTCAGTGAAAAGCTGACTTCATCACACCTTTTTACTTACTTGTCAGGAGCTGGTAGTTCACAAAATTGCAGTTCCCTTTCACTCATTTGTAGGTATGAGGGAAGGCAAATTAGTCCCCAGTGCGACCCCAGTAATTTTGCTTGTCTTGTGCCAGAGAGAAGTAAAGCCAAGAATGTACATTTTTATCCATTAAAGATGGACTAAAATGAAAACAGAAAACAATTGGAAATGAAGCAAAAGAAAAATGAAAATTTTTTTGGAATCATTGTATGGACACATAAAACATAACACTGCATTTAAAATTCTAATTTTGTCCACCTCTCTGAGTGGCAATTTTTAATTAATTTGAAGCCTGTGGTCAGGAAAATATTCACAAGCTGAATGCATGAGAAATATATCAAAAAGAAATATTTTTTTTCATATAAAATTCAACACACAGCTAGTAATTTTTACTTGGTTAAACACTTACCTAGTGCCTGTACTGCTCACAGTTGGACTCAATGTTCTTAAAAGTCTTTTCCAACCCAAATAATTTTGTGATTATAAATAAGTGTATCAAATGTAATTGGTTTGCATCTTATAAAATTGTGTGATCCCTGTAAAGAGCAACCACACTTAAGAAAATAAAATCCACTGGATGGAAGGAGACAAAAACCCATTAGAAATGAAAAAAATCTCGTCTGATTTTGAGACATTAATTTAGAAAAAACTAGCCAAATCAGTTGGCTGAAATATTATCTGGTTTTTGTTATTTTTAAACATGAAAAATTAGAAGCCTGTGTTTTCCAGGCTAAATTTATTCATGTGTGAAGAAAAAGAAATTCCAGTTTCAACTGGTCATACAGAGACAAAATATGGTAATTTGCTTCTCTCAGGTACTCGATCTTTATGCAGAGTGTCAGAGTCTAATCTGATAACAATTCTATTTTACCTTCCATATGACCCACTGATTTAATTACCCACCAGGATCCTTTACCGGAACCACATTGTAAGCTTGAGCAATGACAGTTCTCACAGCTGAGACAAGACTCAGGACCTTTTGGCTACATAAGCAGCAATAGTAGCAGCTGAGACATAGGGGAGTCACAAAGAACAGTGTTAAATTTGTCGCAGTTGGAAGTCAGTATGTAAGAAACTTTGACTTATTATTGAAAAAGAAAAACAGAAAGGAGAAAAGGTCAATTTATTTTCATTCCCTGACAATATGTAAATTGATAAACTTTCCTAACAGGATTAACTCTGGTATTCCTAATGTACAGTACATAATCTATTGCATATGCACAGTTCAACATCCAGGAAGAACAAACAGATAATTGTAGACAGATAATTGTAATTGAGGGAGCCTAGGACTGGTGTTGGAGAGAGGAGGGTGGCTGTGGGGGGAGATCATGAGGGGAAAGGAGTGGTGGCCATGAAGGATGAGGGGTGGTCATGAGGAGGGATCATGAGGGTACAGAAGAGGCAGCAATAAGAGAAGATCATGAGGGGAGTGCAGGGGCAACCTCAGAGAGTGACGGGTGGCTATGAGGGAAGACCTTGATAGGAGATGAGGGGTAGTCATTAGGGATAGAGGTGTGTCCTGGGTTCAGCAGTAGCAGTCATTTTTCTCCTTCTTGGTAGCTGGTGCAGTGCAGTGTTTTGACTTTCGGCCTGGGAACTGTGCTGATAGGGATGTTTTGGTTTGGCCAAGGACTTTGTGAGCCTCATGCTCTGCCAGGGAGGAGGGGAAGCCGGGAGGAAGCAGAGACAGGACACCTGACCCAAGCTGACCGAAGAGGTATTCCATACCACAACATGTCATGCCCAGGAGGTAACTGGGAGTTAGCCGGAAGGGCTGGGAGACTGCAGGGTTGGAGGAGGTATGGGTCGGTGCTTGGTCGGGCTGGGGGGGGGCAAGTTATCGTTTGGCTGGTGGTGAGGTGTTGTATTCTCTTCCCTTGTTATTTCCTTTATCATTATTATCATTGGTGGTAGCAGTAGTGATCTGTGTTATACCTTAGTTATTAAACTGTTTTTATCTCAACCCGTGGGAGTTGCATTCTTTTCGATTCTCCTCTCCGTCCCTCGGGGAGTAGGGGGAGGGAAAGAAGGGGGGGAGTGAGTGAACCAGTTGTCTGGTTTGGTTTAAACCACAACAGTTCTTTTTGGCACCCAACGTGGGGCACGAAGGGTTGAGATAACGACAGATCTGACCGGATTAATAGTCACTCGTCACAATGCTGATTTATTGGCTCTCAGAGTTGTTCCTCTTGATCTCACAGTTTCAGAATGTTGTAACTTACTTAGAGCCGGTATTTGCTGTGTGTTTATCAAGTGTGGGGTTTGGGCTAAGTTTCTTGTCTCACTGTGCTTTATGGCAATGGCTTGTAACACGGGCGGGCTCCAGCAGCAGGGCGGGACGGACGTGGCCGTGGACTTGTACCTGGCCGTCCGGCTGCTCTTCACCGTCCTGGCCCTCGCCCTCGCCTCCGTCTTCGTGAGGCCGCGGGGAGCCAAGGGGGTGTGGCCCCGGGGACCGAACGGCGGCAGGAGCGGGGCCGAAGGCTGCGAAGTGACAGCTGCCGGTGGAGGAGGTCGAGGAGCAGAAGGAAGCGCCTGCCGAGCAGCGGGAGAAGGCGGCGGAGGAGCCGAGCCCAGCAGAGGAGCCAAGCCCCGCGGCCGAGCCCAGCCCTGAGATGGCGGAGAGCATTCCCCGGAAGCCGCCCGCCGAGCCCCAGGAGGATGCAGGAGACCACACAGCATTTACCGGCAAGGCAGAGGAGGAAGAGCTGGACTCAGGAAAAGAGAAGCTGGTGGTGGGAGAGCCGGCAAGCACAGCAGCTACACCAGCCCCAGTGACAAGTACAGCAGCATCAACTGAGAGTTCTGAAGGTTTTGAATGGCCTTTGGGTATCCTTGGGACCTGCCTGCTGATTGTGATGGGGATCAGCATGTTGGCACACACACAGACTGTGTTCTACCCACAACCATTTTGTCTGATCTCAAAAGTTAAGCAGAGTCAGGTTTGGGTCTTGTCTGGGGTTAGACGACGATGCAGGGGGACCAAGAGATTTTCCCCAATGCTGGACAGTCATGAGTGGCAGGGTGTGTGGGACAGTATGGGCAAGTATCTAGTCCACTGGGCCCCTCCAGTGCTTTGGAAGCATTGGAGATGGAAGGCAGCTGTATGGAGTCCCCAGCAACAAGCTGCGGAAACTGCTTAAGGGGACAGTGAATTATTTTGAGCCTGGTGGGCCCATGGCACTTCAGGCCATCAGGGCAGAAATGCAACACAGAGATGGACTCATGATCGAGGGGTGGACTTAGCAATGGACCCTATTGCCCAGATTATTCACAAGCGTGAACACTGCACACAGTCTCTCCTGCTCTGACTGTTACAAGAGATGGAGCCTGCCATCATGAACCAGATGGACTTAGCAGCTTTATAGCTACTGGTCCATGCACTAAGATAAGAGTATATTGAAAATGTGGGATCTGAGCATGACGTGAATGGTATGGAATAAGGGGTGGATAATGTCCTGGGTTCAGCAGTAGCAGTCTTTTTTCTCCTTCTTGGTAGCTGGTGCAGTGCTGTGTTTTGACTTTCGGCCTGGGAACTGTGCTGATAGGGATGTTTTGGTTTGGCCAAGGACTTTGTGAGCCTCATGCTCTGCCAGGGAGGAGGGAAGCCAGGAGGAAGCAGAGACAGGACACCTGACCCAAACTGACCAAAGAGGTATTCCATACCACAGCACATCATGCCCAGGATGTAACTGGGAGTTAGCCAGAAGGGCTGTGAGACTGCAGGGTTGGAGGAGGTATGGGTCGGTGCTTGGGCTGGGGGAGGCAAGTTATTGGTTGGCTGGTGGTGAGGTGATGTATTCTCTTCCCTTGTTATTTCCTTTATCATTATTATTCTTGGTGGTAGCAGTAGTGATCTGTGTTATACCTTAGTTACTAAACTGTTCTTATCTCAACCTGTGGGAGTTGCATTCTTTTCAATTCTCCTCTCCGTCCCTCTGGGAGTAGGGGGAAGGAAAGAAGGGGGGGGTGAGTGAACGAGTTGTCTGGTTTGGTTTAAACCACGACAGGGTGGCAGCTATACAGTTTGACCCACTATGGGGGTGGAAATGAGGGGTGGCTGTGAGTGGAGATCATGAGGGGCAGCCATAAGGGGAAATCAATTTGCCGTGACATAGTTTAGTGGTGGACTTGGCAGCTCTGAGGTAACAGTTGGACTTGGTGATCTTAAAGATATTTTCCAATCTAGTGGATTCTATGACTTTCTATTCTATGACTACGTTACATACCTGCATTTTGCATAATTCCTGCCTTAAATAAGAATTTTACATTTCGTATTGTAATGCATAGCAGAAAAAAACTGTATACTGCTTCTAAATGAGCAGACTAATTAAGCAAGTTTTAAGATTTCAATCTTTCCCACCTTTATCTGTTGTATTACACTTACTATCAACCAATCACGGAACAGGTCACCTTTAAGAAAAAATAAACATTCTGCCATTTAGATGAGAATTTTTTTAATTTCTTTAGTCTCAGATACAGTAGTACATTGTGCTATATTCTCAATAACCCAGACATTGATCTGATGTTAAATCAGATTGCTTATCAGAAAGAAGTGTTCTTTTCAGACTTACTTGATTGTTTAGTAAACCAATACTATTGTTAGAGTTCTGGTTTTCCTTACAGACTACCTCTATATAGGGCATCATCTTACTATGTTTCCTCAATTTTCTATTTTTTCCTTAATGTTACAGTTTGACTTTTAACAAAAAGTTTTGGTTTTAATTTTTTTATGTAGGAGGAAAAGAAAAAAACAAAAACCTTGCATTATTTTATGTTATGTTTTCCAACAATAATTCTCATTTCCCAGTAAAACATGTAAGATAGATAGAGAATTAAAAAAAAATAAATCTTCCAATTCCTTTACCGAGTGTTTATACACTTTCACCTTTATTGTATATGTGTACCATCTCTGCATTTAATCATGTCTGTACTAAGAATCTGCAATATTAATGAATGGATACTTTTGTTTCTTCCTTCCTCTTTCAGATATTTCTCTCTTATCTAGGGAAATATCATAGAAAAAAAGAAGTTCTTAAAATGACCAGTAATCCCTGTGCATCTTTTTTTTTCAGTCCAAACAATGAAAGGCTAAGGGCTCTGCTGATGAAATAAATGTATCTTCAGATTTCTTATAGATTTGCTTCACCTTCTTTTTTGGTGTCAGATCATTCATTCATTTTCAGATATCGTAGATCATCGTAATAATGAAACTGAAAGTACAGGTGAACAACAGTAAAATAACTTGTTTATATCTTTTGGAAGCATAATAGATCCTTGCTTTGAATACCATTTAGTCTCAGCCGGGACTTCTAATCTATCTCATACATTCCTAATGAAGGTCTTTTGGAGACTTTGCAAGTTAGAGAATGTTGCAGAATGCTGTAGAATGTTCACATTCAGCATTTCTAAAAAAGGAAACTAAGATGACCCATGATTTCCAGATTACTTGTGACATCATTTTCTTCTTAAATGCTTTGTGTTTACAAAATCCAATTTAGTTATTCACACACAGTGATACAGCAGTACCTGACAAAAAGGACCTTAGGAGAAATTGTGAAGTATAAATCAAAGCAAGCCATTCTAAAAATGTGAGTCAACAATGGCTGGGGTACAGGATATTTTTTTTATTTACTGTCATGTGATCTGTTACTAGATAATAGTGCTTCTTTCTTCTTTTATTTAATGTTGTGCTTCACTCCCACCTGATATGGCTCATTTTATCTCAGAGTGGATGAAATGAATAGAATAAATAAAATTCTTTATAAAAGTCAGCCTCCTGCTTATAATCAGACAATTATGGTGTAGAAAAATTGAAGGTAAGACTATTGGTGGCATTTGTATGAAGTGTACAGTATCATCTAGAATTTTCATCTACTGAATCACTGAAGTGTCTATCATCCACTGAAACAGGTTACCAATAACCAAAACAACAGCTATGAATTATGATTGTAACTCTAAATTTAAAAAGCTTATTTCTGGGGTTACTGGCAAAGTCACTGTTGCCTTTGAAAACACTGACCTTGCTGAAGCAGACTTCTCATGAAGGTGTTTTTGGGAAAGAATTGCTGAAGCCATAAAGCCCTGAAAGCTGTAGCTACCACTGAATGTTACCTGCTTCTGGCACCACAAAGGACTCCATGTTCTGGCTGGTTTTCCTGACAAGGCCGCAGGGAATTAAACTCTTGAGATCCACAGTTCTCTGTAGTATAGATTCTGGCTATGAGAGACTACCCTGTGTAATACTACTGCAGCAGTATGCTAGCAACTGAAAAGTTTCAGCTGATTTTTATTTTTTTTTATTTACATGATATGTTCCATGGAGAAGCATTTTCTCTGATTTTTTTCAGTGTGATCATTTCTCTCCCTTCCTTTTGACTTCTTTTTCTAAATTTGTGTGAAGGAGTGGTCTGAGGTAGGGTGGGGATTTTAGTTATTTCCAATAATCCCTGACGAATTGCCAGCGTACAGTAGTATCTTTCATTTTTGGACTGTTCTTTATTTTACGTTTGATTTGTGTAATTGTTTTCATATATTTTATGGAATACAGCCCAGTAAGTACAATTTAAGATAAATTCAGAAACATTAGGGAAAAAAAATTATCACTTGTTCTTTTTAATCCACACCAGAAATGCCAGATTAAATATCTTGCTACTTGAATACCCTGCAGCAAAGGTGACAAACTTTCCTAATCACAGAAGCCCCTGAAAACATTTCTATGGAGGAATCAGTGAATGTTTCTGAGGGACAAATAGATGTTAAGGATATGAATGACATTCTTCAGAAAGTCACTGTGAGAGAAGATTTTGGTTGCTAAAAAATATAATCTGATATTTGGCAGAAGTTGTAAGAATAATTAGTTGTGCAAAAACAAAACATTTACTAATTCATAGTCTGTAATTACTTCAAATATCCCCTCTTTTTTTGCAAAATATGTATTATATTTTAGATTCCTTTGTTAATATTAACAACATAGTCCTCATTTCAGCCAAGATATATTTATTCATTCCTGGATTGTCTGCTTGATAGTGTGGAGTTCCTTGCTTAGTAATTTAATGACAATTATAGTTTATCTAAACACAAATAATTGAAGCAGTAGGGGATATTCACACCATATAACTTAAGGTTTTTAAATTATATAGCCAATAACCCTTTGTCACCTTCTATTTCCTAGGCTACTCACACATTCAGTGAAGAGGTATAATTTGCTCCAGTGAAAAAATCAGAAACTCCGAATTTAAGCTTCTTTTATGAAGGAATCCCTCTTAGTTCTTTAACTATAAAAGGAGACATAATTTCTAACTATACACCAAAACTAGACAGGCATTTAATGACATTACCAGAAATCATTATGGTTTCTTCCTCCAACCCCTTAAAGTGCAATATAAGATGAAATGCATTTTTCAGAAAACAGAATTATTTTGTAGCATCATTGTATTATTTTGCTTAGAAATGTATTTCCTTTTGTGGAAAAATATATATGGATAAAAACATAACTGGGCACTGTGTTCTGTTTTAAGCTACTAGTATTTTAAGTCTGCTACTGAAATGGCAACATTAATTTACTATATCCAGATTAAGTGAAGTGTTTCGCTATAATACTGACCTTCAATATCTATTTGGAAAAATAAGTACTGGAGCTTTAAAGCTGGTTGTACTTAGTATGTAACACGAGAAATTTAAGATTTTTTTTTTTAATAAAATGTATTCTAATTCTTCATAATGTGACAACATACAAATATCTGTAAACAAAAAATATGGAAATTAATAATTATAATTAAACAGAAAATCTAAATGTGTTTTTAATTAGCTGACAAACTTTATTATCAGGTTCATAGAAAGAGCAGAATATTGGTATGAAGAATTCAAAGTGCTCGTCAGATTGCAGCTGTGGATATCGGGAATTATTGCCACACTAAATTTGTTTATTTTACTGAAGGTATTCAGAAACTTAATACAGACTCTGGTAACGTGGAGGACACAGAATCTTTCCCTTTTACACACGAATGTCATTTTTACTATCCAGTGAAAATATTACTGTGATTTTCAAAGCTGTTGTCATGTAGGATAAAATTTAGAAGCACTCTGGGACTTGGAGCCCAGTTTAGAGGTTGATTCCAGAAGTAGTTAGAGCACATGGATGAACGAAGCACAGCCAGAGGGATAGAATTATGGACCTGACTGATTACATATATATATATATATGTATATATATATATATAAGATATAAGAATTGTTATAAGAACTATAAGGCAGTTCTTATAACTTACCAAATGGTAGAGATGTCATACACATGCCTGTTACTTTTTTAGGTCTATTTTGGCCATGAGGAGATAAACTTTACAATCTTCAAAGAACAAAATTTAAGTAAGACATATGTCTTGGGTTCAGCAGTAGCAGTCATTTTTCTCCTTCTTAGTAGCTGGTGCAGTGCTGTCTTTTTGACTTTCACCCTGGGAACAGCGTTGGTAACACCGATGTTTTTAGTTGTTGCTAAGTAATGTTTACTCTGACCAAGGACTTTCTGAGTCTCATGCTCTGCCAGGGAGGAGGGGAAGCTAAGAGGAAGCAGAGACAGGACACCTGACCCAAGCTAGCCAAAAACATATTCCATACCACAGAATGTCATGCCCACTATATAAACTGGGGGCAGTTACCCAGAAGGGTTAGATCGCTTCTCAGGTTGGGCTGGGTATGGGTTGGTGGGTGGTGAGCGGTTGTATTCTCTTTCTATGTTATTTCCCTTATCACTATTATTATTGGTGGTAGCAGCAGTGGTTTTGTGTTATACCTTAGTTACTGGACTGTCCTTATCTCAGCCCCTGGGAGTGGGAGAGGGGGAAGGGTGGGAGTGAGAGAGAAAAAAAAAATAAAAAATAAGAAGGAGAAACAAGCTTCTGGGCTAGCTGTTATCTTGTCCACGACCCCTGCTGAACTTCTGCTGGCCAGAGTTTTCAATTTATCACAGTTTAACCCATGTGATAAGTAAGTACCACACAGCTGCTTGCTCATTTCCCCCCACTCCCCAGTGGGATGGGGAGGAAAACTGGTAAACCTTGTGGTTTGAAATAAGAACACTTCAGTAATTGAAATAAAGTAAAATATAATGATGTTTTAATAATTATTATTATTATTTACAATAGTGGTAAAGAAGAGAGGAATAAACACCAAGAAATGCAAATTATGTCTAATTGCTCGCTATCTGGTGACTAATGCCCAGCCCAGCTCCAAGCAGAGATTAGCCCCTTCAAGCCAACTCCCCCTAGTTTATATACTGACTATGCATTCTATGGTATGGAATACCTTTTGGCTAGTTTGGATCAGGTGTCCTGTCTCTGATCCCTCCTGGCTTCTTCTACTCCTTCAGAAGGAAGGAACAACTTCTGCTGCTCCTGAACATGTTTGATGTTGCTGGTCCTCATCTGTTGACACCTTGTTTTTCTGCCCAGGGATTTGCTAAATTACCATGTGAATGTTCTTCCTTTTGAATCCTTGAGTTGCTGACTATCACTGTTTCAGTTATCTTACCACTTCCTGTAATTCTGCCTTTTTTACCTTGCACAGATCTGTGAAAATTCTCACAGCCCTTCCTTACAACTTATGAACATGTTTACATGTCAGAGCCAAGGTTATGCAGCAGGACTGTACCAGACCTAAACCATGCATAAAACCCTATGGAGGAGGGAAAATCTGTGGAGGAGGCAAATGTCAGGTTACAAACCCTCACATTTAGTGATCATTAGGCAAAGGCACCCGTGAACCGAGAAGCCATTTTTCTGTAGATGTACTCCACAGTGTGCTTCCAGGACTGACACTGCTTAAGCTTTTTGCCTTTTCTCCCCAAAGGACCAGTAAAATCTACAAGGATCTTAAGCTAAAAGAATTTAGTCCTGTATTTGTCCTATTTCAAAATTTCTACCAAAATGACCCTGCAAACTGAATCTTTAATTCTTCAGTGGTTAACAGCCACAGTTTCATTACCTCTTAATTTTTTTCTTATTCCTATTAGCTCACCTTTGC
This sequence comes from Pezoporus occidentalis, assembly GCF_034315485.1. Classification (NCBI taxonomy): domain Eukaryota; kingdom Metazoa; phylum Chordata; class Aves; order Psittaciformes; family Psittacidae; genus Pezoporus; species Pezoporus occidentalis. The sequence continues at coordinate 1,151,526 of NW_026914201.1, read as the reverse complement.
CTCCATAATGATCTGTGGAAGGGAAAATGAATTTTGGGTCACTTTCTGATTACCCCCCTGGTTATTAGTTAAAGCCATCATGTCCCAGAAGCCAGCACAACAATATAACAGATGTAAGAATGAAAAACAGGACTTATATCATAGTAAGATTCTCCTGTGATGTATGGTGACAGTATGCAGAAGAATCCAGAAACCACAGGTCAGAGGGAAATATTTCTTCCTTTCCCCTCCTCCCACCCCTCCTCCCAGGTTGTGCACCTGCACTGGCAGAGAAGGATAAATATGTATATATTTTATTTCCATTTCCTACTGGAAGTAAACCCTACTCATTGTCTGATCCAGCTTCCTATGCTGCAACCACTGAACTATAGTGTGATGCCAGTCAGCCTGTGTACCATATTATCTCTCTCTCCAGAATTTTTTCTTAACATTATCTCCTTCAGGAAAGTTGCTTGACTTGGGATTGCTTTTGCTTTTGTGAATTAAATGCTTTAAAATACAGCAAAAGCATTTATGGTATTGCCAACTTTGAACGAAAATATTCTTCTTGAGAAAGACTGTTTTTTTTATTTCCTGTTAAGGTGCATTGTCATTATAAGCCCCACTGTTCTAGGTTTTGGCATTTACTAATCTTGAATGAATTTAGCTTCATGATTACCCAAGAAAAATAATTTGAAGCTGCCTTTAGGGGACTAATGTAGTGAATATTCCATCAGTGTGATTGCTTTTAGTTGAAAAATGGAAAGTAGCTAAATACATGCCATTTTATGAAACTGGATTCAATAACAATTTTCATCAGAAGTCAGAAAATTGTATTAGATTGTTTTATAGAAAAATGTACAAAAATATCACCTTTTTAAGTAGTGCAAAATACTAACCTCATTCTGTCCACTGAAAGCAGCATGCATGATTATTTTAAATGTTTTGGGGTGTTTTTTTTTAATGCTCTCCCATGTAAGTTTTAATTTATAATTTCTGGTATTACAGGAAAAAAGTTACATTTTTTTTCAAAGTCCAGTGAGATAAGATCAACTTTAGTAAGTTGGAATCTACTTGAGCAGAACAAGAATAACTCCTGCTGAAGGATGTGTTTGAATTTACCTTTATGAACCTTGACTGAAACCTATATATATTAAAAAAAAAAAAAGCCAAAATCTCCAAATTTACACCACAGAGATTTAATATATGCCATAGTTTATTACAATACTTACTTAACCTTTCAGTTAAATCAAGTCCCTTAGAAAAGTCAAAAAAAGCCATTTGGAATACAAAATCGCATTATTAGTAAGGGTTTTAATTTTACATTAACAGGACAAATTCCCTGTTATTCAGAAGTGAATTCTAGTGTTCTGTGAAGAAACAAATTTCTTGACAGACAATAACTTTTATGTAACCTGCTAGATTCCTTTCAGGGAAAAGATGACTTGACAGCAAGGCCTGACTAATGACAACAGTTTAAAACCCCTCTTTGTTTTAGATATCATGGTATTAATCCGTGGTACGGACATTTTCTGACAAAAAGGTCGTTTGCTTTCCCCTACTAGCATGAGGGAGTATTTGTACAAGCTGTAGGTCAGAGGTTGCTAAGTGTGCTTCTAAATTGTCATGCTCATTACTTATGGAAGTCTGTCTGTCTGGAGTGGCTTCTTTGCCATCCTGTAATCTAACTATGCCTTTTCACAGGACATATTCTTACTACTACCTTAGTTGTACTCTTGTATGAGTGTGTATAAGCTACTCTATGACCTGTGTGCTGTTAATAATCAGCTTTGTTTTTTTTCCCTTCTACATGCATGTTAACGCTTGCTTCCTTGTTTGCCTGGGAAAGAGATCTGCTTGAAAGCTAATCTTTCAGGTCCATTCTGGGTAAAACAGAGGGGTTGCTGAAGGACAGATTACAGGAAGATCCAGTAGTTAGTCATGATTCCATTAGCTGCTTCAATTCCTGACTGTGATTGCTCAGTGACTCATATAATCAGATATTTCTAGGGTGTGAACGTTTTTTCTAACTGTTTCTTTAAGCGTTATTTTTTCCTTCTAGCCTAAAGCCATTCCCCTTATCCTATTGCTCCAGCCGCTCTCCGGATTTCTTATAGGCCCCTTTTAGGCACTGCAAGCTGCTCTGAGTTCTTCCTGGTGCCTTCTCTTGTCCAGGCTGAACAAGCCCAGCTCTCTCAGCTTACCTTCATAGGAGAGGTGCTTCAGCCCTCGCAACATCTCCTTGGGCTCCACTGGAATCACTTCAACACGTAGACATGCCTCTTGTATTGGGAGTGACAGAGTTGAGTGCAATACTGCAGGTGGGATCTCATAATAGAGCAGAGGGACAGAATCACCTCCCTTGAGCTGCTGGCCCACTCTTTTTTGATGCAGTGCTGAACACAGGTGGTTTCCAGACTACAGGCACACATATTGAGCTTATTGTCAACCAGCACCCATCTCTGCAGGGCTGCTCTGAATCACTTCTCCACTCAGCCTGTGGATTGCACTGACCCAGGTGCAGGACCTTGCACTTGGCAGTGTTAAACTTCATGAGGTTTGTACTGACCCAGCTCTCAACCTGTCAAGGTTCTTCTGGATCCCATTGCTTTCCTTCGGTGTGTCAACTGCACCACACAGCTTGCTGTCATCAACAAACTTGCTGAGGATGTGCTTGATCCTGCTGCCCATGTCACTGACTAAGACGTTAAAGATTTTTCTAGAAATAAAAGTAAATATAGAGCTGTTTCAGTACTCAAGACTTTATTGAGTCATAGCAGATAATTACCTAAGTGTACATTTTTTTCTAATTAATTTTTAGCAATATCAGGTGAGAATTGAATGTTTATAGAACTATTAAGGAAGATTTCTTTCCTAAATTCTTCTCTGTTTCCCTCCATGGAGAATCTTTCAGTTGTATAATCAGAGTTCATAAAGGAAATCATAGTAGTCCCAAACCACATCCTATAGCAGCACAAACTATATAGAAAAAAAACTTTTAATTATTTACAAAACAAAACAAAAAACCTTTCTGAGGGTTTCTCTTTTTAACGTGTAAAATTAGCTGTTTAATAATCAACTGAGATAAAATACTTCATCATCAAAGAATGAATTTGCTCCAATTAGAAATATTTCAAAATCTAGTTCAAGCATTTTATAACAGTTTTGTACTCAATTATTCTTTGTAAGTTCCAGTATCAGTGTCATTCTGCAGGCTGAGAGCCTAAAAAGTCTGTACCCAAATAGTGCAGACGGTGTTTACTGCTGTGATAGAAAAACAATGAACTGAGTACTTAGCAGGGAAAGTTATGATCTTTGACCTCTGAAACACAAGTTTGAACTCAATTTTATCTTCATTTTTAGTGGGCATTAGGTCAAAAGCAAAACTAATCAAGCATCTGGATACAACATAGCACATGAGAAAGCAATGGAGTTATCATTGTCATCTATCTTCCCAGTGATGGAAGAAGAGAGAGAGAGAAGAAGGGAGCTAAAGGTTGAAGATTATTAGCTCCTTTTGGTGGAGAAGCCATCACTCCTCTAAATTAAAAAAATAACTTCTAGTCCCAGCATAGCAGTATGTTTTCACCAACTATTTTATCAGGTTCATCCTCCAGTGACAGAGCTCAGATGTGAAACACCTTTAACATTTTCAATTCCACCATTTTCCATATGGCTTTGTTTGCTTGTTTGTTTCCTTGCTTTCCCCCCCCAAAATATACACTATGTATGATAAACATATTCTACCAGTAGAATACAGCGTAGAAATTTAAAACTTAAAAAAATTCTTCATGCTTATCTGTCTCTTTGTTTTCCAAGTCCACTGTCCTTAAGCACCTCTTCCTGTTCCACCATGGTGAACGTCACAAATGCAGTTTTCTTTTGTACAATGCTAGATTTGGGTGGTTGTGTTTTTTGTTTGTTTTGGGTTTTACCTTTTTCTTTTAAGCTAGGTTGAAGAAATTCTTGCTTAATTCAGAGCATCATATAGCATTAAACACACAACCTTGGTGGCTGTCAATACCATGTTTGCTGTTATTATTATCACTGCTGGCACCTGTTCACTCTTCCTTATTTCTTCTTTCTTATTCACATTGAGAGAATTATAAAAATAACACCAGAAATTAAAAATGAAGAAAACACGAACTGGTCTTCTCAGGAAAGTATTTATAGACAATGACACCTAGATTGGAAAATTAATAAAGGAAAATATTTTTTTGAAAGATCAGTTGGTCTTTGTTAAGCAGAATACCTCTTTCAGACAAACACTATAACAACTATCAAAAACATTTATGTTCTACATATCATGCTCATCTGAAGACTAGATCAGATGTACAGTTAAAGTGTTTTTATTATCACTAAAAGATTACATATTAAGAATTTTTTTTAATTTTTTTTATTTTTAATAGGTGGAACTCTTTTTTAAGTATAACTCTGCAGACAGAAAGATTCTTCAGGCCTATACCCAGACTGTAAGGATGTTCTAGCTTATACCCATTTGGCTAGTTTGCGCACATACTCACAATTTTCCAGTTTAACCCAGTCCTTACAGATTAGGATTAAAGGAGTGAAATACTTTATTCTCTGGTAAACGTTCAAAGATACTAATATTTCATTGTGAAAATAATGGAAACCAGGAAAATAAAGAATGTAACTTCATTCTGAGAAAAACATGGCAACTATTACTATGGTTCAAAATCTGTGTGTGAAAGCTGCACATCAAAACCTATGCAATTTAGAAGTCTCAGTTCATAGGATTTCCTAAACAGATATTTTTTATAACTTAATAGTCCCTTGCCTTACAAAAATGACCAAGGTTGCAGTTTCTACTGTTCAAGAAGGATTAAGAAATCTGCTGAGATTAAGTTTAAATATGTATTTATTTAATAAATAAATAAATTTTCTGTTCTGTGCAGCTACATAAATGATACTTTCAGTTTCTTTCCTATGGTACTGATTTTCATGCTACTGACATAAAGCAGCTGTACATCAGATTCTTCACATGGATCTTTTTTTTAATTTCACTTTCCCTAGGTTTTCTCTACATTGAACTATCCAATTGAATGCAATCTATAAGCCAGGACACAACCAAATCATGGTTGTTTTTTTTACCTAAAAACATCTTTCTATGGTTGTCCCCAGTGAGTTACATATATATATAACTCATGTCAAGGTAATCATCAGCACTCAACTGTTTTTGCATCTGTAGGAGAAAAATAATATTCTTGATCTTCCATTCCCTCATCTTTTTCCCTTCATTAAAATACTGTTTGAGGTAGTGTGTATGTGTGTATCTACATATATAAGTACTACTTGCAATATTTTCTTATCTCTGCTAGACTGCAAGGCTTTCATAAAGCTGGCTGGAGTCATGGAGGACTGGGCACAGGGATTCAAATGGCTCTTCCCAATTGTCGTAGTTTAAGCGACATGGTTTGTCCAGCTCCAAATACAGCAGCTACACCAACCCTAGTGACAAAACCACAGCACTGCACCAGCTACTAAGAAGGAGAAAAATGACTGCTACTGCTGAACCCAGGACACCAATTCTGGTTTTCATGCAGTAGAACTGAGTTAATTTGTGGTCTTAAATCAAGCTTGTTTAGAAATACACTTCCTCTCTGCCATTTCTGGGAAAATAAAGCTTATCTGTAGAAATGTGGTTTGGAGTCAGTTTTGTCTAGAAAAACAAAAGTGAGCATGACATTCTGATAAAGCTGCCTTGAATTGCTCATGCCATTTTGAACAGAGAATATTTTAAATTTGCCTCCTGAAATGCTTATTGTTTAATTAAGTATTGTTTCTAATACTTAATTAAAAACGAATTTGTATATTTGTATACAGAACTTAGAATGTCCATCAAAATATGGGAAAAGAGACATGTCTCTATTTTCCAACAGACTTTTACAATTCATATTATTGTGGTATCTCAGAAATTCTTGCAGAACTGCACACTGCTGGCACTTAATTAATCTTCAACTTTAACTTGCAATGTTTCTGCTTTCATGTGTTCAAAGACAACTTAAAAGAAGCTAACCATAAACTCATTGGACTACAACTGTATTGAGGACTTAGCTTCAAGTTAGGAAAATGATTGTCTGTTCTTCCCAAAAGAAGACTACACGTATTGCTGAAGAGACATGAAATCTGGTGCTCAGTCATTGAAATGAAAAATTGTATGGTTGCTGGTACCACAAGCAGACATGCAGTATGATGTAGCTTTCAGAATAAGCTGAACTGTCCATCAGATCTTATGAAACTGTAATGCAAGGGATTCCAAAACCAAAACCAAAGCAAAACTAATAAACTTAATTAAACAGATTTGGTTCCCAAAATGATCCGACTGAAATGTGAGCAAAATGACCACCTTGAGAGAGTGGTCGTGCAATATTATTTTTCTTTTCTCAGCAGCTGCCCATAGCATGACAAAATATGGGCCTTAATTTGTGGAGGCTTGCAATCACGTGATGAATAATTGATTAGTTATTAAGATTTTTGATTGAATGACAAATTAGCATTATACTTCATGAAAGAAATGATGAAAGAAGTTGTATTTATGACTGCAATCAAGTTAAGTGGAAAAAAATTCCTTTTTAATTTTTTTTCACCCTTTTGAATTCTTTGTGAATCAGCAGGTCAATCACAGAAAATGGGAAGATGAGTTCAGGGGAAAATGTACCTGTCAATGCTGACAAATCAAAATCTTCAGTTTGCTAAACAAAAAAAAGAAAATAAAATTACTCCTTATTCTGGTAAGTGCTGCAGTAATTGAGACTTGTTATGAAACTTTACTTTGGATGCTAGAAAATTAAAACCATACCAAATTGCATTTTGCAAAGCACTACTCACAATGAAACCATAAAATAAGGACCTTGTTCTTTTGTCGGCTATTTTGAATACTGTGACACAAACAGCAGGAGTTTGAAAGCCTTACCTTGTTATGTCTATGATAGAAGCAGGGAAACAACTCTCCACCAGTATCTTCACTTGTTTTAGAGATGCCCCAAACATTTAAAGTATCATCTGGTTGCAATCAAGTCTTTTGGTAAGCGTGAATACATAGGCTATAGCTCACAATGTTTGTGCAGGCAGATGTCTAACATGCAGAATTATTAATAGAGTGCTGGACCTAAAATTATTCAGTTATGCTATAAATTGCATATGCTATAAATAGCACTCAGAAGGCACCAAAACCTGAAAGTTTTGTGGTTTTGGCTGTTAAAACTCCAGAGGAATCCATGATAACTCAGATTCTTATTCCAAGTCATACACAGAAATCTGTATTTGCAGGCATTCTCCCTTTTAGCATATATTCTGTCTGGGTCCCTTCAGTGAGTATACAACCATGATAGTCCCAAGGAAAAAAATAAATTAATTCTTGCATGAAAAGACAGCAGAAGTTGATTGCATATTGTCCTACTGATACAGGAAATACAGGAAATTTAGAATGTTCTTTAAAGATGTGGAAGAAGAATGCTGTTTTCATTTTAAAACAAACAGCGGCTGTTGGTCATTTTAGAAAAGAGCTGACAACCTAACAAGTTATATTGAATTTTGGGACCAGCCAACAGGTGGAATTGAATACTTTGAATGCTGAATGTTATGTTTTACCCTATGTAATTGACAGATTTCTTTGCTATAATTTCTTGCTGCAAGATCATGAGCACCACCACACATGTCTTGCAAAACTACAGTCTTACTTTGCCTCTGACACCCACCATCTTTAGAAACTCATTAAAAAGTTTCCTTTTTTAATTTAATTGAGCTTAAGTTTTTAAAGGAACAGCAACAGCAGATGACGGAAAGGGTGAGGTCAGTAACATCATCCTAAGATTTCAATCTGCAGTTCAAATTCATCACAGGTTCAAGCTCAGCTGAGTTTTATACCAGCTAAAAGGAATTAGGAAGTCTGATCATCTATATGAAGTTTTATTGACTTCTACATTACAAAAGTGATCTACATAATTTTTTGGTTAAGGTTGCTTTCTTGGGGACTAAATGAGCCACTCCTGCAGGTATGTATGTCAGAATTGAAAACTATGGGAAGACAACATGGGGAAACGTTTCATTTTTATTGAGCTGCTTATGTGGATAAAAGGAAATGGGGGTCTCCAGAGGCCTTAAGAGCACCTTTCATAAGCACCATATTGATCAAAATGATATCAAGTTGTTTGTCTTCCACACAGACATAGACAATACTTCATTTAATGGGGTTTGTTTGTTGTTTGCTTCACCTCAAGTATAATTTTTATGTTTCAAAGACAAAGACTATGATACAAGGTTTGAGTTTTGTTTGTTTCTTTGTTTTCTTATAGGAACTTTGTCATAGATGGAACAGATGGAACACTTAATGGAGCTGGGTCCAAGCAAAATTTTGCATGTTGAAACTATGACTGTAAAAATAAAAAAAACCAAACCCAACAAAAAAAAAAATGTTTTTTTTTTTTATTTTCATTATGTTTATTTTTATTGAGGGGGAGATTGATATATTTTAAAAAAATTGTTTACTTCTGTTACAAGATGTGAATACATTCCTTATCCTCAAAAATTGTGCTAAAACAATAATGACTTTATACATCAGAAGAGACTTTTGTTAGCATAAAAAAATAAATCTTAAGTAAGAATCCTATTTCTGTAATTTCCTTGAATATATCTATCAACTTATTTATTTACTTGCTTCTTTGTGCATTATAAATGTGGAAAAATTGCAGGCTTATCTATACAGCCTTGCACACAGTTTGGGGGTAGGTAGACAAAGGTATAAAAACAACTACCAAACTGCAAATTATACTACCGTTTTTCTAATGTGTCCTAGAATATTTTCAGTGACTAAGCACCAAAGTGCAGACTAGACCAATGACAGTGAAGTGAGCTAAAAACTGGCTGAAGTACCCTACTCAGGTGGCTGCAATCAGCAACCCAACATCCACCTGGAGGGTATTCACTAGGGATGTGCCTCAGGTGTCAGTTAATGATCTAGATGGTAGTAGAGACCCTCAGCAAGTTTGCAGATGAGACAAAATTAGGAGGAATGCCTGATGCACCAGAAGGTCATGTTGCTGTCCAGAGGAACAGAGGCAGGCTGAAGAAGTGGGCCCAGAGGAACCTGATGCAGCTCAACAGGTGAAGTGCAGTGATCTGCATGTGGGGAGGAGCAACTCCAGCCACCAGTAAGTACTGGGGGCTGTCCAGCTGAAAAGTAGATTGTCAAAAAGGGGCTTGGGGGTTCTGGTGAACAGCAAGTTGGACACAGGCAAGCGACAGACATTTGTGATTCCCTCTGAACATTAGGAAAAACTTTTTTCTCTAAGGGCGATTGAACACTGGCACAGGTTGCCCAGAGATTTTGTGGAATCTTCATTGTGGCAGATATTAAAAAAGTGACTGGACATGAGGAGGTATTCCATGGGAAGCTTCTATAGAGGATAAAGGAGCTAGAGAGTGGTGGGAGAATTTCAGCAACACTGTAGGAAGCCCAAAAACATTTCATTCCCTTTAAAGGGAAGGGAAGTACTTAGTTCTTTCAGTTCTTAAAAAGGCCTATAAGAAAGATGGGGAAAGACTTTTTATTATGGCCTGTTGCAATAGGAAGAGGGGTGATAGTTTTAAACTAAACAAGGGGAGATTCTGGCTGGATGTGAGGAAAAAACTCTTTACAATAAGGTTGGTAAAACACTGGCACAGGTTGCCCAGAGAGGTGGTGGATGCACCATCCCTGGATACATTCAAGGCCAGGCTGGATGTGATTATGGGCAATGTGATCTAGATGAAGATGTTGCTGCTCTTTGCAGCGTGTTGGACTAGATGACCTTTGAAGGCCCTTTCCAACCCAAACTGTTCTATGATCCTAAGCAACCTGCTCTAGGCATGTCTCTTCTTTTAGCAGGAATTTGGACTAACTGTTCTCCAGGGATGCCTGCAAACCTCATCTGTTCTGTGACACTGTGATAATCAGGAAGATTTCTTACCACCACATATGTGTTATGTATGGGTAAAACAGTTTGGGATGTGTGATCCACAATACCGTATCTTTGGTGTTTCCTCTGACATATCCATGTAACTGAAAAATCCAGTATCTTTCTTTAGGTTAGTTGTTTAATATGTCTTATATCAAGGAAAGCTGTCTACAGACATTTCTGTCAGGATTTAGTGACCTCTTCCTACCTGAGTCATCTTCTACAGAATAATAGGTACTCAGCTTGGAAGGAAAAAAAATAAATCCAGGAAAAACAATAAAAAAATGTTGCTAGCAGAAGAAAATAAGTAATTTTTTTTTTTTAAAAAAAACATGGGAGAGAGCAATTATCTGTAAGAAAATTTATTTCTCTTTGTACACAGAATAGGAACAGTTACAGTAACTCATTCTTTATTTATTATTACCAAGCTGTGCTAAGCATTTATACCTGTGTCTTTTATTTAGTGTTACTGATCTTTACAGAACACTCATGTCTTCTCCTTTTTTTTTTTCTCATCTTTTTTGATTTGCTGAAATAACTCTTCTTGCCTATGTCTGTATGTCTATCTACTTAACTATCTACCTACTTATCTGTTCCTTGACAGCCTGAGAGAAGGTGAGAGAAAAATTCTTCTGTAACCTTGGGGAAACATATTTCTGCCTTTTGTAGGCTGTTTTTTCTCTGCTGAGTTCGTTTTGAACTTTGTGATATGTGATTATATTCTGATGTGGTTGTAGTGGATGCCTTCAAGTGCTTTGCAGAAGTGCTAAAATAAATGGTAAATCTATGTGCAAAGACAAAAATGGTGCGAGTGGGCAAGATGCTTATCTCACAGTGTGCTGAGCTTTCTAGGTAATCTCAAAGATGCTGCATGACTTATCCAGCAGATCATAAATAATTAAGGTCGACATAATATCACAGATAGGGACAATCACCTGTATTTAACCTAAGACAATTATATAATGACTAACCAAATCATGGCTTTGCTTATAAAAAGTTATCCACACAATGGATGTCACAGTTAAGTATGACAAATTCAAGCACAAAGTTTGGCTAACAGTAACTCTAATGTTCTACCTTAGCTAAAACTTAACTATCACTTGCACAGCACATAAAGCTTCAAAGAACAAACGATCATGATGCACTAAATACTCCTGCAGAACTTCTGACATACATGGGCATCTCACAAACACATCACAGCCTTCAGGAGCTGCCCTGTAGCTCCTGCTTCCTGAGCATGGGATGCTTTTCCTGACATGCCAAATGCTTCTTCTCTTTCTGGAGTGGGAGATGAAAATTCTCTGGGGCTGAAATGTAAAGCAGCCTCAAGTATAACTTGTGGACTTCTAATAGCTGAGCACACAACAGACAGCCTTTGCTGGTGCATGTTCGGCCCTCACATGCCACGTACCTACACATGCACTCATTTTTAGTCAGAATAAAAGGCAAGTTGGCTTCTTTCACTTCCTCCACAGCCAGACATTTATCCTTCTCCAGCCAGGGGTATCTGAGGGGGGGACAGGAAACAGAGGGTTAGCCTTTAGAATAAGTATAAGGTACTCTGAAATAAATTCTAATGGTAATTAAAAGTAAAATGTTTACCTGTACACTGCTGAACACTCACAAATTGCTTATCTCTGTAGTGCTGTTTCTTCCAATTCCTTTCAGTTCACTGATCCTTCTTCCTTCTCCAAAAGACAGTAATAGTCTTCTAGCTACATGTATACTGTTTGTCAAAAACACTAGCAGACAGAAGGTACACACAAGAAATTAGCACAACAAAAGAAAAGGTAGTCATTGCAAAACAAATTATTTGATAACAAAACAAGGAAAAGAAAAACCCCTCCTTACTGATAGATATGATGTGCTATTAACATGTTAATTTGTGAATTCAAATTTAAATCTGTGAAGTCTGTGAGGGACAAACTGTATTTTCACAAAGGGATAGATGTCTGTCTCTGCATCCCTTCTCTGCAATGATAAATACATAATTCCTGTCCTATGGCATCATACAGAATATGACCATGGGCGTTCAGTCTCCTTACAAAGATACAGAAATATGTGTCAAGTAGAGTAATGACTAGAACACTGGATCTTTAGCATCAGACTAAGTATGCATCATTCTTTATGACTTGGTAAGTTAGATCATCTGAAAGGTCTAATCTCTCCTGATGAATCTTTTCTACAAAGATCAAACTAAGAATACAGTATAATCTTGTGCTTAAAAAAATCAAAGAGGTACAGGAGACAGTTTTAAATCCTGTGTCTGTAGGATTTATAAGCAGAAATTGGACACATCATGTTTTATCTCTTGGGAGTACCTTAAGGTGTACTGGGCTATTGAGTATTCAGAAGTGGAATTCCTTATTCCTCATGCTGAAACTAATCCACTTTGTAGAAAATATTTTAATAGTCACCCATACAAAAGCATAAACAAAGAGCGGGAGAGAGAGTAAACATCAGCCTGGTGATCAGACTAGGAGGTGGGACACCTATACCAGACCTTGCTCATACTCATGATACGATATTATTTGAATATGAAGTTATTTGAATGAAGCGCTTTATCTGAACATACGAATGTGTGTAGGATAATCATGAAGTTTATATAGCAGTGTGTTTAATTGACCTTTAAAGCTTAACTGTCTAACAAGGTCTTTTCCTTTCTGCTTAGTAAGCAGAAAAGAATGGTATGGAGAACTTTCTGCCAAAAAAAAAGAGAGACAAGACGATATAATTCATATTGCCAAACAAGTAATTTTCATTGGACTAGGGATATGGAAAACATCCAAAATGTTGTGGGTTTTTTTGTTGGGATTTATTTTTGAGGAGGGCTTCATCTAGATGACCTTTATGATGATGAAGATTCCAGGAACAAAAATGAAAACCAAACGAAATAACTTCTAACGCATTCCAGGGAAAATAAATAAATAAATAGGCAAACAAATAAACAGAAAATAAACAAATAAATAAAATAAAATTTGTACATATTTTATGTGTGGGAATGAATGGAGTAGGTAATTATTTGTTTTAATTCTTAGCTGGTAGATTAAGATTTTAGCTAGAATGAATATCAAATTACCTCAGTTGTTGCTTGACTTTTTTTCCACGTTAAGTATTTTACAGGATTTCTTTACTGAATGAGACATAAGGAGAGACTAGTACTCTGGAATCTCCTTTGACTAATTATCTGGGATGAAAGAAATGATTTCTACTCCCCTTACACCAAATTAATCCTGTATCCAAAAATACAGCTGGGGGACTAACTCTCTTTAGACAGTTCATAGACTCTTTGACCATAGTTCAGATGGTATATACAGATGCATATACACATACTCGTAAAGTACGAATGAAAAAAGATGATTCAATGGAAAAAGCCTCTCTAGCTCAAGGTTTGAGGTGTCTCTGAAGAGCTATAGTTCTGGGATATGGTAACAGACAGTAACAAGAGCTTTAAGAGTAAACAGTTTATCTCTAAATAATGATACAAGAAGAAATACAGTTTTATTATCTGTGTTGTAATGACAGAAGAACCAGCAAGTGATGAAGACTGGGCTAGTGATGAAGACTGGGCTAAATTTGCTGTTCTGGCATGCAAAGACTTAGAGGACTATGGCTACCAAGCAATCAGGAAGTAAGGCAAGGCAAATCTGGGGCAATCAAGAAACGATAAGCTTACAAGCAACTGTAGATGTTGTTTCGTTAAAAAAACACATCTGACAGTGTTTTTAAATATCGTTATAAATTTCATTTTTCAGCTGTGATTTCATATAAATGAGCTGGCAAAAGTTCTCAATCTTTTTTTGAGTATCTATTCTAACATCCAGTTACAGAGAAGGATCATTAGTCACTATACATGAATAGCATTCAGTTTAAAGATTTATTGACCCTGTTACTGGTATTAACATGCTTGTCCATTCACATGATAGAACTGATTAATTTGAATCAAAGCCTTTAAAAAAAAAAACTTGACTCCAAAAGACACTGCATGTTTGGAAAAAAGTTAAGAAAAAAGTTGGCATTCAGAAAGGACGATACACATACTAGGAAAAGAAAGGATGTGGGTTTACCTTTCTCTTCCAGAATGTAACTTTTTTTTCTGTAAAAACGAGTAAGCAAATAGGTAAGGAAGACTAGATGAGAGACGGTGGGTGACTCCATCAGACAGTAAGGCTGTCGGTGATGATGTCTTGGGTTACCTTTACTTTAATAAGAAGACTCAGGGATGTCAATTCTCTCTAAGAGAAATGTCAAAAAAATCTGATCCTCATACAGGAAACTTGTGTGCTACAGGTGAAGAATATTATCGTATACTACTCCCTTAGATACTGTCTGCATGCATTACTTAGGTACATGCCAATACAGTGAGTTTCTGTTCTGTAGCTATGCTTTAAGAAAACCTTAATTTACTGTGTATTTCTGTAAAGGACATTAAATTAGTTGTCAGTACTGTTGATTACAGAAAAGTTGTGAACTAGATTGATTTTAGGTAGCTACAGAATTCAGTTGAAATGTTGGAATTAAAAATGGAATAAATTTGGTTTAGAGTTACAAGATTCTATGTTGACATATAATTTGTGAATCTAATATCTACCGAGAAATATAGAAATAGTATATCTTATACAAGACAAATCATTAGTCAGATTGGACTTAAAGGCCTGTAACAGGAATGTCCTTAATGGGATAAAAATGCCTCAAAATTTTTCTTATAACTTGGATGTCTTTACAATTTTTTTTACCAGGTATGTTAGTTTCATGCACCCATTTAAAAGCATATATGGCTATTTTACAGTTACTTAATCTAATTTAAATGGGTTTAATACTATTTAATTTAGTTTCTATATAAGTCTTAACAGCACTAGGACATGTAGTTCTAGTAATAGGTAAAAGTACTGTGCCTTTTTTTGTTGTTGTTTTTTATTATTCCTGTAACTGAAGGAGAAGGGAACAACCTCAGCTATTGTTAGCTAACATGAAGCTGCTAGAACTTTGTCTACTGCACTGAGGCTCTCAGTTAACTTGTCTGGTAATCTTTGTGTATGTGAACCTCTCAAGTGTACGCAATGCCACATAAAACCAGTGCAAACACATACAAATAAATACCTTTCCTAAAAGATAGCTATAGGACATAAGAGCAAATCAATGTTCTATTTGTGGGTAAACAGCTAGCAAATATTAAAAAATCACTGCAGTTCCACAGTACTGTATTTTTTTTTTTTTTTGCTGACCTTAAATTGCTTCTCACATTAAACAGTAGATTTTAGGTAAATAGAAATGAATGCTCTCAGATTTATCACTTAGAACTGCATTTCTCGAAACCTTACTGACAGATTGAGTAATATGAAATATCAGAAATGCTATTCTTTGAGATGTATCATCTGTTGTGATAGCCTCCCATCTTATCGAATAGGGTCCTGCATCTGAGTAGAATCTCCAAATAGTGCTCTGACAGCAATCTTTACAAATAATACATATTAAGACTAAGTCCTAATATTTTTGAAGTCAGTAAAATTAGACTGAACTGCATATTGTAAATGAAGATTTCTGAGGAACAAACATCTTATCATAGCAGAAAAGACAGTGAACAATGATTAAATTTTCCTAATTGAGAAAATGTTTAGAGAAAAAAAAAAGCATTTGGTACTACAGAGAAGTGCAAATATTAAAACTATAAGAAGAAATGTCAAACATTCAAGTTTGGTAAGGTTAAATTCAAAATACAGTAAATCAAATTCCCTCTGTAATCGCCTTTCATTCCCTTCATATCATGACAGAAAGACAAAAAATCATAGGAGTGTCATACTCACTGTTTCATAAAAAGTAAGACATTCTGGCTTCAAGCAAATATTAATAATGTATTTTAATATTAATCATATATATATTTTAACCAAAAAACCTTGATATTATTTATTATTCAGATCTTAGATGATTGATTTAATATAGTAAAATATAAATCCGAATGCAGGTATCATAAGAGAAGCATGATATTTCTCCTTTTGATACTGACTGGGAAAGAGCTTTCCAGGCTTCTGAAGCAAAAAAGCTGCTCAAAGATGATAGAACAGAACACCAGAAAGCACTCATCACATGAAGTTAGATGATTAAGGTTAAAACATCTTATGTTAGAAAAATTACAATAATCAGCCATCTTGAAGCTCTTATGTACATACAGGTAAATCAAATGTAACATTACTGACATCTAAGGAGTCACATTAAAACACTCTATTTGCATGTGATTAGGAGAGTTTTGGGTGAAATATCTGAAATATCTTACAGTCTTTCCTTCCTCTTCTTCCTTGGACATTTATTCCTTAGCATCTTGCCTGAAATTATTTTATATACATATACATATATATATATACACACGCACACACCCCGATTTATATATATATATATATATAATATATAAATACACACATATAAATTTATATATCTGAAAGTCTTAGGACTAGATAACCTTTGTGTGACTCATTTGAGCTATTCATACTCGCCTTTGAGTCAAACCCAATTGAACTAAAAATGCATCAGGCTGCAAAAATTAGACCTGGTATATCTAAACAGAACTGATGAAACAGAAATTGACAAAAAATTTAGAAAAATCATATAACTACCTCCTGAGTTGAAGGAAATGGAAAACTATTATAAAATTTAAAAGTAACAAGGAATATGGAAATATAAAAGAAACACTGATTTTTACTATACTGGGTTCTTTTCCCTCACAGGGTTTTGGAGTTTGTTTTTTATGGTTTTTTTTTGGTTTGTTTTTTTTGTTTTTGCAGACCAGAACATGGAGGTCATTTCACTAAACTATTTCATTAGCCTATTATACTGAGTCTAATAAAAAAAATTGTATACAAAGGGAGATATGCATACTAATACTAAAAATTGTATTTTAAGGAAAATGTTAAAAAACTTTTCCACCTAGATGAACAAAATCACTTTCATACAGTATCATTTAATATACTGTGTTACAAGTATGATGAGTTCCATGTATAATATAAAATCTATAGTATACACAGCCTCACAGAATGTGCATTACCAGTGATGTGGAAAGGTATAGACTATGTTCACAAATGAAAATCTACTACAGCTCATCAGCATGAGAGAGACAACTGGGCACTCAGATTTTTTTCTGTGGTTTCAACGGCATATTTACTATTCAAGGATAAGCAGGTGCAGTTATGACTCACTTTCACAGGATTTTGGTCTGGATTGAGTGGTGGGTTGAGTGAAATGACAAACTTATTAGTACAAATCTCAAATTATCTTCTGACTATGTACTGCCTAAATTTAACCTTCCCTTATGAAGGCCTAAACTGTACACCTCAAACAATAATTACAAAAAAAAAAAAAAAAAAAGAACACAGAGCTCTAATTTGTCTGCTTATAGGAAATTGAAGATTGGAACTAAACTGAACTGAACTTTTGAATGTTGTTGTTTATCATTCACAGCCATAAAACAGAAAAGTCTGGCAGGAAGAAACATATGCCTGTTTCTTTCTTAAAAACTTTATTTTAAACTTTTGCAAAATAGAGAATTATTCAGAGAAATTTAAAACACATGCAATTCACACTGTTTAACCAAAGTTCTATATATTCCTAAGCAGATTCAAAGTGATTGCCAAAAAGAAAAAAAAAAGGCATTTTTAGTAAACAAACAAATAAATTGAAAACTGGTTATATAAGCAGCAGGATTTGTTGGATTTCTGTTTTAGCAACTCAAGAAAATATTAGCGTTTGGGTTTTTAATAAATTTTGCTGGAAAATAAAGCAAATATATAAAATCAAAATGTGCAGAGCTCATAATTTTATGTAAACTTTTTTCCCTAGAGAGAACAGAACTTGGTAAAATAAATAAATAAACAAAACTGATTTGAAAGATATTCAACTTGTTTGTGCAGTCTGCCATTGTTTCATAAATGTTGAAATGTAAACTCAAGTACCATAACAATTAATAACAGTCATTTTTTTAAGGATATAGAAGAATATACCTTGCAGAGCTGTGGATGATTTTTGGTTTATTTAATGGATTATTAAACTAAACATGAGTTTAGCTGTTGTTTTGCAAACAAACTTAAGCCGTAGTACTTAAAGTTTTAATACCTTTGAAAAAATAATATGCAGTTCTGTGACTGTATCACAGTTTACAGTGATTAATCTTCCAGATAGTAATTTTGATAATTTGGGATTTTCATTAAGTATACATTATGTTGTATTATTGAAACTTCAGTTCAAATGAACAAACTATTTTGGGACTGGGTTCCTCAGAAGGAAAAGTAAATGCGGTTATATTAAATGCCATTGTTTTGTGAACAGCACTAAATTTTTTAGTGTATTAATTTCTGATTTGACTTAAACAAAAATCAGTCTCAAGCTCTCCTAAGTAGAGTAATTTGAGGGATTAAGCATGTGTCCTACTGCTGAAAGAAGTGTCATTTCAAAATCTGCTTAAATTAAAAATGGTAAATACATACATAGTAAATCCATCCTTTAGAATGCACTTATTTCACAGAAGATAAAAGGTTATACAGATTTGTGTCTGTCTGCATTTAATAAAATAATAGAATGGTTTGGGTAGGAAGGGACCTTAAGGGTCACCTAATTCCAAGCCCCCTGCTATGGGCAGGGACACCTGCCACTAGACAAGGTTGCTCAAAGACCCATCCAGTTTGTCCTTGAACATTGGCAGGGATAGGGCAGCCACAGATACTTTGGGCAGCTTGTGCCAGTGCCTCGCAAACCTAACAGGGAAGAATTTTGTCCTAATATCTAATCTAAATCTACCCTCTGTCACTTTAAAGCCATTCCCCCTTGTCCTGTCACTACATGTCATTATAAAAAACCCACCTCCAGATTTCTTGAAGGCCCCCTTTAGACACTGGAAGCTGCTTCAAGGTCTCCCTGGAGCCATCACTTCTCAAGGTTGAACAAGCCCAATTCTACGTAAATTTAGGTTGGATATTAGAAGGCCTCCAGTCATCAGAAACATGATTCCTAGAATAGATTTTTAATAAATGTAATGACTTCAATGAGGTTTTGGAATCGATTTTAGGATGTTGCTACCTTGAAAAATAGAAGCTAAATTTGATGACCTGGAATAACCAGTCTCCACTAAGTACAAATAATCACTGTGCAAAATGGTAGCACAGAAACACTGAATGCCAGATGAATACTTAATCTTCATTTATATACTATTGATGAAATTAATGCAAATTTCTGCAAGATTTGGTCCTCACCCTATGAGAAGCATGGAAATGAAATGCAAATGTTTTAATTAACCAAGTTTTCATGTCAGAGAAGAAACACAAACTATGCATTAAAGCAGTCTTAGAACACAGAATTATTTTGATTTTTCGTTCAGTTGATTGGTTTGGTTTTGTTTTTTTTCTACTATGGCCTTTCAAGTCCTCTCGTCAATTTCTTCTTATGATTTATTCAGCTAGAAAGCTATCAGGTAGATTTTAAGCAATATGGCAAAATAAAAATGAATTAGAGAAAAAGATCAATGCGTCTGGGTGCAACCCCATGCAGCTTAGATAAATCTGCACAGGTTGGTGTTGATTTATCAGTGTCACAAGCAGCTGGTATGGAGCTATAGTCACACCATGTAATGGATGTTATTTGCTTTATATTTCTTCTAAAGAATATGTGACACCAAAGACAATTAAAAAAAAAGTCTGGCTTTGCTGTCTGCAAAACTTCTCTGTTGGTATGTGATTAACTTTGCTTTTTGTCTGAGTAGATAGCACAGTTGAAGTTTGCCCTCACTTGTGCATGGTGATCACAAATCAAACATGGTATGATCCGGCACCTCAGACCTTAGAATATGTAGGCAGAAAAGGAAGGAGACTTTAAGAAAGTTAATTCTTCCCTTTCCTCAACACAGAATTGTCTCTCTCATTTGCTAACACAAAACTCTAACACAGACCCAGGCTGCACTTTCTGATGCCACCACTTCCCACTATCTGCTCCTTCGTCCCATGCATAAGTTATATATACTCTTTCTTCATATGCAGTACTCCTAAACCCTGCTTGCACCTCAGGTGTTTTCCAAAATGCTGTCAGCTGTCTCCTCTGTCTCCTGGCTGGCAAGAAATGGCACATGAAAGTTGGATCTGACTGTGGAGTAACTAGTACATGTAGTATCACCAAACAGCTGTTTAAATCAGGTACCTGTGTGTTAGCACATCATAACCTTTCCTCTGCAGCAGCAACAGCTGCTAATTAACACAAAAGATGTGGGCATTTTTAAAAAAAACTCCCTTCCACTGTCAAATATGGCTGAAACACTTGGTCCTTCAAAAGTTACTGAAGAACACTGACAGACAAAATGGTCATGTGAAACATATTCCTCAGGAAACCAAGCTAAAAATGAGATTACTGATTAATTTTACATTTCCTATCTCAAAATTATCCTGTAATTTTCTTAGTAGGCCAATTTTCTTCTTTCTCAGCTCTCTATAGGCACTGTATTTGAAAGACCCTTTGTTCACTTCATCATTATGTGTAGTTCAGCTTTCTGTATTTCATTTTATACCTGCAGTTATTGGTTTAACTTGCTTCTGCATATTTTTTGTAGATCCCATTCTTTACTGTGTTGTGTATATATTTTTAACTCTCTTCACTTCTTCAACTGCTTTTTATAACACCTTACTTAATCATGTTGGCCTTTTCCAGCCTTTTTGCTGTTTAAATTTAAAAAGGAATGGATTTCAGTTTCAGTCTGTTCAAGTATTTCTTAAATATTTACCACTTCTCCTTAGTACATTTGCCATGCATTATAGAATTTCTATCAAAATCACCAGAGGCATTTTACATTCTTTCAACTCAGCTTTTCCAGGGTGAAAAGTAATGAAATTAACCCATAAAAAACTTACTTTTTTTTTTTTTAAGGCTTACTCTCTTGAGAATTTAAAATTCATTAATGCTGCATAAATTATAGTATTCTTTGACCTGAATTTGCTATATGTTATGGTGTTAATATGTAGTGAAAATCTAATTAATGAAGGTCAAAGAGTCAAATTATCTGCATTTTATCATGATTGCAGCATAATGGATTCTAGGTAATACAAATCCTGCCCCTTTTCATACCACATATTTTCCGTAAAATACTCTTAGTAAATATTCCTAAATATCTAAAACCATTCATTAATTTTTATATCAGTGTAATTGCACTTTTCAGTGGCTTTAAACTGGGAAGAAACTGGTAAGATCATAGGAGATCACAGAATCAATGCAAAAATATGAAACATGATTATGAAGTCTTGAAGTCATCTATGAGTTCTTTATAAAACTACATAATATGTTACAATAATGAATTATTTTCTACTTAGCTATTTATGTTTCTTTCATTCTGTGTCTACTGGAATACCTCCTGTTCACAGACCAGACAATGAGTTATGATAGCCCGTATGGTTTTTCTCTATTGCGTGAATCTGTTTCTCTTCTTCTCTCCATGGCTTCTATACAGATATTTTGTAAAGTCACAATTCCTTAAGAATAAGAGGAATTGTACACGACTCTGGATAAGAGGCTAAAGGCTGGATCTGGATTTCAGTATGAAAGAAAAGCACCTGAAACTAGTACAGAACATGCATCAAAAGGATTAACACTTGATCATACAGTAATTCTACAAAGTGAAAATTCAAATTTAGCAAGTTACAATGTCTTTTATTTTCATTCCATCAGAGACTAGTTCTCCTGTATCCATAAAGTTCTACCCTATATACTTGGGGTTTGTGCAAAATTTTATTTATTGATATTATACTACTGGTGAGTGTTGCTTCAAGGATCAAGAATGCAAAATCCAAGTCCTGTACTCATAGCGCAGCATATGAGACTAGCTTCACTTGTTATGTACACACTGGCTTTGGATGTTTACGAAGTCCCAGGTTCATTTTGCAGGATGCTCAGAGTTAAATCACTCTGTATAGGAAGAGTGTCCAAAGCCCATAGGATAGGATGGCTTGATTTAGGTGTATTCCTGTGAGGCCACCATGGCTTCAGGGTAGCCAAGATAAATGTGCAAGGTAGCTGTTAATTTTTTGTGTTTTTAAAGCTCTTCCTTCCAGGATAATAAATGCAGTAACTTAGAGATGTAAAAGCAAAAATCATCGTCTAATTAATCTGGCTAGATAAAACTGAGAAGTGACCTAACCTTTCAGGTTAACTGACCCCAGTTTATATACTGGGCATGACGTGCTGTGGTATGGAACACCCCTGTGGCTGGTTTGGGTCAGGTGTCCTGTCTCTGCTTCCTCCTAGCTTCCCCTCCTCCTTGGCAGAGCATGAGAAAGTCCTTGGTCAGAGTAAATATGACTTATCAACAACTAAAAATGCTGGTGTTATCAGTGCTGTTCCCAGGGTGAAAGTCAAAAAGACAGCATGCACCAGCTACTAAGAAAGAGAAAAATGACTGTACTGCTGAATCCAGGACAAATACTACTAATAATAATAATAATAATTATAATAATAATTATAGAAGTAACAAAGACAGAGAAATCAAACCCAAGAAAGACAAGAGGTTAAACCAGTTGCTCGCCACCAACTGCCTGTTACCCTGCTAGTCCTTGAGCTGCAGCCCTGTTGCCAGCTTTCCCCCTAGTTTTATTGCTGAGCATGACCTCATATGCTCTGGAATATCCTTTAGGCCAATTGAGGTCATCTGCCCCCGCTATGTCTCTCCCCAGCTTTTTGTGCACCCCTCAGCTGGCTTGCTAATGGTGTGGGGTGAGGAGCAGAAAAGGCCTTAATTGTGTAAGAACTGCTCAGCAGTGATGAAAACTTCCCTCTGTTACCAACACTGTGTTCACAGCACAAATTAAAATGGAGCCCCATACCAGGTACTATGAGAAAAAACAGCCAAAAGTAGCACACACTGACAAGTTCACGACTAAACAAAGTCCCTAGTGAGGCATCTACATGTCTTTTAAATACCTCCAGGGTATTGTTACTTGTTACTTGGAAGAAGTGACTGACACCCACCTTACTACAACATCCTTTCATGTAGCTATAGAAAACAAAGCTGAGCTTCTATCCCAAAGACATCTTGAGTGAGCGGGAAAGGTAATGGAGGGAATATGAGTGGTGAAAACACACAAACCTTTGACATAAATAGATTAGTACTACTTATTGTCTTCCATCTCCATGGTCTGAGAGCAACCAAGACAAGAATCAGTCAAATGTATTCCTAAACCTGACCCAGATAACATAAAATGTTTCTTAGAATCACAGAATCATAAAATAGTTTGGATTGGAAGTGACCTCTACAGTCTTTCTGGGCAACCTGTTCCAGAGTTTCACCGTCCTCATTGTAAAAAAAGTCTTTTTTATATCTAGTCTGAATCTACCCTCATGTTCTTAAAATGTTTATAATGGTTACCAAGTTATCCAAAACCTAAAATCTTACCCCTCATTTTGTTTCTCAAAGTATTTACTATGGGTCAAAGTACAGCCCCCCAAAATGGCAGTTCAAAATCTCATCAAGAATCAATGCTTAAACTAGGCTATTAGGAATTTTAGAAGGCTATGACCATGAAGAAACATTGCAATTTTCTGAGCTTTGCCTACCAGTAAGAAAGGCAGATGGCAGTAAATTTTGGAACCGTTGATAGAATTGTGTCTATCGTTGCCTTTTACCTCCACTACTCCTTTATTCTATGCTAGCCTGCCAGGAGACCATAAATTGCAGTTTCCCAAAAAAGAGAAAGTTTTCATCTATTTTTATTAACTTTTAAAGCATGGTAGTTCAAAATTTATTAACAGGAAAGCCTCCAGGCAAGGTAAAATAAATTGTAAAGCATCTCCCAAGATAACTGGTTTCCCAAATGGACTCCTACAAACCTTATTGCACTATACAAAAAGACTTTCACAGTAGGAGGAAATGTACTCTTTAAATGTCTGATTACACTTTACAGCACCCAATGAGTAAATGAAAGACATTTTGTAGGAATGACTTTGAGCATTTATAATTTTCACCAATGCTGATCATTACTGAAATTCCCAAACTGCGTTACCCCAACTCATTTTCTTTTCTGGGCAAGGCAGGTGGGCCTCCATATATAGTCAAAACTCAGTAGGAAATTACTGACCTCCTGCTTCTTATTTGAATTACTGCATTTGTAGTTATCACCTAGGAAAGGATAAAAATTGGAGTCCATCCCATCATACTAAATAACAGAAAATATTCTTGATTTGAATCACAGAGTCTTCAACTGCTACCAGCTTACTTTTGGAAACAGCTTGGGACAGAATCCCTACAACTCTGATATATATAGCTGATAAAAAAGTAAAGTTATTGCCTACATTTTACTGCTACGCCAGCTTTACATGCCACAAAACCACCTCATCAGATACTAGTTTACTGGCAGTAACGTCTCCCTTTCTAGCACAGCACTATGTTAGCAAGAACATAAGTGAAAGTGAAGCAGAAGTGGTTTTCATGCATGGTGGCGCACAGCAGAAAGGGTACAGTAGCAACAAATACCAACGAAAAAAGTAGATTAATGTGCAAATGATGCCTGCTCTCATAGAAGTATTTGTATCTGGCTTCATACAGCAACAGGTAAGAGAGAGAAAGTGAGAGAAATGAAGCAAGTGGAGGAGGGAAGACCCTTCTTATGGCCTCCCTTTAGTATGTTTTTGTTCATGCTGCTAAGTATTCTTGGAAAGCATTAAGTAAGCTTATTTAGGATGGGAAAAAGTGCAAGACATGCTCGAGGACAGATTTAATATGCTCCAACTACTAACATGTAACCAGTCCTCAGTAGTGGAAAAGAGTAAGCTAGCAGAAAAAAAAAAACTATAGTGTGCACATTGTGTTGCTTTGCACTCACGTTTTTTGGTCGTACTGGGCTTCGGTTACTTCAAAAATAGCGGTTCTTGAAATTCAGATGACGAAGTAGTTGTCTCTATCTGAGACTAATGCTTTAAATCTGTCCAACTGAACTCACTGCCAATCATCTGACAATACATTAGAATACATTTTTAAATGAATATTTTATTTATATTTGAGGCACCGGAAGCAATTTGGACAATATTACTATAAAAGTGAACACACAAAAGGCATCATGGAATGCAAAACCTTTTTAGAAGGAAATTATTTGAAAGAAATAGCAAATGAAGCAAGTTTGAAAGGCAGGTTGGAGTTATCTTTGGTGACTAGTAGAAAATTAATTCAATCCAATCCATGAGATTTTTGCAGGTGATGCCTGATTAGAAATGCCTTCTTGTATACTAGATGAGGTCTCATCTCATGGCAATATATCTTTTATTCCTTTCTTTCGTTTCTCTCTCTGTATTTAGTTGTTGTTGTTATTATTACTATTATGTACTTTATTTAAATTATTAAACTCTTCGTATCTCAGTGGGTTTTACTTTTTTCTTATTCTGCTTCCCATTCCACCAGGGGATGGGGGAGTTAGCAAGTGGCTGCACGGTACTTAACTGACAGATGGGATTAAAAATCTCAGCAGATATTTATATAGATTTCTATGGAAAGTTTTCTGAAACTAGAACTAATTTTTTTTGTGGTCCAATCCCTACAATATTAAAAGAAAAACATACTGGAATGAAAATATCCATCACATAGTTAAATCAAATTAACAAAATCATTTAATTGTAGATCTGCCAACTAAGCAATATTACAATAATGCCATTACTCACTGAAATACATTCATTTAAATATTTAGTTACTGTTTAACATGGTTCATTACATGCTTTAGCAATATTGTATAATTTGCATAATAATGCTAGAATATAGTCTTGGGGCACTGTATCTGGTATTAAAATTTCAATGCCCCTCATGCAAAGAGCAACATGAGATTATATAGTGCATTTGCCTCTCACTTCAACTTGGAAGCTTAAGCATAATTAATGAGGGATTTAGAGAATATATTGGGAATATACAAATAGCCAGTTGTTAAATAACATAATCCATGTGATATACCTTAAATTAGGCTTTTTGTCTACTGCTTCCACAAAATAACTAAGTAATCCCTGTGGAATTATACTGGAAGATATTGCCACAGAAACTTTGTTCAATACAAAGTAATTTAAGACCGATGAACAAATATATTCCACAGTCTAAAAATATTTTTTTCCGAAAGCCATACATTAGCATATGTTACATGTGGTATAGTTTAAAGATGCAGTAAGTATAATTTCTCCTAGTTTTCTAATTCTTTCTTTTTTTCTTTTTTTTTTTCTTAGAAAAGCAGCTGGTTCTTTAAACATAAAGAAAGAAACAGAATTTCTTGTTTGAAAATATATAGCCTAGCTGAATTTATCAAACTGTTGGCCAAATAGCTTCTGAAGTAGCATAAAAATCAAACTTTGAAGTAACTGCTGGGTTTTTCTTACCTCCTCTTGAGTTATATTCTTGCAGCATTATGAAAGTTGGGAGATTTTATAAGTAACCAAAGATGCTTGGTTTGTTATGGTCTAGACAAGTCACCTCTGCGGCTGGTGGGGAGCTGTCTGACAGGCTGCACTCCCTGAATTGTAAACAGCTCCTTTTCAAACTGGTGCCCTGTCACTGGTGGGGTCCCCAGGGATAAATACTGGGCCCAACATTGATTAATACCTTTGTAGGTGAGCTGAATGACAGGACATAGTGTATCCTGATGAAGTCTGTTGATGTTAATCGAACTAAGTTGGGAAGTGGACACTTTAGAAGGGAGAGCCACCCTGCTGGATGACCTGCTTAGGTTGGAACAGTGAGCTGACAAGAACCCTCTGAAGTTCAACAATGACGAGTGCAAGGTCTTGCAGCTGGGTAAACAAAATCCAGATGTGAAGCACAGGCTGCAACCTACTTGGCTGGGATTCATCTCTGTAGAAAGGGATGTGGGGGTCCTGGTGGACAGCAAGCTCAATAGGAGTTAACATGCACCTGCAGCAAAGATAGCCAACAGGATGCTGGGGAACATCAATGAGGGCATCACCAGCAGACACATAGAAGTCATTATTGTTATAATTTTTTACAAGGGCATGTAATGATAGGACAAGGGGGAATGGCTTTAAGTTGAAAAAAAGTTGATTTAGATTAGATATTCACTAAGAGCGAGGTGAAAAATTGCAACAGGTTGCCCAGAGAAGTTGTGGATGCTCCAGCCCTGGAAGTGTTCAAGGCCAGGTTAGACAGGCTTTGAGTGTGTTGCAGTATCTAAAAGCTGCGAAGAAGATGGAGACTCCCTTTTTACAAGGAGTCACATGAAAAAGACGAGGGGTAATGAGCAAAAGATATTCCTGGGGGGATTCTGACTGTATGCAAGGAAAATTTTTCACAGTGAGAACAATCAGCCGTTGGAATAATCTCCCCAGGGAACTGGTGGATTCCCCAATACTGGACATTTTTAAGATTTATCTGGACAGGGTGCTGGGCCATCTTGTCTATACTGTGCTTTTGCCAAGAAATTTTGAATCAAATGATCCTTGAGGCCTCTTTTAACCTGGTATTCTATGATTCTATGGTTACAGGAACAGCTATGAAAAAAACAAAAACATACAAAAAGAAAAAAAAAAAATCAAAGCAGAGACTCAAGAAGGTCAGAGATAGTAGCTTCTTCTGCAGCAATATGTTGCAGACTTCAGTGACCAGTAATAATGACTTTTTTTATGATGAAAAAAAAAAAAGATAATTCTTAATATTAAATGGTATCTTCTGGAGTTTAGTGTTCCTGTTGTGGTATTTCTGAATAGCAATTATGTCATCCAAGTGGGAAAATCATATATTAACTATCCTTATGCATACATATATCTAATATTATTTAAAAGAAAAAAAAATTGTGCTTTCAAAGAGGTAGAGAAAGGGTTTAGATGGAGAAAAACTATAGTTTTTGTAGCTCTAAAATGTATACTAATTTTTTCCTCTGTGACAAAATAACAAAGCAAAAATTTTTGTATGAAACCCAATAACATGAGTTAGTATGAGCTGAAATTAGTGAGGAGCTGAGCTAAAGTGAACAAATAATAATTAAAAAAAAAGAAAAAGCCAAATGTGTAGGACTTCAGTAATTACTGCATTGAGCCATGATAGGGCAGAGGTGAGACTGCCTGTTCACAAGTATCTGCATAATGGAAGCGGAAGAAAATAGTGCATGTTTCTTTAAAAGAAATAAATGTCTTAAAGCTACCAAAGGCAGTTTTTATGTTTCTACTTGTCTTGAAGTCTTGCATTTCTGTCAGAATTTTTCTTAATTATTTCTTTAACCCAATGCAAAATACTAGAATGCTGTTGTTTTAGTGAATATTGCAGAATTTAGAAATCTGAAAAGTCTGAGAATAGAGTCAAACAAACTGGAATCAAAGATTTTAGAAGTGAAGGGTAGCTAATAAAAAGTCATCACTAGTAAAGTCTGACTTACGCTGACTAAACAGTATATCTTATGTTAAATTTATGGCATAAAGAGTTCTCCTAATATCAGCATTATATTATCTAAAGCTAATTAATGCACAGTGTTGCACCCAAATTTGCTTAAAACCTCCATTGAATCCACTGCCATCTTAATGATTAGTACTATCAGTAATCACTCTACATAGGCCTAATGCAATAAATAAAGGTTCTCTTTGTTTACCTTTCAGTAAAAGACATTGAAGTGAAGGAAATACAGGTTGAGCCTCAAAAACTGGATAATTTTGTTATTGTGTTATGAAAGCCTTAACTATGACTCGTCAATGGAGGCGCAGCTCTGAAAAATGAGAAACTAAGTTATCAGAATAAATTAATGTGTTTTTTATCCCACTCCTCTACACCAGTCACAAACATTAACAAATATTAGAAGCTTTCAAGATGCATTCAAAGCAGTTCTAAGGAAGCAGCTGTTTCATTAGTCCCTCTCTGGCATCCTTGTAGGCCCCTTTCAGATACTGGAAGGCTGCTAGGAGGTCTTCACACAGCCTTCTCTTCTCAAGGCTGAAAAGACTGAACATTCTCCGCCTGTCTTTGTATGGGAGGTGCTCTAGTCCCCTGATCATCCTCATGGCCCTCCTCTGGACTTGCTTCAACGGTTCCATGTCCTTTTAATGCTGAGGGTGCCAGAAGTGCACACAGTGCTCCAAGTGGGGTCTTACAAGAGCAAAGGGACAGGATCACTTCCTTCGACCTGGTGGTCATGCTGCTTTTGACGCAGCCCAGGATATGGTTGGCTTTCTGAGCTGTGAGCGCACACTAAAGCCAGATCATGTTGGGCTTCTCATCAACCAGCATCCCAAAGTCCGCAGAGCTGCTCTGAATCTATTCTCTGCTCAAACTGTAGCTATGCCTGAGCTAAACACTCTATTCAGATACATTAGATTAATTGAGATTAAGTTTGGTATTGTTTCTTTTATATGAGTAACACCATAAGTTGAGAAAATAATATAAATCCCCAGATAAAAGTGAAACCCAATGTGCAATATAAACAAAGTAAACATGGCAACATAAATGTAAATGCAAAGTCATTAATGAAATTATTAACATGCTTCTTCATGGGGAAAACTTTTAACTGTGCTTTCTAAGCATAGGCAGAGATGTTGCAGTTAAAGTTAATAGAAAGAGTAGCTTTTTTCAGGCCTGTGTTCTAAGACTGTTAACTGCAAATCAATGATGTAGAAATGTAACAGTTATTTTAAGAGATCTGCAATACTTACGGTGCAATTGAGTCTGAATATTCTGGACAGTGATTTATTAAAATGTCAGAAATATGAAAGCCCTATTGGATAGACAAGTTTTATACTACATTTCTGTCATGCTACTTTTTACTGTTTATTGATCTACTAGTGAAAGAGACTGGATAATAAGTCTATCATAAAAGCTTGATCTCTACATTGCTTGTCATGTAAAATTGGAACTATTTGACCTCAAAAAAATAATAATAAAAAAATTCATTTATATACACTCAACAACACCCTAGATGACAGAAATGAACATTTAAGAGAAAATATTCCAAAAAATATCCATAATTTTCCTGCATGAATATTTTCTTTAGACAGAATACTGAGAGATGCTTTGGAGAGATAATTTGGATGTAAACTTCAATTTTTCCTGCTTTGTGTATATATCTGCAGTATGGGCTCTGGCAATCTTAGTAGCTCTCTCATAAAATGCAGGTCATGTGGTTGAAAAAGGATATTGAGATATGTTTACTAATGTGAGTACTAATGTGTATTTCTTGAGAAAAGCAAGAATGTATCCAAATAAACACATTCACCTAATGTCTTTATGTTTTTCATAATGCAAGTAGTCTCCCACATGATTTTTTATGGCAGATATCTTCCTCAGAAAGTCATATAATTGCTTTATGTTCAGAACCGTAAAACACACTCAGTAAGTGAAGACACTACTATATACTAGGCTGTATCTGGTGTGTTGTCTAACTAAGGAGGGTGGTGAAATCAATTTGTCATCTTAAATTCACAGTGTTGTATGAGATGCGTACAAAGTACGAAAACTCCTGATACTGAACCTTAAAGTATTTTTTTGTTTGAATTCTCATTCTTTTGGTCATCCGGAAATCATTACAGTTACCCTTTAGAGAAGTATAGTTCTCCTAGAGGGAGAAGGTAGTGCAGATTTTCTTTGCAGCCCTCACTGCTCAATCTTAATTTCTAATTTGACTATTCTTTTTTCTTGATTTTTGTGCTACCATTTGTTTTATTTCTAAAAATAGACAATATGAAATTATCTATAGTTTTTTTGAGAATACATGTAGTCAGATGCAGAGATATGTACAGTCAGAAATTAATTTAGCATAATCCAGAGAATACGTATTTTTTCCTTCTAGGTGACTTCCACAAATACGAGCCTCATAAGACCACACAACCATGACATCATAGTATCCAATTTATTGCACAGTTCTAGGAAGAAAAAACAAAACCAAAACCAAAAATAACAAGCCCACAAACTTAACTATAGATTTTTTCCTCTTAATTTTATTTTAATTAGAGCAACAATGAAATGTACTGTAAGTGTTGACTAAGACAGCAATGTCAAACTTGTAATGGAGAGACCTGAGTGGGATAAGATTGCCCCTAACATATGTAGTATTAAAAAAAAAAAAAAAAGAAGTTGTTCAAAATCTGGCTTTGTACTGCAGGTTTGTTTTTTTGTTTGTTTATTTGTTTGTTTTGTTTTTTTGTTTGTTTGTTTGAGTTTTTTTTGTGTTTTTTTTGTTTTGTGTTATTTTGTTTTTCATTTGTTTGGTTTTGTTTTGTTTTTAAACAAAGTAATTGTCTATGAGATGATTTTTCTGGTTAGGCATTTGAAAGGAAATGTTCCAGGATTTAACTCTCCACTGACATTCTCCAAAGGTTCCCGTGTCTGGAGTCAAGGATATTGGATTTAAGAAAAGGTGCATAATGAACCTAAAATCCCAGCTCTATTCTGGTAACATAGGCAAGCAGGAAAAAAGAAACAAAAACAATTTCAGACTGAGAATGTACCTTCTCATACATCATCACTTCAATTAAGTAGCAGTTTGAGGGACGCAAATTGTAGACATTAGAAGCTATATCTTTTTCATTTTAGTATTTCCAAATTGATTGATGTGAACCTTTTAATAAAACTTACAGGTGCTTAAAACATTCAACTCCAATCTATTTAACAGTTATCAGTCATTTTAAAGTATTTTAAAATATCTTTGTGTTATATTTCAGTTAGTATTTCCTTTTATTTTTTCCCCACTTACAATTATTTATTGTTTTTTTGTTGTTCTGCTTTTTGTCAAGCAAAGAATGTCCTTAATTTGAACTAAAATAATTTGACTTTTAGAATTTAAAAATGTCAGCAAAATGAAACAAGCAACCAAGTGAAGAAAATCCATCCTATTAATCAGTCCTCTTTTACTAAAGGATTCCCTATGGATTAGTAGGCAATGTATGAAAGACCTCACTGAGTGATGAAACGCCTGCATGAGAAATCTGGTGGCAAATTTGTACCTGTACACTCCCACATATAGAATCTTGGAGGTCATAAAGAAATTGCAATATAAAACTGCTTACTATCACAGCAAAACCCTGATAAAAAAGGAAGACATAAACCAGGAGGTGTTTTAATTATAAAATTCATTTGCATGAATATAGCTTCCTGCCTAGAACTTTTGAATGAAATAATTAAGTGAAAGAAAGATATTTGATTGAGTTGACCTTCCCAGTTATAAAGTAAAACCTGTACCCAGTCTTGCTGCACTATACTTCACTATTTTTGCTCGTTTAATTTTCTTTCTGTTAGGCTGTAGTTTTGAAATGAAAGTATTAACAACCATTAACAATTTATTTATTTTTTTAAAAAAAGTGATCTCTAAACAAAGCTTCCTTATTTTTTTGAAGATTATCTAGATTATACCCTATTTTAAAGCACACAGTTAACTCTTACAAAGGTTCATATCTACACTAATAAATATCATGCTAGTCCTGCTTTTTTAACCAGCTTGAGTGGAAGCCAGTCCAGTTCCTGTGTAAGAGGGCTTTTTTAACACGACCTAGTGTTATGGACCTTTCTGCAAGGGGCTGCATGAATGCACATTTAGCATGGACAGGTATTATTCAGATTTCATGCAAACTCTCAAAAGCCAGATTTGGTGACCTAAGTGGGTGCACAGCATCAACTTATAACTGTTATTCTTCCTGTTCTTTGTCCCTCAGTCATCCACACTGCAGTTAATTCCCTCTGGAACAACCGAACATCTCCTGCTTAGTTTGAAACCTGCATTTGGATGTCCAGGGATTTTATTTCAAGACCTGCAACAGAAAGTGGTTTATATAGGATAGAGATTAAGTTGTTTCTATGAGGGACAGGGTAATTTATTTAGGTGGCTGAGAAATAGGTGTCTTATTATTTGAGCTTCAGGCTAGTTAAAAATCAAACACAAAAGAAAAAATCAAAAATGAAGGTAAATTAAATGCAAAAAATTATTTGGTTAATACAAACTACCTGTGAGTACTTCAGTACCTTCTCATAAGGCCTGCGAGATACATAATAATGCCATGCTCACAGAGGTAACACTGAATTAACACATTTATTGAACAAAATGAATAGGTATTTCAACCATGCCCAGATGCTGAATTTGAACAGGAAGTCATAATCTCACTGCTGTTTCTGTTCAAAAATTTGAGATACAAAATAAAATTCTAAAATGTAGCTGCAAATATGTGCATTGGAAAAAAAGGTAATAATTAACCGTGCATATTAGCGGAGCAGAACACTGGCACACAGAACAACTGAAAGCTGATGGACCCTCTGTAGGGTGCTGCTACAACTGTATAAAATTAATGCTACTGAAAGACAGGAGTGCAGCTTTAAAAAACATGTTCAGTGATTTCTAAAATCTGAAGTTAGGCCAGAACCATAAGGGACCTGGTGGTTGTCAGACACACAACATAAATCTCTTTAATGTTAACAGGATTTACAGGCACCCTCATGACCGCTCATTCAAGCACTCAGACATATTGAGAAACCAATTACAGAAGCCAGTCTTCCAAGCCCTCTTTCACACAGACCTTCCCAGTTCACACAAGTCCACATGTAAATAAGGGCTTGTGACAGAGACAAACCATTCACTATATCTATACTTTTTTTTTTTTTTCATTTTTCTAGCAGTTATTTGAAAAGCAGAAAGCCATGTTCGTACAGGTACAGTGTTTCTTCTGTAATGACACTTTAAGCACATACATTATATTTAAAGGCTAACTGCAAAAGATGTTTTTCATTCAGAATAATTGGTTGCTTAACTGGCTTTTAAGAAATTAGTAGAAATTGGCTGTCATACACATCTGGCTGTCAGACATCTATTCTGTGCCTGAAGGGGGAGATTTTGTTTGGTTTTGTTTGATTTTGCATTACACAGTAAGATTTTATATGCTCAGAACATTAATTATAATTGATATTTATTAAAACCTCAGTTTTTATTAAAACACCATGTTAAAGGGATTAGTCACTGAATTATTGTTCATTCTATGCTGCTAATTTATTTTCTCAATTTTGTGTTCAAAATTATTTGTGAATACAAAGTCACCCAATGTCTTGTTAATGTGAATGAGGGAAAACTTCAGTTTAGATTTTATATTCTTTCTTATCTGCTTACATATATAAACTGCAGTTTGGTCCTTGACAGGCAGGCTCTTATAAGGTGAAATCTTTAAAATAGGTTTAAATAGGGAATGTATTTGCTAACTTAATTGGTAGTAAACTTGATCTCTAAATTTGAGATCCACTATTGAGATCCAAACTTCTTCCTCCACATAGAATGGAACAATTTCTAATATTGCTCATCTCATTTTATTAATAAAATGAAAGATTATCTATCATATATGTTTCTCATTATTGAAAGGTATAGAAATATTAATGAAATTTCAGTTATATTTGGGTTTAATTTCATACGATGTTCAAATGGATTTCATTATCTTCACCTGACTATTCAGCCTGATCCAGTAACAAACACTTTTTTGTCTTGTCGTTCTTTCACCTTTCCCAGTTGTCATCATTGTTTTGTCTGCTGTTTGCTATGGCATGTATCCAGTATAAAATAATAAGTACATAATTTAAAAAAAAAAAACTTGGTGAAAGGGTGCCATAAGAACATTTTAATCATGTTATTTCAAATTCCTAAGAAAGGTTTCATTGTGGATCTTCAAATTTTTCATTGATTTTGAAAACTGAAACTAAACTTTTCACCTATACTCTTCACTCTCAAAAAAAAAAAAAAGCCAACTAAATCCTAAAATGAAGTGAAATTGGGAGATTGAAGGAAATGTGGAGAATGTTGATTTGACTTATGTAAGGTAACTACAGTGTGCATTTCAGCAATTAAATGGTAAAACCATATTAGTTAAAAATATAGAATTCTTCTTTAGAGAGGGAGATTTGAATTCCAAGTAGCAGAATCTTGTGGCAGTGCTGTGTTTTTGACTTTCAGCCTGGGAACAACACTGATAAAACTGACGTTTTTAGTTGCTCAGTAACGTTTACTCTGACCGAGGACTTTCTGAGTCTCATGCTCTGCCAGGGAGAGGGGAAGCCAAAAGGAAGCAGAAACAGGACACCTGACCCAAACTAGCCAAAGAGGTATTCCATACCACAGCATGTCATGCCCAGTATATAAACTGGGGACAGTTACCCAGAAGGGCTACATCACTGCTTGGTTTGGGCTGGGTATCGGTTGAGCGGTTGTATTCTCTTCCTATGTTATTCCCCTTATGATTATTGTTATTGGTGGTAGCAATAGTGATTTGTGTTATACCTTAGTTACTGGACTGTTCTTATCTCAACCCATGGGTGTTACATTCTTTTGATTCTCCTCCCCATCTCTCCACGAGTTGGGGGGAGGAAGAGGGGGTGGGGGTGGGGGGGGGGGGTGGGGGGGACTGGGGGAGTGAGAGAGCAGCTGTGTGTTTCTTGTTGCCGGGTGGGCTTAAACCACGACAATAGTTCTGTGTATATTTTTGTCAACAACTCACTTGATAGAACAAACATAGAAACTGAAGACAAAAAAAAAACAACAATTACATTCTAAGCAGACTTTTTATTTACATGAATATCCATAATTGAAATGTAAGGTGCTTGTCCAACCCTAATTGATTTTCTTCTGGTAGTTCAATATTCTTTTTCTGGTACTGGCAGAAACCAGAAAACAAAAAAAAAAAAAATGCTTTTGCAGTAAGAGAGAAAAGAGAACAGCATAATAGAAAAGGCTGTGATAAAAGAGTTACTATGACTTTTTCAGAAAATACAAAAGCAAGCCAAATTATATATTTTTTTTTTTACAGTTTGCTGTTTTTTCTTAGTGTGGGAACAGTTGGAAGATGAATATAAAGTACTGCATACAAAGGAGTTTCTACTCAGATACCAAAATACCAATTTTTAGCATTGTTCATGGTTTCCCAAAATAAAAATCTTATGATTGTATTTCATAGAAAAACACCCTAATTTTTATATAGAGATTATCTTGTCTTATGTTCAATATTAAGACAAAATAATTAGGTTCCTATGTTGAAACCAGTATTTTCAGAAGCAGAATTCAAAAAGGACGTCAGCTAACTGAATAGTCTTTTCTTTCAATTGAGTACTCCTCAGAGTTCTGCAACCCAAATATTTCAAATGAATTGTGATATTTTATTATTATTTTTTTTTTTAATCTGCAAAGGATGTTATTAATCCTACAAAACACTTACTAAACTGAATAATTTAGGAAATTAGAAGAAATAAATTCCTAATCATAGGATTCTGTGATTCTGTGAATTAAAAATATTTCACTAAAAAAGAAATTTTTCACTTAAATATTTCGCTAAAGGTACCTCTTTGAACAAATTCTTGTAAAAACAAGCTGTTAATGAACCATAGCTGTATCATTAAATACAACAATCCAGTCTTTTAAAAAATGTTTATATATTTCAGATGGTTTGTAGGATTTAATTCCTATTGGTCATAACATTCTAAAGTCAATTGCAAATTAAAACATCATGCAAATGGTTTAGAATATATCTGTTTTCTGTGGATTTTCCTCCTCTGGAGTATAAGTTGTAAATTTTTCTTCACTGTAGCAAGATTGGAAAACATCCCAGTGGAACTCATTGGTGATCTTTTTCTTGGAGAAATTCACATTTTGTTTTTACTGTACTACAGAAAGATGCAAATAATACCTTAAAATATACAGTACAAGATCAATATACTAAACCAACCAATGATTCACTGTGTATTAAAATGAAACCTGTGAAAAACCACAAAATATTAATAACCACAAGGATATCTAAACAGTTGTCCTTGTTCTCAGGTCAATTTATAAAGTAGTTAAAAACACATTAAAAAAGCTTTTTGATTAAGTGTACCAGCAAAACATTCCAAGAGGAAATAGCCTTCATTTAAAATTTTGCATTCGTGGACTAAGTATCTATAAAAAAGGCATTTTAATGAAGTCTCCAGGTTATCAAAATATTTATGAAGTGTACAACGACTTTGATTTTCCCTCACAAATGGAGAAGAAAGTTAACTTTCATTCCTTAGAATACATTTATGTTTAAAAATATATATTTAGATAATAACCACCAAATTAACATAAGTAAAAATGTACAAGACAGCTGTAAAATAAAGCAGTCACAACTAATCTCAGAAAAAAATTGTGTTTATTACTAAAGGGGTTAAAATAATATTGAGAAAAGTCAGCTTTATTTATGCTACGTCTTTGTAGTTTAACAGAGTATTTTTACATGGCAGATGACAAAAAAATGCATGCATCCATATTAATTATTATTGTTGTTGTTTTTGTTGTTGTTATTTTATTCTTTATTTCCATTATTTAACTGTTTTTTTCTCATGTGTTTTCCTTTTTTTTGATTCTCCTCTCCCTCCCACCTGTGGGAGGAGTGGGTTGTGGCTGCTTGGTAGTTACCTGCAGGCTGGGGTTAAAACACAACAAATATCTTCAAGAGTGATCTGCAAAGCAGAACCAAGTGTAGACTGATAAAATTTACCAGTGATACCAAAGTGAGTGAGGAAGTGGACACCTTGGAAGGCAGTCACCCTGCAAGATGACCTGCTTAGAATGGAACAGTGAGCTGACAAGAGCTTTCTGAAGTTCAGCAAAGTCAAGTGAAGGATCTTGCATCTGGCTAAGCACAATCCAGAAATGAAGCACAGGCTGCAACCTACTTGGCTGGGATTCATCTCTGTAGAAAGGGACATGGGCGTCCTAGTCGACAGCAAGCTCAATAGGAGTTAACTTGTGCACCTGCAGCAAAGAAAGCCAACAGAATGCTGGGGAACATCAATGAGGGCATTGCCAGCAGAGATAA
Organism: Pezoporus occidentalis; assembly: GCF_034315485.1. Lineage (NCBI taxonomy): Eukaryota > Metazoa > Chordata > Aves > Psittaciformes > Psittacidae > Pezoporus > Pezoporus occidentalis. Next base: position 1,113,832 of record NW_026914201.1, on the reverse strand, counting down.
ATAAGTCATTATCCCACTCTTCTCATTGTTTGCCAGGCTACACCTGGAATACTGTGTTCAGTTTTGTCCCTCCTATACAAAAAAGATGAGGAGAGGCTGAAGAGGGTCCAAAGAAGGGCCACAAAGATGATCAAAGGACTGGGAAGCCTGCCATATGAGGAAAGGCTAAGAACTGTGTTTGTTCAGTCTTGAAAAAAAGAAGGCTCAGGGAAGACCTTATCACCACGGTCCAGTATTTAAAGGGTGGCTATAAAAAAGTTGGAGACTCCCTTTTTACAAGTAATCATGTAGAAAAGACAAGGGTAAAAGGGTACAAGTTAATCCTAGGGAGTTTTCAGCTGAAAACAAAAGGAAAATTTTTCATAGTGAGAACAATCAGCCTTTGGATTAATCTCCCAGGGGTGATTCCCCAAGTGTTTATTACAATTACCAAATCATAATTTCCAAGTGGTAGATTCCCCAACACTGGACACTTAGGATTCAGATGGACAGATGCTGGGACACATTGTCTAGACTGTGCTTTTGCCAAGAAAATTTGGACAAGGTGATCCTTGAGGCCCCTTTCAACCTTCTATGAGTCTTATGTTTTTATGGTAACTTTGTGAAAGTAAATTGTAATCCTCAGAAAAAAAAGAAAAAAGGATAGATGGATCAATATTCTCATATGAAGTGTTTCCTAAAGACATGCTCAAAGCCAATGGATTAGCTCCTAGGGCAGGAAACCCGGTACTTGATTTCAGAGTCCCTACAGGAGTTTATATTGAGCCCTACATTAGCTAAACAAGCCACAGCTCAGTACAATGCTGAAACACTGCACTGCTTTTTAAATCTGCTTTACACTGACAGGCTCTGACCTGTCCTGGGTAAACTTTGTGTTTAGCCCCTCCCTGTGAGAAACTTCACTTAGTCAAGTCCCTGTGAGGATACAGAATTAGTATGCTTGGAAACCATCTTTTCCAAGATGCCCCTTTAGGAGCCAAACTGACATACCTTTGAAGGAAAAATAGAATAAATTCTGAATGACAGTGACCTTCAATAATGGATTTTCTATAGTATTTCCCTTACCAACATCAAGAAAATTAAGTTTAAATTAAATTTTACTCATGATTAAAAGGAATAGTCTTTTTAAACAAAGTTAATTTGATGTCGCTACATGTCTATAATGTATACATTTCTTGCTTTTATAATGTCTTTGGGACCTTCTGGTGTCAGTAGTGTCTGACATGAAAATTAGTGAAATAGTTAACTGAAGGAGAAAGCTTGTTTGTTTTTTGCTTAGTGTACGTTATCTTATTATGTGGATAATCAAGATCACATGCTAAAGCTTATCAATATTAACTGCCAAGTGTCCCTTTTTCATCAGAACTTTTGTCATGTGGCTCTGTTAAATAAAAAAGCTGTCCTATGGAGACTACTTTACTGGCTGGATTTGGGTTTTAATTAAAACATATTATTGCCGTTCACTGCAAAACTGCTCTTTCTAATAGCTTTCCCCTCACCCCCCAACTTAGAAACTTCATGGCTCTTATTATACATAAAAATGTTTTATTATACCAAACATAATTTGATTTTCTATAGTGAGGCCGTATCCCTGTAGGCTTAATCATGGGATTTTAGCTTGCTCTTAAATGTTTTTTTTTTATCAGTTCTTCAGTAAAACTAACAGCAAAAGGTAATATTTAAATAGCTCTAATTCCAACAGAATTATTTTTAAATATATTCAGTTTATTTTCTAGGTGAAGATGTTTGCTTGACACTGATCCACAAGCCTTTCCAATGACCTTAATATTGTCCTAACTATCACTCCTCTCTTCATGGCCACTCGACTGATTTTAAAACCATCTGATAAGGCAGGTATACTAACCTATTTAAATGTATTTATCTATGAAAGAAATGAGATATGTGTTGTTAAATTTCATTAAAGTCTCTGTGTATGACACTGTATTCTTTGTGTTCTTTAATTTTGGAAGTCCTTTAGACAAAATATACTTCAATTTGTTGTTTCTAAGCCTATGTTGTTTACTGCTGTTAGTTCTGTTATCCTTTAGACTTAAACTCTTGAAATGTGTGAAATATTTGAATCTATTTTTGTTAAATGTATGTGTGTTCTGATAACCTGATTTAAGGTGTTATTGTTTGCTTTCGTCCCGTTTGCAAATACACCAACTCTAGTGTCTCTTCCAGGTTCTGTGATTTTTTGTGTGCAATGCTTGGACTTAAAGTAGAGTTTAAGAATGGACAAAGCAGCACAATTGAAAAATCCAGTCCTAGTGTTCTTTCATTTGTTCACAGACATTTTTAGTAGCTCTAGGATGAGCGGCTAGGTGATAAATCAGCAGAGTTCATGTAAAAATCATTAGTGAAATTAATACAGAGCCTCTTGAAATAAAATAGCCTGAGAATTTTCTACCATTTGTCTGTCTTCAGCACACAGACAAGAATTAACTATATAATAGAATCATAGAATCATAGAATAGTTAGGGTTGGAAAGGACCTTAAGATCATCTAGTTCCAGATATCCTCTGAACTTTTCTTATATTAATGCCATAATAATTCAGACCTAGCAGAATAACCTCCACTTGTCTATAAGGATTTTTTTTTTTTTTTTTGAACTAGGAATCTTCTCTAGAATTATTTCACCTCCTAGGAACCACTACAAACTGCAGTATATACTTCCCTGACCAGGGCATGGAAAAGTGCTATGCACCTACTTCTTAGAAGACAAAAAAGTGAGAAAGAAGAGAAAGCTTCTGAAATACATTGGTTCAGGTGCTCCTTACTCCTTATTTTCACAGGGTCCTGGGGGAAAAAGTCTCTCCTGCTGTATTTTCTTACTCCACAATGCATCAACAGGAAACTAGCCGGCAGTGCTTTGGCTTTAGTAAGGGGCATAATGACCAGATCAAGACTAAAACTGCAAATATTGAAACATCTCAATAGGAAAAGTGTGCTATAATTCGATTCATAGTTTACCTCAGGAGCAGGAGAGGATTACAAATTGTTGTTTTCTCTACACTGAAGAACTGATGCTTAGTCCTTCCCACCATAAACTGGTGTACATGTAGATTTATGCTAATTAAGTATTTGGTTGCTTTTTGCCACACCATTTGCAGATATACTGATCTTACATTGTTAGCCATTGATAAAAAGAAACATGACCTTGTAAAAAAAGTCACATTGAATATATAACATGGGAAAATGCATAATCTGTGGGAAGACTGAGAATGTACTTTGGACATTTGTCCACATAGGTGCCTGAGCCAGTTACTGAATATCTCCATTAATTTAGAATCTCATATTACACTAAGCTCAGTATAATCAGTTTCTCTATTTCCCAAATTACAGAATTCATACTCTCACAATGCCATCATTCTCTATAAGATTCCTGAAAATTAAAAAAAAATACGTCTGGCTTCTAGACCAGAAAAATAAACACTTTCGTATTAACAACTTTAGGTTATTTCTAGATTTGGATTTTAAAAATTTATATCCAGAAACATTATTACTAAATCTTCATTCTCTTCAGTGATTCATTTTTTTCACTCACCTCTGTAGCTCATGGATAAGACATTTAGTACATTATTCAAGAGTCAGATTCACTTTAGGGACCGATGCTGGTATTTATATCCTCTTAACTAAATCCTCTTTAACTGTGAAGTGCAAGACATAAGGGTCTTTGCTCCCTGAGGTAAGTAAGTTTGGGAAAATCCTCTTGAGAATATGACCATCTGGCATATATTTTGATGACATTTCAGCAGTCTGGCAAGACTTCTGAAAGAGATTTTAGAGGTTTCAGTATGAAAAGAAAAAACATAAAAGTCTATGTTACCAGGATATTGAATTTTCCCTGTTCTGTAGCTCACATAAGCAACAAATAGGTCCAGATCTTTTTCTTTCTGGAGTCAAATTACAGTTGACTTCAGCAGAAAGAATCAGTCTTACTACAGGACAGGAACTGCTCCTGCTATAGGTGCCAGAATGTAGCAAATATATAAAAAACAAATATGCTGAAGGGATTAAAAGAAAACACTAAGAGAAAACAATTCCCTTAATGGTAAGAGTTAGATTCAAAAACCTAATTGGGGGAAAAATAGAGACAGGATCTAAATATTTCATACTTTTTCTGAATTGATTCTACTGTTGATGAGGGACAGGAATTGTGCTTTCAGTAATACTTATTCATTAATTCCTGCTAATGTGATTCAGTGGAGCTCATGCAGGTTGGTTTACATAAGTTTATAGCCTTATGTTTACCCAGTTCCTTCCTCCTCTAGGAGCCTGGCTATTCTATATCCAGAATATATAGACTACTCACTTCTTCTTCAATTGTAGATTAATGCTTTATCTCCACACTGCTATTAGGCCTGAAAATAAGCAGAACATCACCTCAACATCTTCTGTTTCACTGTTCTGTCCAAATGGGAGTTCTGCCCAAAATTCCTAATTAACCTTTACATCTGTACTCTGCCGTCTTTTAAGTACTCACCATTAGTTTGCTCATTCCAGTTCCAAATTTTTTTTTTTTATATATTACTTAAGAGTTAAAGTTCTGAAGTCCCTCAAATCCTCATTTCTTTTTGAGAAGAAAAATTTTTCTACTTTTATACACGTTAACCTTATATAGGTTGTGGAGAAAGCAGAGTATAAACCTTTCCTCTAGGACAGGAAGCATTGCTCAAATTCCATGTGTTGCTAAGAGTCTTTGTTCTTGAAAATGAACAGAAACCCTAAAACCCTTTCTTTCCTTTCCCTTCCCTTGCCTTTCTCTTCCTCACCACCCCACCTCCCCATAACCTCTTCTAACTCTAGGCCTATTTCTGATTTAAAGCCTCTTCTTATAACCCCTCAGGAACCACAGAGCACTAGCACCTTCCTCGAATTCCTGTTGGATGATTTCATGAAAATGGCTGTGCCTTGGAGCAACGTTCCCTGTTGCAAACTCTCATATCTCTTTGGAATAGAGTATCTTGCAGAAAAAGTTTAATGATTTATTTCGCTCTCAGACACCCAGCCTGGTTCATACTTTCCAGAAGCAAGAATCATTTTGACTTGCTTGACAAATCACTGATATTTGTACTGTACTCAGACTAAGGAGTAAGGAGGAGATAAAAAGGAGTCAGGCAGAAGACAGTTTTCTGTCTTTTGAAACCCCTGGCTCTGAGTTAGATTTCCTGTAAAGAAAAAAGAGGACATAAAGGTTTACTACTTATGGTGCTGAGGGGTATGTAATACAAGTTGTGTCTTGTTTTTGAATCTCCCGTATGCCATAGTTATTTTAACAAAGTATTCTTAATGCAAAATGTACTAGAAACTCAGAGAATACAATGTTGTGGAAACGGGAGTTATGGAGGAAGTCTCATCCTTTCTTGTAGGAGAGACTTAAGATGGCTGACACCAGCAAGGGTGATGCAAAGGTACCAACAGCCTGGGGAGAAAGACTGTAACTATGTTTTCAGCAACGACCACATTTTCAAAGGAGTATCACTGTTCTTTCACTCTTTGCTCAAGTAGACACTTCATATATATTTTAAATAAGGAAAAAAGCCAGCATAGTCCAGATAATTATGCAGTTATTCAAGTGTTACCTTTCACTTATTCTGTAGACCAGTAAGTATTTATTGCAAAGAGACAGTGACACTCTCTGGAGAGCCATGCACCAAAGCAGTGGGCAGTTTCCAAACAATATATCAAAACATGGGAGTCCTGTAAAAGGTGGAGTTATTTTGAGCAGCCCGTAGGCAGTCCTTTATATCATGGGGAATATTAGTAGCAAAAATATAGGCTCTTGCATAGTTTGAATCTAAACATCGTTTGTTGATACCTATACAGATAACTAATTTAAGTGAAGTAAACATATCTATTTCTTAGTAAATCTTTCCCTAGAAATCTTTATTACTTTTTTACACTGAGAGAGAGTTTTTACTGAGGAAGTATTCATGGGTGTATTCAGGCATTTTAGGATGCAGATAGGCATTTTAGGAAGTTGGTCCTATACTCAGGAGTTCCTAAGTAACAAAATTCCATTACAATTACATTTCTCAAACTTGCTTAATTTCTCTAACTGAATTTCGTTGAGCTCCATTTAAAATATGAACTTTTTTTTTTTCTGTAGGTGCAGTAAAAATCACTATACTGCAAATGATACTTTTCTGATAACCATTCCAGAAGATGAAAAATAAAGCATGCAACATTGCCTACCCAGTTAAGCTTGTAATGTTCTTATTTTGGAAGGAGCAAACTAGCATTATTTTCTTCAAAAATGGGCTCTTGTCATTTTTGCACTTACGGAAAATGGCTTTACCAGTTTGTGACTACTCCTGCTTAAAAAAAGAAGGGTAGATATTTTTTATTTATGAATACTTTTGTAAATGATATCACTATAACACCCACATTAATTTGATCGTCATGTAAGGTTTTCCTACCACTGTTTTATTTCTTTAGTGGTTCTTTATGTAGGTAACTTCAGTTGTATGAAAACCAAATTGTTATAATTACAAGTTGTTTGAGAATTAACAGACAAAAACCTGACAGACAGCTGGAAAAAATTACAGGTAATGCTCTGGTTTATTTTAAATATTAGATATATTTGAAAATATAACTTCCCCTCAATAAATGACGATTCACTTCTTTTCTATGGCTGTACAGAAATCTTATATAATCAATCACTTTTAAGCAGTTTGCATTTAGGAACATTTGTTGTCAAGTTTGTTTTACATTAAATCTTCATATAATGTTTTACAAATATGACCTTCAGAATATAAGATTCATTGCAATATTACGACTGTTCTACAAAAGCACAATAGAGTTTGATATGATTATAATGCATGTCAGGATTGTCTAGATGTAATCTATCTGAATTTGTAGCAATCATTACTGTGCAAACAAAAAGAATATTTTCCTTAAGTCTCTTGTTCATAGTCCTGGCATGCATCTCTTTGCATGTTCCACCACCAAAATTGAACAGAATTTCATCAATAATCTGTGTTTGATACTGATTTTTCTTGATGTTTTAATTGTGCCACAGGAGCAGGAACATCACGGGAGAAGAGAAATCCTCCAAACACATTTCACCTCATGTTGCAGCTGCAGTGTGGAAAAAGTAGTCTTATTGTTACCTTGTCTTACTACTGTCACTGTAATTAAAATTTGTTTTGTGGTGGTAGTTCTGGTATAGCTGCGTATATGGGCCATAGGCGCACCTGATGCACTCACCAATTGTCAGAGCTGTTCAGGTGCTCCCTTCACAGTGAGGCTCTGTGGAGGAGAGACTAGGTGCTGACTGGAGACAAAAAAGCTTAGACAAGAGGGTTGCTTGAGCTGTAGCAGCCTTCACTACAAAGCATGGTCTGACTACTGCAGGAGCTGTCCAGGTGGAAACAGCTTCTCTTTTGCCCCCACTCTATTTATATGTGTGTGTATTTTGACTAACATCATGGCTGGTGAATTTGGGAAGCCCAGCAACTGCCTTGGGAATCCTGCTGCAGAAATGGCCAGACTGCATCCCAATGAATCCTTGTGAATAACAGGTAGAAAAGGCTCCTGTGAATGTGGGAATGGTTACATAGAGAGCCTTCGGTACATACTTCTGATACTTAGGAGATATCTTGTGCATAATTTAGGGCAATCAACTCTATACAAAGACCTGAATAAATTAGCTGCTCCTTTGTTGCAGAATGACTCTAAGAGCAGGACCATAGAGTTCTGGAGGACTGTGCAAGCAAGGCAGGGGGTGGCCCCCACAGGTAGCCGGAGACCGGACATGGGAGGAGAATGTGGAGGAAGCTGTGTGGGGCTAACCAATACTGTTGTGCCAAGAAGGAGTGGCTGAATACCGCTCCTATATATGTGTGAACTGCGTCACAAATAAAGTAGAAGTTGCTTATCACTCATATTGGGTTGGCCTGTCTGCTTCTCCTCGCCACTTACAAATGGCGCCCAAACAGGGACACGGACTACAGGGCCCTGGTCGCTGGGGACCCGGATTACAGGGCCCCGACTAGCGGGGACCCGGATTACAGGGCCCCGACTAGCGGGGACCCGGAATACAGGGCCCCGGTTAGCGGGGACCCGGATACAGGGCCCCGACTAGCGGGGACCCAGGATACAGGGCCCTGACTAACGGGGACCCGGATACAGGGCCCCGGTCAGCGGGGACCCAGATACAGGGCCCTGGTTTAACTGGGACCCGGATACAGGGCCCCGGTTTAACGGCGACCCGGATAGAGGGCCCCGGTCGACGGGGACCCGGAACGGCGAGTGAGCGGCACCGGCGGCAGCGGCCGGGAAGCGCGGGCAATGCTGCTGCGGTGGCGTGATGGACCCGGGTGCTGCGACTAACCGAAAGGAATCCGCCGCTGGGGTGAACCAGACACTGCTGTGTCGGGAGGCCGATCTGGAGACCGAGGTTACAGGACGACCCAGAAGAAGATGATCCAGAAAAGGCTGGCCATGAAAATGGACCGAGAGGTAGCCCTGGACTTATTACAGTGCTTTTTATAAAAGTGGGGAATTGAGCCTGAGACTCTAAAGCAGCTAGCAGGTCTAGTGGCTGTAGGGAAGGCTAAGAGATTTTTTGCAGATCCTAATACAATATTTGAGGAGAGTGAGTGGCGAAAGTTTGGTGATGAACTATTTGACTCAGTGCTTAATGATTATAAAAAGGCAAAGAAACTCAGTAAACCACGGAGGGAAGTAATGAACTGTATAAAAAGATACAAGGCAGAAAAAACTGCTGCGGTAGCAACGAAGAAACTAGGAACAGACGTCCCCGGTCGGTTGAAACCGGGGGAAGATTACAACTCGTTCCCCCCAACTCACGGGAGCACAGGGTTCCCCCCCCCCCCTTCCTTTTCTCCCCCTCCATCAGAAGGTGCCGCGGAGGAGGTGCTCCCCCACCACCCCAGTTCCGAAAGTAGGGACTTTGAAAAGGACAGAGAAATTATATTAGAAGGTATACGCATGATAAATGTCAAGGAATCCGAAATAAAGAGGGCGGTGCCTCTGCGCCGGATCGATTGTGGGGCCACTATAAAGCACGCAGTAGAAAATAGGGATCATGCGCGAGCGGGAGATTTAAAGGAACCGCGAGCCTCTCCAGCTCACTATGCCCTAGAGTGAAAAAATTTTTAACTCGGTCACGGAGGAGCCAGGTCTGCAGATGGCTACATACCGAACGAGAGACATCTGATAAGAAAGACACAGCTGCGAGCAACGGAGACCCCGAGTTCGACGCAGGATCAGCCCCCGAATCCCCTGAATCCAATCCAGATTTATATCCTCTGCTTCCAGACCCTGACTCTTCGTCTCCCGGGTTGGTCTACTCAGACTTACTGGCCCTGGAGACGCTCAGTTGTAACAATGGGTAACCAAGGATGGGAACATTACTGGGGAATTTTCTGCAATGGGCATCTTTGCATATCCTGTGTTTGCTACACAGCAGGGGGCTAAAGAGTGGGAAGCTCTTGATCTCAAAATAGTTAAGGAGGCCTGACAAACGGTGACCACGTATGCATTAAAATCCTCTTATACTCAAGCTGTATATGTTATGATTTTTTCTTGCAATTGACGGGGGAGCCCATACAGTTTCTCTGTGATACTCATGTACTAGAAGTTGGTAAATATAAGTATGTCCAGGTTTCTATCAACCCTTGGAGACCTCTGTAGATACTGCTGGCCACTTCTTCCAGCACAGGCTGGCCACCTGTGTCGGAATGAGTGTGCATTTTGGTCAGTATAAAAGCCCAAGCCTCATACAATGTGGGGGAGGCAGAGCCTCTGCGGGGACGCCCGCTAAGGTTGAGCCTGCCACCTCACACTGCAATGATGGTTCTCGGAGCTGGTTTGCTGTTAGTCTCCACAGGGTCCTTGTGCCACGTTCTGTACGTGGGACTGTAGTGGGAGTAATGATGGCATTTGTAGGGACTAAAAAAAAAAAAAAAAAAAGGGGGGGGGGAGAGATGCTGCACTTAACCTGTCTACTTCTCAAGAACTGAAGAACTGATAACCTGGGGGAGGGGGTATATTTGTGTCCTCCTGCCTACAGGTCCATGGCGACTGCCTGCAAAGTTTGTCAAGCCTTGCCATGAGCTGGACAGACGAATGGAAAAACCTGATGCCTCAGCTACAGGAGCTGACTGTGAATACCCCAAGCAGACTGAGATAGAGGAAGAGAAAAATGAATGACTGCAAAACATCACTTGGGGGCAGATGAAAAGTAACATCCTGAATATGTGTGCATGTAAAGTAGCTATTATTAGAGGTTGTGATTTTGTGCATAAAACCACCTGTATTTACTAGCTAGTTGCTAATAAGAAACTGCACCTTGTATTGTATAGATTTGTCACTTGTAAAAGAGATGTTAAGAGTATGGAAATATGCAGTAGCTGCTAGAAAATGCTAAGGCAAAAGCTAGAAAAAATTTAATACAATGGTAGTGTTATAAAGCAGGTGATGGAACAAATTTAAGAGGGGGGAGAATTCCACTGGTAAGAAATTTCTTTGGTTAGTCCTTCACTGCCATCAGCATGTTCAACATGCTGCTGCACCGTGTAATAGTTACTCTGCTAATGTAAATGTGTGTGTGCCTTGCTGTAGTAGCGACTTGTTACTGGATGAAGCAGGTGAAACTGTGCATTGACAACAAGGTGCAAGCACTGAGGCTGACCAAATGCCTGCTACCACAACCAAGGGCAAGACTGGGTTGGCTTCTGTGTTTTCCACCAAGAAGAACCTTTAGCTCCGCTGCTGGCTGCAGCCCAGCAGGCGTGGAGCGGTGGGGACACATGCCGTGCCAGACCTTGATGTGAAGGATCAGAGAGCTATACAGCCTGTTGTCAGAGAGCCATACAGCAGAAAAAAGGGGCAGGCCCAGCAGCCTGTAGTTGGCATATGTTGGAGATATGATCTAGCCCAGACCCCCTGCTCAAGTAGGGCCACCCAAACTATATATAAAACATAAAGGGGGAAGATGTGGAGACAGTGTTCTCACAGGAGAATGCATAAGTGGTACATAAACTTTGAATAGTCCTGAAAGATACAGCAAGGCCATGGGAGGCCTGAAGAAGCTTAAGCAAGCAAGATAAGAGGCTGGAATTCACCAAGTTAATGAGAACTGTGGACTGTTGGCAAGCTTTCAAGGTTGAGTTCTCAGACCTGTGTTTAACCAATTATATGTTAGTCACTAAGGGTCTTCAAAACATGTATCCAATCATAATATGCCAAATCACTGTAAGTGCTTCAGCCGGGGCCTTGGCTCAACTAAGCAGACTGGGTTGCTGAGTTGCTAAGCAGACAATTCTACATCGAAGGCAATTCCTGATTTGTTTTAATGTTGACTCTGTAAGACATGCAACACTGCAGAACCTTTTGTTGTTGGAACAGGGACATGGATGTGAAGAGTTTGATGGAATGTGTTGTATGAGTCTCTCTGATTATGCTAATTCGATGCACGCACAGCTGAGAACCCTGGCTCAGCTTACCCAGCAACAGTAAATGAGCAATATCCTAAGAATAACTAGATGGTTGTCTTCACGGGGCATTACAGGTTGAGTCAAACACTGCTGTTTAAAGTATTGCACTTATGTGTCATTGTTAGGTTAATCATCGTAGCAATTAGACTTGTTTATAGTTGTGTGATAAAACAGGTGAACAGAATAACCCATAATGCCTTGCTTGCACAAAGAAAAAGGGGGGAATTGTTGCAGAATGACTCTAAGAGCAGGACCATAGAGTTCTGGAGGACTGTGAAAGCAAGGCAGGGGGTGGCCCCCACAGGTAACCGGAAACCGGACATGGGAGGAGAATGTGGAGGAAGCTGTGGGGGGCTAACCAATACTGTTGTGCCAAGAAGGAGTGGCTGAATACCACTCCTATATATGTGTGAACTGCGTCACAAATAAAGTAGAAGTTGCTTATCACTCATATTGGGTTGGCCTGTCTGCTTCTCCTCGCCGCTTACACTCCTTTTTTTTTCTTTTTTTTTCATAAGTCTCCTTATAAAATATAATGAACACAAGAGCTGCTAGCTCACATAGCTTAGCTTACAAAAATAAAAATATTTGGAGAAAATTTTTTCTTTTTTTTTTTTTTTCTTTTCGGTTGAGCAATTTCATTTCTTACTTATTTTACCAAGGCAGACAGAAAGAAGAAATCCAAATATTAGCTGAAGGAATTTATAGAATCACCCATTAATCTCTATGAATGTAGTTTAACTGAACGAAATTATTTCTTATAATGTCCAGTATCTACAGAGTACTTGTTGTTGCTTTATTATTATTATTATTATGCATTAATTTCCAGTAGAGTTTGGAGAACTACATTTAGATTACTTCCAAACTATCATTTCACCAGGGAAATTGAGAGTGCTGAGACTTTTACCAGTTTAGGATTCAGAGGATTGTCAAGCATTACCAAGTTTAAATATTACTCTGTAAATAATTTTGCTTGACTTTGATATAATTATAACCAAATCTGCAATATTTCTCTCATATTTTGCAAATTCTTTAAGTAGATTTTGTCCCACTTTTTTAGAAGGAAACCAAACATCTTATGAAGTAGCAGGTCTGTTGCATATTATTTCAGAATGAGAGGAGTTTCAGAACATATTCTAGAGAGCAATTCTACTGATTAAGGTAAAGGAAACATAAGTATACTGAAAGCTGGAACTTTTCTTAAGAATGCATATCAAATTAACAAGCAAAAAGCATTCACATTTAAAATCAAAAAAACTGTGTGAGTCCCAAGCACAGATCCCTGCTTTGTTTCATTTAATATCCAGTTGAAAAGCAACATTAAAATCTCAATAAAGTGAGTGTTCTTGGACATGACTCTTTATTTATGGTTGGAATTTATGAAATATATAGATGTATACGCCCTTCTGCACCTCTCCAATCTTCTTACTAATAAAACAAAAGTCCCTTGAGGTAGTAATTTTAGTTCTTTGCCAATAATACTGCATTACACTAATATTTAATAGTGATATTTTAGCTTCCTGCTAATTAGAACAGCTAAAAATTTACTGGATTATAGTAAGAGGGAATATAAAAAAATTAATATCCCAGAACAATCATTAATCCATTCCAAACAAACAAAGTACAATTTTATTTCTCAGACTCCATGCATGTACATTATACTTCAAAGGGTGTTTTCTTTGTATTAACAGTGCTAACAAGTTACATTTCCTCTGCTTAGAATGATTATTCTCCTTCTATGCAGAGCTGAAGGCCATGTCTCCCACAGGGGCTGGTAAAAATGTTGTCAGAATTATGATGTGCATTTTGTACACACCAGTTCACAGAACTGGAAAGATACACCCCTGAGATCAGCTTGTATTTTTCTGCAATCCACTTGAAGTTTCAAGAAATTCTTTCTATCCTTCCATTTCTTCTCCACTTCTCCCCTTGATAATGAATTTACGTACACATACGTGTATGTAGTCCCTATAATCGTGAATTAGTACCACTTCTCAATACAACTCATTGGTATTATCCCTGTGGCCTTTACTAATGACAGACAAATGTATAGTCCAAACTTAAAGAATACAGTTAGACACCGCAAGAGTTATTTTTTCATTTGCCCAGTCATTAAGATCAGTGAAGGAAACAAACCTGAAAACTGCAGACTGTAGACACCAGTGGTTGAAATATCATGTAGGAAGGTTCTATCTCCATACCAAATAGAACAAAAAAGGAACAAAACATAAAAAGGAACATTTGATGCATTACTCCAAAGTCTGTCACCACAGTGAGCATCTGTCAGTAGGGACTTTACTGTTATGGCTAGGAATTGAAAGCACAATAGTATCATGTGATTGATCTTACTTGTTTGAAAGACAAATAATAGCCACCAGAGTACTTCATTTTGTGTATCCCAGTGAGGCTGCTTCTGGTGAGTCGACATCAGAGAAACCATCCTGTTTTTTTTCTTGTTCTTGTGAGAAAATAGGTATAAATTTTAATGAAAGATACAGAATTTGATGCAGATTGAAATATAGACAAGAAGGATTTTTGTGTTTTGTTTTCTTTTTTAAGAAGCGACAAAGTAATTCCCAGGTTTCCGGAAACAAGGGAACAGCTAAAGAGACAACAATAAGGCAGTAGTACATGTGTTTGTAATAACTGCAAAAGATCACATGGTGTCTATTTATAGAGCTAGCCAAGATACCTTGTTAAGATTTTGAGAAAGGTCTTCCAATACACCACAAGTCTTTAAAGACTTTTCTAATTTTTAATTTCTAGAACCCCTTAAGGGTGCATTTGTTCATCATAAGTAAAAGCTACAAAGACAAATTATGCCTTTAATCATGTTGAAAAGTAGTCTTTATTCAATGTATAACTCTTTTAGTTTTCAAAAAGCACTATTTATATACTAAGGAACACTTAAGTAATTGCTGAGACTAGAAAGATTTAGTCTTAAATAGTTCATGGAATGTGAAATTTTATTGCAAATTTTGAATACTTTGTGGTCTGACAATCAACTACTGAACAATTAAGAGGAGACTCCAGATTTTAGAAAATGTAGTAGTCATATCACCTGTTTCCAACAAACAAAAATGTTATTAAATGTTTTGTAAAAGAGTAATGAAGCTGCATTCAGAAATTAAACATTGTCTTAATCAAAGTGATACACTACAACTAACTGCATGAACCACAACGATTATGGATGCTTTTATAAAATTCCGTGCAAGATGGATGGTGAAGTCAATGCACAGAAATCAAAGCATTATTTTATTATTCTATTCTATTTATTATTAGTTTACCTGGTATCCACAAATTACTATTGCAGAACACAGTATGTCAATGGTTACAGAGTTAAGTGTAGCCTCTTTCTTCTTCACATCCCATATTATTACTAGAGAACTATTGAAAGCTGAAGATCTGAAAAATTTAATGAGGAACATAATAAAATCTTGTATGCTTTATTGGAAGTTTGGATTCTTTCTTAATGCTGGATTTTGACCTGCTTTAGGCCTGTGGAGATCTAACTCCACGAAGAGTTGAGCATCTCTGTAAGGCTTAATGTAAAGATTGTAGACATCTACATCATTTAACCACTCTGCAACAGGATCCTAAGTCTTCTGTACAGCACATAAAAACAACCAGTACAGAACTATTCAAAGATGTCTGTTGGTTCCTATACTTGAAACTCCTGCCTCCTTCTAGGGGAAGGTAGGGCATGGCTTGTCTTTTCTGCAATTTTACCTGGGGAGAAAATAAACATGACTAAACTTACACAGAATGTAGAAATTTTCCTCTACGCATTTGTGATATGCTTCACATATCCAGAAACTAGATTTCTCAAATTTAAGAACTCAGTCAGCTTGACCCTCAGTGCAGGCTGCATGTGGTTTAGTGAAAGCAACGGCTGGGCAGTTTGCTTTACGTGTGTGTAATTATGACGCGCTTGCAGCAGCCCTGTTTTGAAAACAGCTCCTCAAACACAGCAGGAAAGTTTTGCCTTCTGTACAAGTTAATAACATGATAACATGCATATGGGTGATAATACATTATATTTCCTGTAGATTTTGAGAATATAAGTATCTCATTCAAATTAATGAAATTATTTCTCTCGCTGGGACCGGAACAGCTTTCTAAACCATTTGTAAATTTGCCTGTAAAGGCAAAAAATCTTGAAACACATATAGATATGCATGCATGCATTCATAATTGTTTAACTACAATAAAAGAATCAGTTTTATGAGAAGTAGTTAATAGTTAAAATGTTATGCTGGCTGTGAATTTCTTTGTCTAGAGGGAGCTTTAAGACCTGAAAGTAAAGCTCTTGAGCCACTCTATTCATAATTGTGGAATTTTTCCAAATAAAATATTATTTATTTCAGCAAAGTAGTGTAATATGTTTGGTTTTATATTGTCATAAGTTACATTTACTCTGTTTGTAAAACTCTGTTGTACTAATAACAGGAATAACCTCCACTACTAAACTTCAGTAACACCTACAGCAACAACAGGTTTCAGAAAAAGAATGTTTTAACTGACACATCATTACAAACTTTTAATGGTCTCCTAAAACACATGTACTGTTCCTAATTGTTATAAATTAAAGTTTGATACTGAAGGAATTCCTAGGAACAAGATAGAAACTACTGCTGCCTGCTGAAAATCTGAGATGTGGTACCTTTTTACTTCTTTTTTTGTGTGTGTGTGTGTTGTTTTTTGTTTTGTTTTCTTTTTTTCTCTTTTTGTGGAGCCTATGTCTCTATAATGACAGAGATCTGAAACCTTACAATGTCTTAATGAGATGTGCAGTAAAAATTACCTATTAAGGGGTATTTATTTATTTATTAAGAGTAAATAAATATGCATACAAACTAAATCTCCCTGAGCTTGATTAAAAAAGATGCCGTTTATAGCAGAGGCTTAAAAAGTGACCAAAAGCCAAAAGCAGTGATTTGAGCTATTCAGGCTTTTAAACTGTTTAAAGTCATTAGAGGGAACAATTTAAAATGGTACAAACTGAATAAAAAAATGCAGTTTGTAGCCCTGCACTTAGCAATTGAATGTTTTATGTAACACTTTCTGCACTTTCAGAGCTACATTACATTGCTACACGCCAAACAAAAATCAGAACTTTATTCATCTGGTTATTTATCATGTTGGGGAAGTTTAACTGTATGAACACAAAAATATACAACGAATTGTGCTTTTTTTTTGTATTTTGGTAGATTATTCCATTCAAAAATTATCAAATGGCTGGTTTCTAAACTTGGTTAAGAAAAAGCCAAAAAAGAATAAAACCAAACAACTTTTGATGGAGAAACCTTGTCTTCTAAATTTAAACAGAGAGTAAAATTTTACATCTGAATCATAAAACCATGAAAACAGGGGAGTTATAATGGTATTGGTGACATAGCCTTAAGTATTTCATCACTAACAGGTATAACTATAATATAAAACATCCTCGATGTAATAAAAACACTGATCATGCATAATAGAAGGGTGTCAGAGACACTATGAGTAAAAAATATTTTCAAACCTTTTCATTCATTCTTAATCTTATTGTCAAACTTCCAGGAACCCAATCAGAGCTAACAGCCAGAAACATGCTTTGTAACACGGACGGGAGTATTGATGCACCCTCAGCAAGTTTGCCGACATCAAACCGTATGGTGCGGTTGATACACTGGAGGGACTGGTTGCCATCCAGAGAATCCCTGACAGGCTGGAGAGGTGGGCCCACACAAACCTCATGAAGTTCAACAAGGCCAAATGCAGGGTCCTGCACCTGTTTTGGGGCAATCCCACATACAAATTCTGTCAGGGTGCAGAATGGATTGAGAACAGCCATGAGGAAAAGGACAAGGGATGTTGATTGATGAAAAGCTCAACATGAGCTGGCTTCAGTGAAAGATTCCAGCCCAGAAAGCTTGTCCTGCAGAAAGCCAGAAAGCCTGGCTGCAGCAAAAGAGCATGTACAGCTGGTTCATAGGACCCTAGAATAGTTAGGGTTGGAAGGGACCTTAAGATCATCAAGTTCCAATCCCCCTGCCATGGGCAGGGACACCTCACACTAAACCATGTCACCCAAGGCTCTGTCCAACCTGGCCTTAAACACCGCCAGGGATGAAGCATTCACAACTTCCTTGAGCAACCCATTCCAGTGTCTCACCACCCTTACAGTAAAGAGCTTTTTCCTTATATCCAATCTAAATTTCCCCTGTTTAAGTTTGAACACACTACCCCTTGTCTATCACTACAGTCTCTAATGAAGAGTCCCACCCCAGCATCCCTATAGCCTCTCTTCAGACACTGGAAGGCTGCAATGTGGTCTCCATGAAGCCACCTCTTCTCCAGGCTGAACGGCCCCAACTTTTTCAGCCTGTCTTCATATGTGAGGTACGCCAGTCCCCTGATCATCCTCATGGCCCTCCTCTGGACTTGTTCCAGCAGTTCCATGTCTTTTTTATGTTGAGGACACCAGAACCGTGCACAATACTCCACGTGAGATCTCATGATAGCAGAGTAGAGGGGCAGGATCACCTCCTTCAACCTGCTGGTCACACTCCTTTTGATGCAGCCCAGGGTATGGTTGGCTTTCTGGGCTGCGAGTGCACACTGCTGGGTCGTGTTAAGTTTCTCATCAACCATTACCCCCAGGTCCTTCTCCACAGGGCTGCTCTGAATCTCTTCTCTGCCCAACTTGTAACTGTGCCTGAGATTGCTCCGACCCAGGTGTAGGATCTTGCACTTGGCATGGTTAAACTTCATCAGATTGGCATCAACCCACCTCACAAGCATGTCAAGGTCCCTCTGGATGGCATTCCTTCCCTCCAGGGTGTCAACCGAACCACACAGCTTGGTGTCATCGGCAAACTTGCTGAGAGTGCACTCAATCCCACTGTCCATGTCAGTGACAAAGATGTTGAACAAGACCAGTCCGAACACCAATCCCTGAGGGACACCACTCGTTACCAGCCTCCAGTCGGACACTGAGCCATTGACGACAACTCTTGGTGTGCGGCCATCCAGCCAGTTCTTTATCCACCAAGTGGTCCATCCATCAAATTGATGTCTCTTTAATTTAGAGACAAGGATGTTATGTGGGACAGTGTCGAATGCTTTGCACAAGTCCAGGTAGATGATATCAACTGCACTACCCCTGTCCATCAGCTCCGTAGCCCCATCACAGAAGGCCACCAAAATGGTCAGGCAGGATTTCCCCTTAGTGAAGTTATGCTGGCTGTCACCAAGCACCTTGCTGTTTTTCATGCACCTTAGCATGCCTTCCAGGAGAATCTTCTCCAAGCTTTTGCTAGGCACAGAGGAGAGACTGACTGGTCTGTAATTCCCTGGGTCATCCATTTTCTCCTTCTTGAAAATGGGGGGTATATTTCCCTTTTTCCCGTTGTTGGGAACTTAACCTGACTGCCATGATTTTTCAAGTATGATGGACAGTGGCTTAGCAACTTCATTTGCCAGCTCCTTCAGGACCCACGGATGGATTTCATCAGATCCCAGGACTTGTGTACGTTCAGATTTTTAAGATGGTCTCGAACCAGATCCTCTCCTGCAGAGGGCCCAAGGTCTTCATTCTCACAATCCCTGTGTCTGCCTTCCAAGACTTGGGTGGTGGGGTCAGAGCATTTGCCAGTGAAGAGAAGTCATTCAGAACCTCAGCCTTCTCCAGATCCTGGGTAGCCAGTTCTCCCGAGAGCTTCTGGAGAGGGCTTACGTTGTCCCTAGTCTGTCTTTTATTCACTACGTACCTGTAGAATCCCTTCCTGTTATCTTTCACATCCCTAGGGAAGTTTAATTCTAACTAGGTATTAACTTTTCTAACCTGGTCCCTAGCTTCCTGGACAACATCCCTGTATTCTTCCCAGGCCGCCTGTCCTTGCTTCCACCTTTTATAAGATGCTTTTTTCCTTTGAATTCTCCTCAGCAGCTCCTTATCCATCCAAGGAGGTCCCCTGGTCTTCCTGCTGCGGAACTCCTTCTAGTTGGGATGCAACACTCCTGAGCTTGTAGTAGGTGATCCTTGAATACCAATCAACTGTCTTGTGCTCCCCTGCCCTCTAGGTACATGGTACATGCTACCTTACTAAGCAGGTTCCTGAAGAGGCCAAAGTCTTCTCTCTTGAAGTCCAGGGCAGTGAGCTTGGTGCGCGCTCTTCTCACAGTCCTGAGGATCTCAAATTCAACCATCTCATGATGGTGATGATGGTTGAAGGATGTGATTCTCCCCCTCTACTCTGCTCTAGTGCTCTACTTTCTCTCTGCTGGTACTTCATTCAGTTCTGGAGGTCCTAACATAAGAAGGACATGGAACTGTTGGAGCAAGTCTAGAGGAGGTCACAAAGATCCTGAGGGGGTTGGAGCACATCTCCTAGGATGACACACTGAGAGAGTTGGGCTTGATCAGCCTGGAGAAGAGAAGACTCCAGGGAGACCTTATAACAGCCTTTTAATACCTGAAAGGGGCCTACAAGAAATCTGGAAAGGGACTTTTTACAAGGTCCTGTAGTGACAAGGGGGATTGGCTCTAAACTGCCAGAGGGTAGATTTAGATTACCCATTAGGAGGAAATTTTTTGCTGGGAAGGTGGTGAGACACTGACACAGGTTGTCCAGAGAAGTTGTGGCTGCCCCATCCCTGGCAGTGTTCAAGGCCAGGTTGGAAGGGGCTTTTCATAACCTGGTCCTGTAGAAGGTATCCTAGACCATAGCAGGGGGCTTGGAATTAGGTGATCTTTCAGGTCCCTTCCCATTCAAACCTTTCTATGATTCTATTTTATATCTAATGATGCAGAATACACAGGAAAAAAAAAACACAACAAAAATAAAAATCTATGATTTCTTTTTTTCTTCCCATTAATTTTATGTCAAAGTTTAACTTCTTATTTTATGTTACAGAAAAATACTAAATCAAGTTGGGTGCATTTCTTGATGTGCATAGTTCGCAGAAAGAGTATAGTGAGCATGTTCCCTCAAGACAGAACTGCTTCACAAAATCAGGTATCTGTAGAATAAGTTTAATTACTTTCAATATGTTTTCATTTCAATTTATTTTTCTACTCTTCTGGGCTTTCAGAAACATCGATACTTCCTAATGATCAGATTAAAAGAAAAAAAAAAACAACCAACCCCTCTTCCAAACCCCCTCCCAATTTTCTGATTCTACCATATCTCCTTTGAGTATGTTATACTCTCTTATAGTCTTATGGAAATATCTAAGATTGTCAAAATAAAAAATGCACTCCACAGGGATTCTGGACTCTTCGTTAAGATGTAGAACCTTGACACATAAAATAGGTTTTATGTGAGAAAAAACATTATCTCATCATTTCCTGAGATACATTAAAAGTTATTTTTTTCCCTTGATGCCATGTAGCTGAGCACACAGTTTTTCAGTAACGTGACAATGAAATTACTAGAAAGTGACTGCAGAAAATTCCCTGGTTCTGGTATGCAGAGACTGCATAGTATACTTCTATCATGCAAGGACAGAATGTGAGACATAAGAATCACCAGCAAAAATGTTATGGCAGTAAGATAAAAAGTGGGTAGAAGAGGATGGTTTCTGCATTAGAATTAAAGTGAACTTTCAGAATAATCCAGGTCAACTGCCCAGGATCTGTATGAGAAATGTAGTTTTCTTTCTACAGCAATATTTAAAAAAAAAACAAACAACAAACAACTTTTTACTATTTTTGGGTTTTAACCTTGAAAAAATGACTCATATTGTGTCTAAACTTCTGCTGAAAAGACTGAAAAGGTTTCTGTGATTTAGTGATCAGAGAATTTAGACATATAAGAGAAAACCTTCATAACGGAGAAGTCCAAAATGAACTAACATTTAGCTTGTGGGTGGAAGCATTTCCCATTTAAAGACACCTGTGAAATTCATAAGATAAATTAGTTTATTATGAAAGTACAGAGGAAATCACATCTATCTAGACAGTTCTGCTCAGTGACCTTTGGATCTGAGGAGAGATAAATTAATTTGAAGAACTCTTTCAGAAGAATAGAGGAAAAAAAAAAGAAATACATAGAAAATAATATCTCAATATTTAATGTTATTAAATATTATAGCTACCTTTTAATAACACATTAAGGTTGAAGTTTTAAGTAAGATATACTTCTGTGTTGGTAATATGATAGTACTACACTTACTATTATGAAAGGAACCCCTGAATACTGAATTGATGTTTCTTGGGCGTATTTTAACTGATTTCCACTTAACAATGTGTTGATCACACATATACATGCACACATGCATCTCCATATATATGTGTGCATGGACTCATATATGGATAATATGGGTTATGGATTGTTATATAATTGTTACTTTTCTATTTTGCCCATTTTTAAGAAAATTTTCTGAATAAAAACTCCACAAACTGGAGATTAGAGGAAGAAAGCCATGGAAAATGACAGGGAAAGATGGCATGCTTAAGAAATTTATTTTGATATAACCAAAAAAAAAAAATTAAAAAGAAAATAGGTTATTCTGCTACATGAACTTTACAGGAGAAATAGTATATACGTCTGAAAAACCAAACTGTATTATCAAGCTTTAGTTAGTACAGTTATTTACATTACTTGTCTTTAGATAAACTCTCTTTAGATAAGCTTCAGATAAACTGCAAGTTTTCTGAATTTCCATTCAGAACAAGCATTTGTGGGGCTTTCCAAGCACAAGAGTCATTTTTGTCCATCCTCAATCTTAATTAGCATGGCGTTGTGGTTAAAGCTGAGCTGGTAACTAGAAACCATACAGCTGCTTGCTCATTCTCCCCCTTCTTCCGCCCCTGCTTCTGGTGGGATGGGGAGGAGAATCAAAAGAATGTAAACCCTATGGGTTGAGATAAAAACAGTTCAGTATCTACAAAACTACTACTATTACCACCACCAGTAATATTTATGATAAGGGAAATAACAAAGGGAGAGAATATGAAACTAAAAGGGGAAAGGGAAAAAAAAAAAAAAGCACAAGTGACGCACAATACAATTGCTCACCATCCACGAAATGATACCCAGCCTGACTGGAGCAGCTATCTGCCCCTTCCAGGTGACTCACCCCAGTTTATATACTGGGCATGACATGCTGTAGCATGGAATACCCCTTTGTCTAGTTTGGGTCAGGTGTCTTGTCTCTGCTTCCTCCCGGCTTCTTGTGTCCCTCCTCACTGGCAGAGCATACTGAGCAGTCCTTGATTGGAGTAAACATTACTTAGCAGCAACTAAAATATCTATGTGTGATGACCATTTTTCTCAGACTAAAGCCAAAACAAAGCACTGTGCCAGGTACTAAGAAGGAGAAAAATAAGTGTTACAGCTGAACCCAGGACACATGGTTAAATTCAGCAAAGGAAAAGGCACATTCTTTATTGATTTTTTTTTTTTTGAGGCCTGATTTTAATTATTGATCATATTTTGTCTCATAGATATGCAAATCTTTGTTGTAATGTTTCTGAGGATGGGACACAAGATTAGCAAATAGAGATTTACCAAAATAAACAAAAAACTGATGCAACAAATCACAATAGCTGTAAACTGATCAACTTTAAAGTTGTTTGATAAATTTAAAGGGATTGAAACCTTTTTCTTTGCTTTCTTCCTTAAGAATCTTTGAAGACATTTATGTAAGAGGTCAGGCCTGTGCAAGCAGACAGTTCCAATGCTACATTCTTGTAGGATCAGTTTGTCCCTACTGGTAGTCTTCACATTTATTATCAAAAAGTATCACTGACATTTTGATTATAGAAAGCAAAATCAAGTATTAAAATATATCACTCTTCATAATTTAGTCAATATGAAAAGTTGGGGGCTTTTTTAATACTTTGTAGAAAAGATCATAGAAAATTCTATGTCAATGACCTAGAGATCATTTCCCCTTCTAAAGAGATACATATAATATGTATCCCTTCTTCCTCTCCACTATGAAGTTACTCTCCAATAGATCTTTCACTTAAGTCTGTCAGAAACACAACTATCAACACATTTGTATAGACATATCTACAACAGCTTTCTATGTTGACTACATCTTTAGAAGCTTCAGATATGTCAACTTTACTATGCTCTATGTCACTGAAATCTTGAGTCAGTTAATTACTTTAATCAAGTAATCGTCAACTTCTTCATATTTTCCAGCTGTCATACTGTGGCTCTTGAGTTTAGTTTGTTTATTTCTTTGGTTGGTTGGTTGGATTTTTGTTGTGTGTCTTTCTACTTTGTTTTTCGTTTTCGCTTGTTTTGGATTTTTTTTTTTTTCTTGCGAAGGGGAGGTTGGGAGTTTTTTGCTTGTTTGGGGTTTTTTGTTGTGTTTTTTTTTTCTGTGTGTGTGTGTGGTTTTTTTTTGTTTCCTTTACCAAAATTTCATCTGTGTCAGACTTACCATTTCCCTGAAAACTAGCTTCCAGTTCATTCAAGCTATGACAAATAAAGTAATTTTATCTTTCAACAAAGTTCAGCTCTGATTCAGATCTCTTTGCTGACTTCAGTTAATTACATACTTAATCCAAAATTTTTTATCTTATCTTCAAAACAGTTTGCTGAGACTGGAGTTATGTACCATCAAACTCACTGCACTGAAGCTGTTTAGATGTCACCTACTTTTTCTGTTGGTATCTCACTAATCTGATTGTTTCCAATGTTAGCCAAGATTCAATCTTCCTCAGCAGCATATCCCAGCATAAAAAATAGTTCTTTATATATCGGTGATTTTGTACACATTCACTTAACTGTTGGAGAAGTAAGGGTTTGCTGCAGTTTATTGCTGACTTCAGCCAAACTGGTGTCTTATTTATTTTTTTAATATTATTGCATTTTAAATATAATTATATTTTATTTTGAATAGTAGTGTTTAGTATCTTAAGATTTTTGAAAGTGGCAGTGTTGACAGCGTTTAGGATCCATGTCTGTCCTGATCCTAGTTCTCCTGTCCCAATGCCTTTTTTTCATGCTTAAGTGTAAATGAGTAAGAATCACTTAATTTTTCTACCGTTTCTATTGCTGAGCTCTCTAAAATCACACTGAACCATAGTAAGGCAACTGTATTTCCTACATTACACTTTCAGACATAGTACTTACAGAAATAAAATCTAAAAACATTATGGCAGCCATCATTTTAAAGAACTGTAACTACTGTGAAATACCAAATCTGACTGTTTCTAGAAGCACTAACTTCCCAGTATTCCTTTGGGCAAATGCTATATATAGGTCTGATTAGCCATAGGTTTAGGTTTCAAACCTGTGTTACCTATTGTAATAACTTCAGTGTTGTCTTCTCCCTGTAATGCTTTTTTTATAATGTAAATTCTATGTTATAAGCAACATGTCCATTTCACAATTTATTTACATTATTGCTTTCCTATTAGTCTTTTTACAGCTTTCATGATATGGGCTAGAATATTTAAATGGTCACAAATCTTTGTAGCAGCTGAAAACAGAGACAATATTTTACTACCTTTCAATGTCTGACATAAATGAAACAACATCTATGAGATTACAAAGGAATTAAAATAGAGGTCTGGACTAGAATGTTGTAAAAAGCTACTTAATGTTCTAAAATGAGACCGTCTCAAGTTATATGATACTCCAAATTTATGTTAGATGCCAGCTAAAAGACAATAAGTTTAGAAATGTCAGATTTATTTCATACTGACTTATCATTCCAACCCTAAGGACAAAATGCCTGTTTTGTGATCCTGGGCAAAAAAAAAGGATTGTATTAATCAGTTCTTGCATATTCATTATGTCAAACTACAAGCAGTTGTTTGTGCAGTCCAAGACCCATGCTTATTCTAACATAGCAGTTATGCCAAAAAAGAACCAGCAAAATCACAAAATAAACTGAAAACAGGATCTCAAATTGGTTTAGTGGGAATGTTTGACATAAAGGAAATGTTGATTTACAGAAACAGTTTCCTCTAGGGCATATGGAACATCTTTCAAGGATAGTGTATGAATCTGACAATTGTAACTGTTTTTAAAACTGAATGTTTTAGCATTCAGAAATGAAAAAGAATCATGCTCCTTCCATATAAAATAAAAATGATTCCATGCCAATGAGTTGTATTAATAAAAAGGACATGGAGGAGTGTGAACAAGTCCAGAGGAGGGCCATAAGGATGATCAGGGGACTGGAGCACCTCCCGTACGAAGATAGGCTGAGAAAGTTGGGGCTGTTCAGCCTGGAGAAGAGAAGACTGCGTGGAGACCTCATAGCAGCCTTCCAGTGTCTGAAGGGGGCCTATAGGGATGCTGGGGAGGGACTCTTCAGGGATAGGACAAGGGGTAACGGGTTAAAACTTAAACAAGGCAGGTTTAGATTGGATATAAGGAAGAAGTTCTTTACTGTAAGGGTGGTGAGGCACTGGAATAGGCTGCCCAGGGAGGTTGTGAGTGCTCTGTCCCTGGCAGTGTTCAAGGCCAGGTTGGATGAGGCCTTGGGTGATATGGTTTAGTGTGAGGTGTCCCTGCCCATGGCAGGGGGGCTGGAACTTGATGATCTTAAGGTCCTTTTCAACCCTAACTATTCTATGATTCTATGATTATTTTAGTTCACTATTCTTTCAAAATACTGATAAAACTTACAAGCCCAGAGGATTGAAACAGCTCAAGAAATTGATATTAGTAAAAGAAATAAAAGTGAAGGTAAAGAAAGAAACTCATTTTTGTTTGTAGCTCAACAACAAACTGCACTGCTTTCAAACAAACCTGGGAGAGTGAGGCGATTTCACCTTTAGGTGATAAGCATGGATTTCAGATGCTTCTTGAAATCATGTTCACTATGCAAACCACTTTTACTATTAGACAACAAATAACCCCAATTTGCTTTTGTAATCCAAAGGCATGGCTGCTGTGACTTCTGTTTAGTCTACTACATCTTCATATATAAATACAGTTCTGCAGCGTATGCAAACATAAAGAAGAGCTTGGGTAGTTTAGTATTTGTCATAGGCAATTTTCAATGAAATTAATAGGATTCCTATGTTGCTTAAAGGATAAACTACAACAGTTTATGTCACTGTGAATAATGTTATGACAGCTTACAAAGTTCTGCTTTTAGCACGTTAGTGCAAAACTAGTTATAAATGTATTAATTCTTCGTAGAATTTGACTGGGATGTAAAGACAACACACAGTTACTATTATCTGAAGACAATCACTTCCAGCTCAATTCAGCAATTTAACTTTTCTGTTACATCTGTAGTTTACTACTAAATGAACATCTGGGCTCTCTATATTTCGTGTGGACAGTTCTTGTCTAATCACAGCTCACACATCCAGTCAGACAACTATTTTTGTGCACGTGTAATTTTCAAAATCAAGATTTTAATGATACTTTAATTTTGGACAGGGATAAAAAGTTTATGGGAAGTTATAGAAGTAGGAAGTCATCCAATAAGTAATGTAAATATGACTTTCCAGTATGAACATACATGTTTTTTTTCCATATGTGTCTAAGGGAGGTGATTATCTTGTTAGGTGAGCTGATGAATTAGGATAAGTTATTTCTTGATCTTAAACACTTTTGACAATTTTCAGTCATGTATCCTATTTTCTAATTTCTCACATTAATTTTATTCTATTGGGAAATCCATTTTCCTTAAAAGAATTTCTTTGAAATTACAACTGAGTTGGGAAAAAAATGTTTTCTTTATAGACATGTAGGGAAGTATTTGATTGAATGTAGAGAGTGATGATTCTGTCTTAACAGAAAAGGTAGACCAAAAGAGATGAAGCAGGATTTGTATTTCACTTTTATGTAAGTTCTCAATAAATAACAAGTACAAAGTTTGAGTAGTTTTCCCTTGAATGGCTTGTACCCAGACAGCAACATGAGGTCATTACTTACTTGACCTCTGAATTTATTTTGGGTTTCCTTTGCTCAAGCATAGTTTATTGTTCAGGATTTGAGATGAAGACAGCCTTCCATCTTTGAAGAGAAAACACAAGCATTCTTCATCATGTTGAAAAAAAAAAAATAGTGTTCTGTGGCATCCTCTGATTTTATAACTAAATAGAATTCTGAATTTTGGCTTTTTTTCTGTTCTAACTGATGTTTACAATGTGAAGAAAATAGATGCTAGAGGAATGTGTTTGAAGTAATGTCTACATAATTTCTCGTTGCATCAAATACAGAAATTTAAAAACATTTGCTCTGTAATTTTGCAGCTGATCACAGCTTTTTAAAAACCCTCTTTCTCTAAAAAGAATTGTTTTCAGGTTTCCTGCAAAATATTGTTGCCTTCCAAAGCACAGGTCTTTGTGCATATTTTTGTAAAACTAGAACATATAGAACATCTTCAAAGAAAGTTATAACATTAATTGAATGTGCTGTTTGTGAAATTATTTACTATATCCCACTAAAACCTAAGACAGTTTCAGATGGAAGAGCTGTTATTCTGTAAGGGTACGTTTCTATAATGGTAAGTTTGTGTATCTTAATTTTAACTGCATAAGCAAATAGTTGTATGAAAAAGATTACTCTTTTTTCATTCTCACTTTGAGTTGCCTTTTTTTTTTTCTCAGAGAGCTTTATTGAAAACAATTTTAACTAGGTTGAGCATGTGGCAAGGCTTAAAGCAAGTGCTACTTAGAAATAGCTTTGGTGTTTTAGAATTTCTAGTTTTCTTCTGCCAATAGCTAAGCTAAAATACATACATTCTAAATCTAAGAAAAGAGTTCAGAATTCCTATTCATATTATTCTATTACCATTTTTGACTATTAAATAATATGTATCAGTTCAAAATGCTGTCTAAAAACCTTGTGGAAAAATATTAAATGCATATTGCAATCTCTTAGGTAAGATATATTTTCTCAATCAATAACTTATTTGTCCATAGAATATTAAACGGAAATATAGGCTGAAAGTGAACACAGTATAATAGAGCAATGGAAGAAATATATGAAATATATATGAATCACAAGACTAGTAAGTACTTAGAGAAATGCTTTATGTTAAATATTACTTTATTTAACATATCTGAAGAGTCAAACACATTTCCACCTTTATAGCTATTCCAGTCATCTATTTCTTTTACTAGATAAAATAGAAAGTTGTAATATAGAAAAACAGAATAAATCTGTCCCTCAATTGCTTGTTCAAGTCTGAACTGGAAGATTTGAATGAGCATGAATATATACATTTATTTGGATCTATGCTTTCTGTTGTTTGCTACAAGCTTTCCT
Organism: Pezoporus occidentalis; assembly: GCF_034315485.1. Lineage (NCBI taxonomy): Eukaryota > Metazoa > Chordata > Aves > Psittaciformes > Psittacidae > Pezoporus > Pezoporus occidentalis. Next base: position 1,085,181 of record NW_026914201.1, on the reverse strand, counting down.
GATAAATTACATGTTTGATCCTGATCACTTCTGTTCAGTTCTGCAGCTGACTTTTCTTAATCACTGCCTTCTCCCTTCCTTGTCTGTTTGTTCTGCTCATTGTGAAGACTCAGGCTTTGTTTGAATCATCTCTCTCCCTCTCCTTGACTTGCGCCTATGACACATGTTTCAGTCATCCTCTGGTGTCTCACACCTTTTATTCTTCAAGTTTCTTCTTCCTTTCAGTATCTGTAAATATTAAATTAGATTTTGGTATAATTCTTCTGCAACACAACAGAAGGGATTGTGTAAACCCCCCCAAATCTACATCTGAATGTCAATTGAAAGAGTGTTAATTTTTTAAAATTTTTACCAGTCTCCATGACCCGGAATGTCTTTCATCTTTCTCATTAATTATGTTCCTTCTATCTGCTTTCATGTTCTGATTAATAGACTTAGTGGGGATGAACAGCTGAGTTACTATTATTTCATTTGCTGACATAAAATAATTATCTCAGACCTCAAATAACAAAGTGCTTGCAGATTCCCAAGAGTTTATGGCTGGGTGAACTCTTTCTATAACTTTTCACCTATGAAATTCACTGGATTGATAACAGACATAAAAGTATTAAATATCAGATTACCTTATATTTTATGCTGAAACAACTCAGTCAGAAACACTGTTTCAAATGACAACAGCAGTAAGATTAAAAGCCTTTGTAACAACAATAACAAATTTTGTTTTTTCTTTGATTAAATGAATGGATAATGTTCACTTAAGAATAAACAAATCAGAGAAGGAAATAAGGACTGTGGTGCATTGATACTTAGGAAACAAAGCAGAGATTTGGAAGATTTGCTTGAGATTGGATATGATATGGCCTTCATCCATTATACACATTGAAGCTTGACCTCCTGAACATGGTTGAATATTATATGTAGAAAAAAGAAATAACACAACATTAGAAGATGTGGCTGTGGATTTCATTTAAACTGTTTTAGGAGGACACATGTGAAGATACATGTGAACATCTCAGGTTAATAAATGGTTAGAACAGTGATGCCATAATAAGGGGTTTGGTTATTTAGAACATGGGACTCAATGTGGGAGGCCAGGTCTACTGGAGGCCTGTGCCTACATGCCAGGTTGGTCAAGGCAGCTTTAAGCTAGACATGTTGGGGGAGGGGAACATTGATCCATCCCAACTGACTCCCAGTCAGATGCCAGCACCTGTAACGAATGCTTGGAGTGATGCAGAGATACTTCAGCAGCTTCAGCCAATGAGCTGGCTTAATTTGGGGCTCAGCTCAGATGCCTCTGTATGAACGCTCATAGCATGGGAAATAAGAGGAATTAGAGATGTGTGCATGGCTACAGGGATATGATATCACTGGCATCACAGAAACATGGTGGGATGGCTCCTATGACTGGAGTTTTGGAATGGAAGTTTATAGGCTCTTTAGAAAAGACAGGCCAGGCAGATGGGCAGCTGGAGTTGCTATTTATGTCAGTGATAGGCTGGAGTGTACAGCCTATCTGTACACTGTACACTGGAGTGTACAGTGACAAGCCAACAGAGAGCTTGTGTGTCAGGGTCAAAACAAGAACAGCGATGGAGAACATTACTGTGGGGATTTGCACCTATCAGGAGCACTCTGTGGAGGAAGCACTGTAGGGACAGATAGGCACTCACAGGCCTGTGTCCTCATGTGGGACTTCAACCACTCTGATACCATTGGAGGGACAGTATAGCCCGGCACAAGCAATCCAGGAAGTTCCTCTATTGTGTTTAAGACAGCTTCCTTCTGCAAGTAATAGAGGAGCAGACAAGGTGCCATGCTTGACCTTCTGCTCACCAGCAGGGAAGGGCCAGGTTGGACAGAGTCTTAGGTGACCTGGTTTAGTGCGAGGTGTCTTTGCTTATGGCAGGGAGGTTGGAACTAGATGATGTTAAGGTCCTTTCCAACCTAAATACGATTCTATGATTCTGTTCTATAGTGTCACAGTTAAAGCAGGAAGTAAATTCAGTTGTAGAAGCTATATAGACAGGAGGTGAGTTTACCATAAAGGATGCAGCCAAAGGAATGTGGAAATGAGAGAGCTGCACTTCAGAATGTCCTCATTGCTTGGTAGGAGGACTGCTATTTCTGATGAATTCTGATGAAATGCAAGGAAGAAAATTTCCATAAGATCCAAGCGAGAAGTAAAAAAGCCAGGCATATGCAGTAGAATATATTATTAAGAGATGTGGAACAAAGGTCACCACATTGTTTAAAATGGTAATCAGGTTAAATCTACAAAGCTATTTATGTTGTGATGTGTATGCTAGCAAAGTCACACTAAAGGAGGTAGAAGCAAAAATGAATGGAAAACAGAAATTTGCAGTTGGTAGCTTTTAAAATGAAACACACAAGATGTTATGGTAAAAAAAAAAAAAAAATTGGCATGCTGGTAAGTGTTTGGGTTCTTCTCCTACTATTCCTGGAACAATAGTCAGGACTTATTAAATATATTTGTTTTCTCCTGAAAATGTTAGGTTTTCCTTTTAATTAGAATTTAACACCATGAACAAAGAGACAGCTTTGTACATACAGGATCGAAAGTAAATGAAGCACTGGAATTTGTACAAGCTGTGGATTCTCAATTCATTTATTTTATTCTTTCTGCTCAAAATTAGTTTTCACTAACCCACAAGTGACATTTTCAGATCACTTCGGAGATCTGTACTAGGCAATAGTTACAATTAAAATAACCTTGGCCATAGCTCTTCTTCACTTTCACAGCATTTTGCTTATCTGTAACACAGTGAAAGTGTCTCAAAGGCCATTTGAAAGCCTTTTTCATTGAAAGGTCTTTTTAAAAAGGACCTTGTAAAACTCTTGTCTTTGGAAAACAAATGCATTTTTACAGAGAGGGGTCTGGATAACATCAGCATTTTATCTTAAGGATTAGAACTACCCTTGACTGTTTAATTGTGGAAATCACAAAAAAACTACTTTAAAGAAGGCCAAAGGAGGGACACTGAAAACCAGATGATTGCTTTGAAAGGTTGGATAGATTCAGTCGGTCACATTTGCTGACATTCTACTGAGACAAGAAAAATATGTACAGATTACTCTGAAAATTTCATAGCTATATACTGTTCTACTCTCATCAGCTGTTCACTTTGCTCTGTAATTACAAGATGGACAATAAAAGCTACTAACAACATTACAAAAGCCTAATGAATTAGAATATAGATATATCTCTATATACACATTTTGCCTATCATATTAACTAGATATTATAGATATATAATTCGAAATTAATGTTATGAAAGTGAACAAATGAATCTTGATTCTTTGTGTTGAAAACCTATTGCTCAGTAGAACCACTGATATTAATGAACAAGTTAAAAACCTTTGAGATGCTGAGCACTGCTAATGCTATGGCTGCAGGTCATAGTTAATTTCACCTCAATATTTCCTCTGTCTTAAATGTAGCATAGGAGAGAAAATGATTGCAAGTCTTAAGGATTAGGCCTTCTCAAGAGGAGAAATATCTGTGTATCACAACCCTTGGTCATGTCTATATGGAACCAGTGACTGGAAGAAACTTAATATGATTAAACTGATCCCTGACAGGTTGAACCAGTTCACCTTGTGATTCATTGCTACTGAGGGGAGAGGGATTAAACGAGAGCAATAGTACAACCTGAATGACAGGTGAGGGGGGAAATGTTGGCAGTCTGGAGCTGTGCTGTCAGTACAGTGAAGAAAAGTAAAGTTATACCAGGAGGAACAGTTACATTTAATTTTCAATACTGTAGCATGTACTTCTGTATCAACTATGCTGACATAGAAGACAATTTGTCTAAAATACAATTTTTTTACGTCTACAAATCAAACCAACAAAGTATTAACATTACTTTCCCACTAACATTTCTGCTTGTATTCTGCTGCTATGGGTATAACTTCAATCCAACTAATCTTGAAGAGTTTACTGCAAATTTTTAAAATGCCATGTTGACTTCCGTCCTGATGGGCAAACCATGAAGTTCTTCAGTTATTTTTAGCAGACTTCAGAATCCAAATTAGTAAAGTTCAGCTTGATTTTAGTTTAGTTTTTACAATCCAGTCTAAAAATAGTAGGGAGGGAAAACATAAAAATAAAGTATGCCATTGTGAAGTGGGCATGACTTTCTACCAGCTGGAATTGCTCTGATACGTAACATTACGTTTATTTTAGCTCATAAAATTATTTTTCACAGGAAAGCCTGGCAACCCTTATAAGACTTGCACTGAACAGTGCCAGAAGTTACACCAAACATGCAGTTGCTCACATTTACAGACCAGAATAAAGAAGAAATTAATAGTCTCACTGACAATTTCAAACCCATCTGACCTGCCTAGAATGTTTGTATAGTAAATGTATCTGAAAGTAACATATGGACAAAGTTGTATTAACTTTCTCGTTCTTTATTATAGCATTTTTATAATATATCTAGAGTTTACTGGAAACAGAACTTTCAAGGTTTTATTAGAACTCTCTGTTATATCTTACTATTATCCAATGATAACTTAAGAACGCATTTTAACATAACTTTAATCTAAGTGGAAGATGACCTGTCAGCAGTTATAAACATAATACATGTATATGTATGTGTGTGCATGTATATGTACTTCAGTATAAACAGAATCCCACAGTCGCACACTGATGCACACATGTAGGCCCTGATCTTAAAAGTAGACAGTGCTATGCATGTGATTTGAAACTTCAGCTTTTCCTTTGCTAAGCAAGAAAACCCTGTGCACAGCTTAGCATTTTTAAGAGAAGAAATAGATAATGGCACATTTACATGTAGATTCACCAGGTCAGCATGCTTACTAGCATTATTACAACTTCAACAAAATCAAGTTATGAAGTCTTATGCTACCTGAGAATGTGGCTCAATATTAGGCTGAGGTCTGTGACGTCAATATAAGGACACATAAGCATGATTCCCACTAACAAAATTAATTTTTGAAAGTATATTTGTAATACTTACTGTGGTCATTGAATCCATATCTGATTATTCTGCGAGGTAGAATGGACTCAGGACTTTTTTTTTTCAGCTATCTGAATTTGCCTTCAGAATCTCTCAGTCTGAACAGTCCTACTTTTACAAGACCAACATAACTAATGTCAAATAAGGCATAGCTGGTAGCAAGGTGTAGTGAGGGTCCATATGGTCGTTTTACCCCTGGGGAAGTAAGTAATAATAACCTGACAGATTTCTCAGTGCTTCTGTGGAGCTTCATTCTGACGATTGCACAGAAGGATTATAGAGGCAGGAGTTAATTTGTTTGAAGAATAAGCAATTACAAATGCATTCATTTTAGGTATATATTAAATAAAGCAAATATAATGATTGTGGTACGAACATTCATTAATTGTAGGGGAGGTTTATATTTGTTATGAATATATTATAGGTATGTGCATACAATTATCTGTAAAGATTTAATTACATATTTAATAAACAGAAAGTTTGCACTACAATTATTTGTGCAACTTTAGGATAAAGTGAGATAAATAATCATTTTCTGTGTTCATGGCAATCACGTGCTCCATAATTAAACACTTATTTTCATCTTGAAATTAATAAGTAAAATAACAAAAACAATTTGATAGATAAAACAAACACAGCTATCTGGAGAATTTTCCCACTAAGGAAATACCAAATAATGCAATGAAGTACAATACAGCAAGAATGAACTTAATGTAAAAATATCTGTAAAACAACTGGAAGTACAGCAAGTAGTCAGTGGAAAAATGCACTACACTTTAAAGCCTTGCTGAAATGTAAAGACTTCTATAATAAAAGTTCCCTTTTAAGCATCAAGCCAATAACTTTTCTCTAGGCTTTGCATTGTAACTTGTGCATTTGGAGCTCACATTACTACTTGTTCTCATGGCTGTAGGAATGAGGTTTGAGGTCATGAGATATGTGCTGAAGAGATTAACAAGGTCAAGACTCTGTTAGGAGTGAGTGGTTGCTGACAGCGCTGCTGTCAGGCAGAGACCAGATGGCCTACCTCAGCAGGGTGGAAGAGGGAGTTGTGCTAATGGCTCATGGTTCTGTCCTGCCCTTGTGCAAGACCCACAGCTTTTGAGCAGCCTGACAGAAACTCTGTCAGAAACATATAATAAATACTCCAAAGTGAGACCGTGGCTGCCCCCCCATCATCTGTGACAGTAGCAACAGGTAGTTTGCCTGCAGTCTCACCTCTACTTGTGTCAGAAGTATAAATGTGGCATTTGGGCTCCTCCATGGCAGAGGATGATAATATGACCCCACTTTGCAGACAAGTGTTCGGGCTTGCTCTTCTCCCCTCCCCAAAGCAGGGATGCCTCTTTATTTAGGTCTGTGCTTCTGACTATGGTGGATGGTACCCAGGTGGATTTAACCTTAATACCAACTGGTTATTTTTCCATATTAGCTCAATTAATCTTTGGCTGTCACTGGATTTTAGTGTTAATTCTGTATGTGAATTTATCGATGACAATCCTGACTCTTTGTCCGACTTCTTGCCCTCCTCTGGCCACGCTCCAGCACCTCAATTTCCCTCTCAGTGATGGGCCCAGAACTGAACACAGGATTTGAGGTATGTCCTCACCAGTGCCTAGTGCAGGGGGATGACCACTGCCCTGGTCCTGCTAGCCCCACTATTTCTGATAAAAATCCAGGCTGCTGTTGACTTTCTCAGCTGCCTGAGCACAGTGCTGGCTCATAGTCAGGTGGCTGCTGATCAGCACATCTAGGTCCTTTTCCTATAGGCATCTTTCCAGCCAATTTTCTCCAAGTCATGATACTAACCTTCTTCTTCCTATGAGAAATTTACAATATAATTTCTGAATAGATTAGTCCAACTGTGACATTCCAGCCATGGATTCCTTGAAACACAAAATGTATTAATCAAAAAAGTGTCAGATTTTGTCTATGACATTTGGAACAATCCAAGCATGGCCTCATTCCTATGAGAGTGAGGAATATATTTCCTTTTCATCACACATGTTATTCACTGACTTTAGTCAAAAGTAACTGATAGGGCTTGAGAAAGAACTTTAGAATTCTTTTTTCTTTTTTTTCATCTTTGTTTTTGGATTAACATCAAAGATTATACTAACAAGAAAAAGTCCTCCTTTTCTGGCCAGTAATCCAAAAAAATAACAAACATTCAGAGGAACTCAACTGTAATGATATGTGCAAAGCAGGCAAATTAAAAAGGGGCCAGACTGATACATTTTTTGTCACTTCAACAGAAGCTAATCTGTATTCATATTTTCATATATTTTATAGTTGGGAAGAATCTTTGTGGTTACGTCGCTTGACCTGTCATGTCATTAAGAACACAAGACATACTGATACTAATATTTACTTCATACCTAATAGAAGTGCTTGAACTAGTTTGAGGGAAAAAAAGAAAACCAAAAAAAAAAAAAAAAACTGCAAAAAAAGCAAAGGCAAAGCAAAGACAAAGTTGATATTGATTTATAAATTTCCAAAGTCTTGGTAAGTTGTCCCAGTATTTAAATACTATCTAGTATGACAATCTGTATCTTATTTCTGCTCTGAATTCACACAACTTGAGCATCCACCCCATCACTGCTTCTCTTAGAATAAAGGATACTCCATTAATCAGATTTCTCTTCCTCAATAGGCACCTACAGATTGTGTTTGTGTCACTCCTAACCTTTTCCTTAATAAGCTAAATAGAGTAAGCTCCTTTCAAGTCTGTCATTGTGTATATGACAAAACAAGAAAAGAACCAGTTGCTGTTCATAAGTTAGAAAGTGGGAACTGGGGTTGGGAGAGAAAAAATACAGGAAATGTACAAAACTACACTGCCATCCGTATAGGCACGTAACTATGAAAGAAATGATACTAGCAAACAGTTTTCAAAGACTGCTACAGTGTGCTTATTTCAGCTCTTAAATAATGCCTTTGATTTTTCCTTGAACTTCTGATTTTCCAATATTGTTTTCAGAATAAAATCTGGAATACAGACACCATCACTAGGCTCAGTATTTTTGTCATATCCGTGTCAAAACCAGAGCTATATACATGCCACAGAATAATAAAAATTCCACTCCAATTAGATTATTTCCCAGTAGAAAAGGTTTTATTCAATCATTCATTCACTGTCAAAGTTTTGGCCACAGAGATGCACATATTCACTATATATTGCAGTGAAATACAATGATTTTTTTTTCAGAATAAGTGCTTCCCTGAATGATTCTCTATCTTGTTAGCATGTGCTACATTTTTCTGCTAGAATATTTTACTTGACGTATGACATACTGTAGTTCTGCTTTACAAGTGACCTTGTGTACCTCAGTGTTCTTCACTATTTATGATCTGTTACATACAAAATTTATTAGTACAATGTTATTAATGTTTTCTTATTAGGGGTCTACCAAGAAGCAAATCCTACCAAGTCCTTCACAGTACACTGCTAAGCAAATTTTATTCCATACAATATACACCAAGAGGATTTTGTATTGTTCAACTCACTGCTTCAAAGTAGAATGATTCAAAAGAAGAGATTACTTAAATCATCCAAATTTGCAGTTGTATTCAAAGGATATTTTAAGTTGAAGTCATAAGTTTTATAAGTCCCTGTTGACATTAATTATATTAACTCTCTTTAACTCTTTTTTAATCAGACCCTGTACCAGCTGCTCCTTTATTTCTTCAGGATCGATATCAGGCTGACAGGCCTATAATTAACCAGATCTATTACCCAGGTTAATTTACCCTTTCTAAATATTGACATAGCATTAGCCTTCTGCTAGTATTCCAGAATTTCCACAGTCTTCCAAAATCTACTGAAAACTGGTAAAAATAAGAGTGCCAATTTAAGAATGTTTAACGTTAATAAGTATCACTTAAAATGTTTTACAGTTAACAGCAGAATTAGAGTGCTTATCTTCATCATCACATGAATATTTCATATAACTCTTCCTGAAATACAGACATACTAAACTTTTCCTTCTCTGCATTGTTGCTGTCAATGATATATAACAGTACAGTATCATGCAGATGATTCTTTAGTGCATGTCAACAAGAGAGAAGCCAACAAAGACCAGAGACTTGCACTTAAATATGTCAAATTCATATGGCAAGAAGTGGTGTGAATTTACTACATTGAGACCAGAAGACATGTAGTGATATTAGACTATCACTTTTCTTTGGCTGAGCATTAATAGTAAAAAATAGTGAGCAGAGAAACTGAAAACACAAATGTACCTTTTTGATAGTTAAGGATGAGCTGTGAAAGAAAACTAAATCCTCTTCTTCTCAACTTGAAAGTAAGTTTTGGTTAGCCATTGCCCTCCACCACTTAAGGTAAGCAAACAAACGGTCTATTGTGCTTATGTATTCAGGCTGCCTTGTGACTAAGCATATTGACACAAGTGGAACATATTTCTCTTAGCATTGCAAGCAACTGAAGATGGTCTTTATTAGCTATCTGTTGTACTTATGAATTTCTACTGCTCAAATTTTCTCATCTCTATCAATTTTCCCTTTCTTTCCTATAATTTGTTATATTGTAGGGTTTTGGTTTTTGCTTTTAGGTACATGTTTTCATTTCAGTTTCTAAGATTTTTTTTTTCTTATATATTTTTTAGAACTTTTTCACTCATGGGATCTAGTGCAGCTGTCATTCATTTATTTAGATATTTATTGTCCTACCTGCCTCTGTGTAAAATAGTTTCTAAGACTGGGCATCTGACCTCTTTTTTAGTATTTTATTAATACTTTAGATTTCACATGTAGCACATGTAATCCATTGATTTTTCTTTCTATGTCAAATTTCCATATGTCAGAAACAATAGTGTATTAGCTAACAGAAGAATACTTTTAAAAACAGCTGGAAAATTTTTACTCGTAAGCATGGAGTTCAAATTCTTCTTGTTTATCACCTTCAGTTTTAGCACAGACATAGACAATTAAAATTTTCTTTCCTTTAGGCTTACTGGTGCCTTGATTAATTGTATTGTTGGCACCTTCATTTTATACTGAGTGGACTCTCTTTTGTTCACCTGTAGCTGTTATCTACTTGAGTAATTCATTTAACTTAGCTTCTAGCTGGTTATCCTAATACTAAAATACATGTCAGGAGACTTTTCTCACAAGCAAAGAGGGATCAGCACACCGTTAAGATCAAGACTTCCTACTTGATGGGATGGCACGAGTTCAGTACAGCACACATAAATTGAAAACTGATTGTAATGAATTATTTACAAGAAAGATGTATTGAAAATTTAAAGGAAAATAATAAATTCCTAATTCCTATGCATATCTAATTACACATATAATATAATAATGCTTGGAGTTCACAGCTATTACAAAATAAAGTTATACAGAAAGCACTATTAACTCTCAACCAATACAGAATTCTGGTTATATTTTCAATATAATTATTATTCATTAACCTTAATATTCTACAGAAAACAGATTAACTCCAAGTTATAATGTATATACATATATATATAAAATATATGTATGTATATATATAGTGTATATGCATATATATATATATATATATATAATGTACAATGCCTTGCGTCAGGTAGTTCAGGTCTAGACAGGAAGATGCTACTATTCCAATTACAAAAATAATAAAGAAAAATCCTTTTGTTTCCTCATAAAAAAAAATATTTAGAAGTCAGTGTCTAGTTTCTACAATAGAAATGTTTTATTTGGACAGGTAAGGAACCAATTTATTTCTGTTGATTTCTGTCAAATATCTATCCTCATATTTAGGTATCTAATTCAAATATTCATGAATACTAATTTTAGTGCTGAATTGGTTTGGGGTTTTTCATTTGTTTGTGATGGTTTTGTTTTTTGTTTTTTGTTTTTTTTTTCAATTATCTGCTTAAAATAGTCTTCTTTGATAAGTTTCTACAACCATATTTAACCTACGTGAATCTGAAAATAAATTCATTAAATATGTCATTAAATACGTTTGAATAAATATGCATGGGATGTGTTTCACGGTACCTACTCAAGTCAAGTCATACCTTTAAAAAAACTTACAGATAAACTCTTTTATTGTCTTGGTTGTTATTTTCTTCCTATCTGTTGGGCACTGACTAACATTTTCCTTCATTACAAGGAGTCAAAGGCCAGCCAGGTTTGCTATTCTTCCTTTGATTCTTTTTCCTCTTTTCCCCACAGAAGAGTACATACATTCCAGCACAACTCAGGACTGACTTGAGCTCTCAGTGCAGGACAGAGCTGCAGACCCATTTACACAGCTGTAAGTGCCTTACAACATACAACATACAAAATGCCCAGTGTTGGCAACATTCCAGTAACAGCAGCTTTTTGTATTAACAGGGAAGATTGAATTCCCAGGCATGAGAGAGGCCCATTAGCACTCATGGCTGTATATTGCCTTCTTATGTAATCTGTAGCCAGAAAATCCCTGACTGTGCACAATGGAATAATTCTGTCTCAATCTCACCACTTCTTTTGTTTTCCTTTCAAAATAACAAAACTTTAAACAGAAAATACAGGTTAGAGATAAGTTAATATATTCCTGAAGCTTTGTAGCAGGTGAAAAATTACTTGTATATACTGACCTTAGTGTCTACTGTAAAGCACTCTAATTATTGCATTCTTAGAGTGACTGTAATTCATATAGTCTCCAAAGCAGGTTTGGAGATTGTCTGTATTTCAGGTTGCAGATTGTCTGTAGCACTTCCATAATCTGGTGTGCAGGCTGTGCTATAATTCACTGTTAATCTTTCAATACTGTACCTTTAAAGTGCCAGTTCTTAATAAATTGCAGCCATAAAAAAAGTAGGTTTGAACTTGGCTCTTGTTGAATATAGGCAACTAAAAACCAGAAGTAACTTAATGCAAACATTTAAATTAAAAAAAATGTATATACCATCACTAATGGTAGTAATTATAAAAAAAGAGGAAGATATTGTTAACTAGGCCTAGCTTTTATTTGGTATTTAACAAAAATGTTGCATCTATTGTTTGATACAGATCTTCAAAATCTTAACCATTGCTCAGCAGAATTTAATGAAACAGTGAACATAATATTCTTGTTTTCTCTGAGTATTATAAAAAATTAAGTATAAAGTTCTTATAAAATGTCATAACTATTTTTAAAATACCTAGTTTGTGTCATTGCAAGGCATGACATGTAGGTCACTTGGTTAAATAATCTGTGCTCTTAACCTTGAAGTACCTGATTTAGGCCAAACACAGTTCAATAAATTAGAGAATAGTTTAACAGGAGGTACTTCGTTTGTGTTGAAAAGGGCTTGAGCTGCAAATGACTTTCCTTCTTGAGTTACACTTATGAATAGTTTAAAAAAAAGTGCTTCCTGTAAATATACTGTTTAGAAGTATAATAGTATAATGCCACTTACTTTTTAAAAAAATGACCTTGCCATTGAAATTTTTAATAGAAATCTACACGGAATGCAGATTTGGAGGGCTGAGAGTAATATTACATTGCGCTTTTTGGGGGTGTATTTTACAGGTAGACTTATAGACCAACATTCTTACATTGGTCTATCTAGACTAGTTGATATATACTGGAGATGAACAGATATGAAATTGAGGTGATTTACTATCTAGCTTATTGACCAGTACTCTAATTAGTGATTGTTTTAAATAAAAAAATTCTTAATGTTCAGTTGCAGTTTTGTGGATGCTGTTTACTTAAGTGTGTCAAGAGGTTTAATGCTTCATTTAGCTTACTTTCAAGAAACAAGATTAGTTTTTCAGATAACTACAAAAAATGTGATTCATTATATTGTGGAAATAAAGAACAGAAAATAGCTGATTCTTACCAGTCTTGTCATTTCTCCGTAAATATCATAAACTTTTCCTGACCTTTCTTATTCCCATTTAATGGCATTTTTTAAAACTTGAAACTTAATATAAGCCTTACAATATTTTGATTTTGTTTTGGAATGACTATAGTTTTTCATTCTGGAATTGGCTCATTAGAAGGAATTAGAGCTTCCAAAATGACAAAGGCTAAATTTTGTTATGACTCAGGCAGCCTATGCTAACCAGTGTCTTTCTTCCCATCCTCTGCATGTATATTACACTTATAGTGTCCTCCAAAGAGGACATTCTTTGTCTCCTAAAGGACAATCACATTCAGAATTTTGTTCACCTGTTTGTGAATTATTCTCCCTTAGAACTTACACTATTTTGTGAAGCTGTTAATCACATAAATGTATGTCTGTCATACACGCACAGTTCAAAGCTTTCTTTGTCTCTGTCTTTTAAATGAAGTAAATAACAAGCTTACAGATACGTTTCTTTCTCAGTAAATGTATACATGTCATATGCATTCTGGTAGCACTTCAATGTTCTTTCTGCTACTATTCACGTAGATGTTTAGAAAAATGTGCTGTTCCAAGCACCTTAGACTTTATGCCCTGTTTTTCCGTCAAGGGTATCAGTAACCACTCCTTGCAGGGCAACATTTTCCAGGAGGTTTTCCCTATTATATGTATCTGTTGGTCAACACCTTTACATATACTCACAACCCTTATCATCCCAAAGATGATGAGACAGAGTAGCTGGCTAGTCAGTGGAAACACAGCTGTGGGATTTTAAAAGCAAGTGACTAATCAGAAAAAACATGTAAGACATTCAAAAAACAGAAAAAAAAGTTTTTTACAGGTGTAATAGAGTTTAGGTTAGTTTAGTTTAGCTTAGCTTGGCTTAGTTTGGCTTTACTTATCTTCTCTTAGCTTCTATTTTATTCATTTTAAGAAAGTCAGATCCACTGCTAAAGCCTGTGGCCTGTGGCATCAGCAGTGTCTTGAGCACTGCAGGGAGGGTTTCCATATGCTTTGGAAGCTGTGATAAATAGTCAAAGCTCAATAAGAAAGATCAGCACAAAGCAAAAGGAATAGAGGGAGCCTGGGAGGAGAGTAAGGCAATCTTCCACAGTTCAATACATAGGAGCAGATTACCTATCTATCTGTCTATCTGACTATGTACCTGTCTATCTTACACTCAAGTGACTTAAGCTAATAGTTCTATTATTTCTGTAGGGGTTCTTTATCACCTTGATCCATAAAATTTCTTGGCATGAGTTTAGTTTTGCTATATGACTAGTCTTATTTAAAATTTTAAAGTGGAGCATATGTTAAATGTTACGGTTGATGGTTGAGTTTAATTACAGGAAGTAGTTATTCAGTATACATACGTATTCTGAGCAACTCACTTCCCCTATGGAAAGTAATAGGATCTGTTTTCATATACATATATGTTCAAAATTTTTTATGCTAATACAGTCGCAATACAGATAACTTTGACCTAGTGTGCCTCATTTATTTTAAATTATTTTCATTCTTTGCTTAAAAATGATAGTGGAGAAAGAAGAAAGCTAAAAAAACCTCACATGTGAATGTCACCATCTTCCCTTATTGTATTTTTAAAAATTATTATACTTATTTTTGCTTTCAGAATAAAAGTATTTTATGCTGCCATAAATATACAATGTTTGGAAGGACATTTGCGCAGGATAGACATAGGAGAGTAAGGAAGTGAGCTAAGATAAATTAAGCTTGTGTGACAGAAAATGTGGTGAAAATATTGAATACATCCACATGCATGGTAATTCTTCTTTGCTTGATATATTGCAATCTGTTGAAGAGAATGCAAAATGTAAACTGAAATAACAGCTCATACCATATATTAACAGATTCAATCCTGATTGTTTATATTTTCAATTTTATATTTCTGAAAGTGTTCATACTCTGTATTTTATATACAATTCTATCAAGCTATATCTAAAAGCTACTTGAACAAATATAAATAATCAGAATTTTGCAAATGAACTGTTGAGCCTTTGTTAACAGAAGATTTGTGAAAATTATTAGCAAAGGATGACATAAATTTGTGACAGGGAAACAACCAGTGGCCCAGGAAACTTCACTTGTTTGAGAATGTAAGGTTAAAGAAAAAATTTTTGTCTGTGCTTCCCTCTGCTACTCTTTAGAGGAAACTAGTTAAAAGCTAGCCTACTTTGCTTAGCATCACAGACCTCTGACCTCTGCAGCACCATTCAAAATGAAATAGAAACATCTCCAAATACCCATATCAGCATCCTACAGAAACTCTCCTTCTGTCATATTTGGAGGGCTTCCTACCTGTGAAGGTTTAAAAACAATCCAAAATATTTGTTGGTAGGAACTAGGAGCAAAAGGTATTTAAATAAGTATTTAGAGGTATTTCAGGCAAATAGAAAATAAAATAAATTAAAGTGATTGCTTTATAGTAATTTGAAAGGGATGGTAATAAATTAACACCAGGGAAAAAGAAGCTGCAGGGCCATTACCAAGAACATGAAGCAAACCACAAAAACCCATGGATTGCTAAATTTCTTGGCAAACTGGTAATCAATTTCACTGTTGTAATTTGGTACAATATTTAGTAAACTTATAATTTGCAAAAGATACTATATTGTAAAGTTAAAGCATAAGCATTTAAACTGGGGTGGTATCACCTTATTTTTAACAATTCATTTTCCACCAAGACAAAAAAAGAAAAAAGACAATTCCTCTATAACACTGTCAAGGCTTGTTATGTCTACAGGCACATGAATTGAATTGTAATGAACCTGGTAATGAAAGATGATATGAAGCACTGAACTCCCTTGCATGTCCACTTGTACAGTGACAATTAACAATACATGAAATAAAATATTTTAAACTCACGCATTAGCATCCTTAAACCAGGAAATCTTCATTCAAACTTAAAAAACCCAAGAAAGATATTAACCAGATGCATTGATCTTTTCAAGCACAAGAGTTGTGTTGCAGAAAAAAAGTCAGTAATGTTATATATGTCTTTCATATTTGCCTATCAAAATGGTTGATTGATGAACTACAATATGCTTATATCAGCCTGCAACTGGTATCTGGATTTATTTTTTGAGGGAAGAAAATATACAAAAGTATGTCCAAACAGAAATCCAGTTGTAGCACAGAAACAAGACAAATCCTTAGAGCTGTGAGAGACCTTCCCTGACTTTTCTCAAATGAAATTAACAGTGTTGACATTTCAATTATCATCACTGGAAATATGCATGAAATCTTTTAGCTGAAACAAATAGGAAATTTCACACATTTCATAGCTGCTTTCCATAACTACTTTACATGCCTCCTTACAAGTTTCAGCAGATGCCTCATCAGTGATGTGCTGAGGTTTCCTTTACAATCATAAATGTTAGACACATTTTTAAAATGGAAGGTCATAACCTGAATAAAAGGACAGAAGTTGCTTCCTTGGTTTCTTAGCAGACAGTGAACAGCCTAAAAAAGCCATAAACACATTATTTTACCATTTGCACTCTTTTCGGAAGTGTCACAGATTTTAAGAGCCTGGGAAATTAATTACTCTTTCTTGCTTTAAGCAATTGTATCATTCACAGTTAAATTTTTTTACCCAATTAAAAATATCAGATTTCCAGAAGTTTGATATTTACCTTTCTGCTGAGGCCACAGTTCTACAAAATTACATTGAAAGATGAATTTTTTATGTTATTCTCTCAGGAACACTAGCATGTGCTTTTTTTCCACTCAAAATATGCTTACTCAAATGCTATAATCTTATGTTCAGTGATTTTTTATGTTCAATTTCTACAAATTTCTCAGTAGGAGCAGTCACCAAACTGAGCTTGTGGGCTTTGAGCTATGCAAAGGCAAGTTACAGAGTTTAAGGCTACCCTGGTGCACCTGGTGGATCCACCCTTCCTTAGTGGTTGATTAGGGACACTTAGTGTCAAGCAGGGTTCAGGGTCCAGAAGCAAAGTCAACTTGAATTTCTCAGATTTGTGGAAAGAAGACAGTTCCATGAGATCTCTCACTGGTAGTCCATCAGCATTTTTCAAAAGAAAATATGCTCCAGCATAACTTTATAGAGTCTCTTCAATACTACTTGTTCCATCCTGCTTGGTGGGTGTAGAAGGAGGTGATCTTTTATCACATTCAATGTGGTTTGCAGGAGAAACCACGAAACCTCCAGAGGCTGAAAATGAAACAACAATTAATTTTATTGTGAAAAGCAGAGGGAGAAAAGGAGAAAGGAATCAAAGAAGGTAAGAAAACAGAGAAATATCATCACCACCCTGTAGATCCAGTGACATCTTCTCAGTCAGTGAGCTGAAACCCTTTCAGTTGCAGTAACTGAAAGCAGTTCTTGTAGGTCTTTCAGTCAGTGAGTCCACTGGGGTCCGGAGTGGAGGAGCACACACCACACAGCTAAAAGAGGGCTTCCTTTTAATAAGGTCAGGTTCTTTTGGAATCTTCCCAAGGCTGGAGAATTATTTGCATAATGCATATATATTGTGAGCTATTCCGCATGTTCTGATGGTGGCACGGGCATTTGTTAAGCCCCCAGGCCCTGTTAACTTTGTGCCCTGATGTTTGTAGCACTGTCTCTGGGCAGTTTGTTGCCTGGGCAGTTGACCTCTGTGGCCTCAAGGCAAAAAACATCCATCCCCCACCTTTGGAGGACGTCTGACCATTTGCCCAAGCAACAAGACACTGCTCACCACCAACAGGTACACAGCCTCCTTTAATTCCTCTCTTTTGAGTTGTTCTGAGACACAGAAAGGGTCCATTGACCATCAGACTACTCTAACACACTGGTAAAGCTTAAGACTTAGTCACTGACCTATTTGCTAACATGTACACTCCCTATATAAGAAAAAGCTTGGTTCATTGTTACGTGCCTACATTCAAAAACAGGAAGCCTTGTGCACACCTGCACATTGAATGTACATATTTTATTAAGCAAACTGATAGAAAAATGTAAACACAGCTACATGTAAAGTCCAAAAATGTGAAGTAATTTTGTTCTTGCAGCTCATCCTTGTTCTCTTTGAACTGCAAAAAACCAAACCACTCTGCTTTCTCTTGTAAATAGCCTTCTGGAGGAGGCTGGCTGGGTATGGCTAGCAGCTGGCTGGACAGAAGTATAAATGGCAAAATATTTATATATGGAAACATGGTACCTATAAATGTTAAGCATCAAGACTTTTTGTATTTGACATAGCATAACTTCTTGAGGAGAACGACAGTCAAAAGTAGATGCAATCTAATTCTACAGAACCAGATGCAGATTTGTCTACATATTCACTATTAAATACCTACTGTACATGTGAAACCAGTAGCAAGTAAAAATTGTTTGGTACTAAAGGTGAAAATGAGTAGGCAAATGCTACCTGAGACCTAGCATTTAAACTGTTAAAATACCAAAAGTTTGCAGTGACATGTGTCTTCATAGCCTTTTGGTTCTCACCATAACACAGAAGTAAACCAGCAGGAAGCTACAATTTCTTATACAGTTTAGCATCCTCTTTCATTGATCAAACTTATTATCTTTCACCTCTTTCATTTCCTTTCAGACAAAAATGTTGAAATTTCCAAACGGAAGAACTGTAAAAATTGTTACCAAAGATCAACTTTTTTTTTTTCTTTAGCACCATTGTTTGCTATTTGGAGGGAAATATGTCTCTCTTTCTTATCCTTGCAATCCATTTATTCATTCTGTGCTAAACATAAAAAAATCACATGACATATTGATGACAAAGTGCTTGTTCTGTTGTAATAAAGCATAACTTTCATTTGATATACAGTTGCTAGGGTAAAAATATTGCTAGTGATTTTGGTAGCACAGTGCAGCAAAAAAGTATGCAAAAAACATAAACCATCTATAAGTCAATTACTATGGTGTTTTTCAATTTCTAAATGAATAAAGATATGTATATATTGATCATTATCCTTTTTTTAGCAGCCAAAGTTATGAGAACATAGCATTAAGGTATCACAATGGTTGATGCCCCATTCTAAAAAATAAGGAATGAACAAAAAAAAAATACAACTGATGATGATATAAGCTTTTTTCTCTTCTTACTTTTTTCCTCCTTCACCCTGATTTATGAAGAACAAGTGCCTGAAAATAGGATTTTAGTTTCATTTGCCAGTTACCTATGAGTATTTAGTGATGTCACAGCTGGTTGCTATGGAAATTATTTTTATTTCTAGAAAACTGAAACTAATAGAGAATTTAGATTTGGGAATAAGCTATAGGAAATGATGAATTATTTAAGTATTTCTTAAACAAAAACAAAAAACACAACACTACAAAAAGTAGACTAAAATATTCAAAACCAATAAGCTTTATTAGTAGCTCTTAATTTGGGAAGACTTAATTCCCTTATATCTATTTGGAAATATTGCCTAAGAAGACATGGAATGTAATACATGGTAATGGGATTCTAATAATTTTAAACATATAAAAATACACTTCTGTGAATCATTAAAAAGAACAAACAATAAAGCCTCCAAAAAGTTTTCCTTTTTGTGGGAAATAGTGTTTGTCCGGGGTAGACTGTGTAAATTATTTTTACAAATTGTTGCTAGCATTGGCGAAGTTGTGAGTGTCTTTCAATTACTTCATTAATACGGCACACTGTCTTACATTACATTAGGATCCTCATCCACTCCAGAGATTTCTATATTTTATGGCATCAGTGTACTAATTAGACTTTCTTTACACCACACTATTAATTTTTTAAAAGTTGAATGAATCTCTTAATGTCTGTATGTTGATAAAAAGTTTAGTAAAAATGCATTATATTGAGAATATTTTAAGGAAATTCCAGGACTGGTCATTTATTAGCATCCATATCAGAAATCCCACTAGAATAAAAAAGTAATGTAGGATAACAGTAATACCTAGGGGAAAACCCTGGCTACTTAACATTGCTTATAGTGTGAGCAAAAGTTTAAATATATTACCTTCTCTGT
Source organism: Pezoporus occidentalis (assembly GCF_034315485.1). NCBI lineage: Eukaryota > Metazoa > Chordata > Aves > Psittaciformes > Psittacidae > Pezoporus > Pezoporus occidentalis. The sequence goes on along the minus strand of NW_026914201.1, from coordinate 1,065,368 downwards.
CCACAACATAAACATGTGTTTAATGTGATTTGTTGTAGTGTTCCCCTCCACAGGAGCTGCTGAGGGACTTGCACAGATCTTGGCCTGTCACATTGCCATATGAGTTCTAGCTTGGTAGTGCAAGTCTTCACACCCCACACACCAGCTCTCTCAGACCCAAGCCTTATAACTGTCAGTGGTGTGTGCCATTACTGTTTCAACCAGCACTCATGGGACTGCACTTGCAAAGGAGTTCCAGGGCTAAAACTAGCTCTTGCAAGTTTAGCTAATGCTCCCTAGTAGGATCAGTAGGAGGTTTACATAACCTATGGATCATGTGCAGAGGAGAACCCAGGTCTGTTATCAGGTACGCCTCCAAAAGCCATTTTTTGTAACAGAGCTAGGTAGTACTGACAGGAACAAACTTCACATGAGGGTCTGGATTTCTAACTAGATGAAACTGTCAGATGCTGTTACACTTGTTCCTCACTCAAAGTATGTGTTACTGGGCAACAACAAATAGCACACAAATTGGCTTTAGGTAAATTATTAACTGAAAATTGAAAATCCAACTATCTGGGCATAATAGATATAATTGTTAAAGCATATATTTGTAGTTTATCTTACCAAATAACCCTTTAGATATTCGGGAATTTGACAAGCATTAATTGTATGACTTTGTTATAATGGTTAGATGATTCATATTGCATGACTATTTTATAATGTTTAGATTTTGTGTTTAATTTTGCATGCCAGTACAAAACAACACAAACCAGAAAAAGTTAAGGAGTATGCCAGTAATATAGGATTTTATATCAATGCATTTATACGGTTGTAAAACAGGATTACATGGAAAAGAAGAAATGTTAAAACTACTAAAACACACAGAGAAGATATTGAAGATTTTCCCATGCCTCTACCTGTTCATAAGGTATTAGCACAGAAACAGAAATAGATTTTGTTTGGTAGGGAAACAAATATCTGTTTCTTACCGAGTAAATCCCACTCTGCTAATAAAAAGTATGACAAACATTGCAGTGGGAGTGCGATCACCAGGAGATATGCATCATACACAGAATCTCTCAAGAATTGTTGCAAGTTTGCAGGAATTGTAACCCAAATTCTCCATAGAATCTATAGGCTGAATTAGAACATGACATTTCATGTAAAAAAGGGGGGGAGGGGGAAGGCAGGGGGGAATGTTCCATTTTTTTTTTTTGTTTTTATTTTTGATTTTTATTTCTTACTTGTCTATCTCCTCTGTTATGGTACTGTTTTAGAACAAAAATTTCCTTCAGAATTTATGGCCAATGTTAAACTGGCAAGTTGGCTTATGGAGAGAGAAGAAAATATCTTACTGTTAACTTCGTGAGTTCTCTGATACTGCTCAGTTAAGGATGAGTCAAGTTTATGAAGTGCATTACTTTCTTTCATGCTTTCTGACCCTCTATCAAAATTGTACCTTTCCCTGCATCCTGACTAGATATCTCCATAATATATGAGGTACATTTCTGTGGCATTGTAGAAGGATAATTGAGGAAAAAGTAATTTATATTCTGGCCTTATGAAGGGAATATTCTAAGTTATGACAACTCTACCTGTTCCAGAGGGATTTGTGTAGCTGGAAGAAAAATGAGCTCTATGGTCAGTAGTAAGGATGTATTTATACTTAGAAAGCATATATCAGTGTTCTGTCAGTAACCATTTACCTATATTACTGGAGTCCTTTTCCTTTCCTATTATTACAGACAGATTTTGGAAGTCCTTAGCTAAGCTGAAGGACGTGGTCAGTCAGCTTCAGCTTAAGGAAATATACAAACATTTTTGGATAATATCTTCCTACTGGAGACAGAGTAAAAATGCCTCTGTGGTGTCTGTCTCCAGTTGCTGGCATTCATCACATCAATGCCTCTGGGCTTTCCACGTACGTCGAGATGAACCTTTTACCTCAGATCCTAATGTGCGCTTTCTTCAAGAATTTACAGCAAGGAAGGTCTGAGATGTGATAAACTATATATAAAACTGCTGCAGAATGGACTCAGTCAGAGACCAATATGATCAGACCAAAAGCCGTCTATTGCAAAGCATTAACTCCTTATATACTATTGCTCACATACACTTACAGTGATTTGGCATATTATGATTGGATACATGTCTTGAAGACCCTTAGTGACTAACATATAATTGGTTAAGCACAGGTGTGAGAACTCGACCTCGAAAGCTTTCCAACAGTCCACAGTTCTCATAACTCAGTGAATTCCAGCTTCTTTTTACCCTGCTTGCTTAAGCTTCCTTGGGCCTTTCATGGCCTTGCTGTATCTTTTGGGATCATTCAGAGTTCATGAACCAAATATCCATTCTCCTATGAGAACGCTGTCTCCACATAAAACTGGTGCAATGTTTCCTACAACATACTTTCATTATGGATTTGAATAAAGTACGAAAAAGGTTCAAGTAAATTTATGACATGTGAATTTGGAAATAATACACAAATTTTCAGTCCAAATAAAATTGTAACTGTTCCTGAATGGAATTGTTTACCTTTCTAAAGTGTTGAAAAATGTAGGAAAAAAGACTGTTTTGTTGTCCTATTTCTCCCCATTTTTTACCTTCTCCAAAAGTACTGAAAACAGTCTGCTTTTTCAAATAACACCTAAATAACACATTTGATAGAATGTGTATTAACCATTTAAAGTCCAATTATGATCAAGGACCACCTGATGGCTGTTCTGTCAGTGTCAAATATTAGGTGAAATCATTTGTCTATCTCTTTTTAGCACTTGCAAATAATGCAATTTTCTGATTATCATCTTTAAGACTGACAGCCTGAGCATTTGCTGCTTGTTGGTATACCTGTATGCATATATAAAGAAATACTTCTTAAAAGTGCTCAATCACAGATACTATAAGTTCCATAATATTCCTCTTATATTTTAAGAGGATTTTAAAATGTGGTTCAACAAATTCTGTGGCTTCATCTTTTATTTTAGTTATTCTTAAATCAAAAACACAGCTCCCTGGCCACAGGAGCTTGTTTAGGCAGATTTAAGCCACCGTTTGTTTTTGATCATTTTTCTCTGTCCTGCTTTACCTACCTTATGTTCAGTTATTAGTGGCTATGGTGGAATCACAGCATTTTGCTCCTATGAGTTGGATATAGCCTTTGTTTTCTGTGAATTATATTTAATACAAAATATATAAACTGTAGTGTGATATATACTTTTTTTAAATTTTCAAAGACTGAAGTACTTCTGTTAAAATACCAGGTTTTTTTATAATTCTAATTTTAAGGCAAATATTTGTGGGTTTTGTTTTATTTTCTATAAAAAGAAAATAAGAAAACCACCAAACTTTAAAGAATGTTAGAAATTTTCATATCAGAGTTATCTATAATCAGAACTTAACACAAATTTTCAATAAAGTATATTGATAAAACTCTCAGAGATACTGAAAAACTAAAAAAAATTGCACTAAAAGAATATATCAGAACAAAAATAATTTTAGATAAAACTATCTGCAAAGCCAAAGATCTTTTATTTTAAAATTTATTGGCAATATTTGCTAATGCAACATTATTTTTTAAAATCTTACAGTGCTAATATGCCTGATTTTTGACCATAGAATCATGGAATTGTTAGGGTTGGAAAGGACCTTAAGATCATCTAGTTCCAACCCCCCTGCCGTGGGCAGGGACACCTTACTTTAAACCATATCACCCAATGCCTTGTCCAACCTGGTCTTGAACACTGCCAGGGATGGAGCATTCACAACCTCCCTGGGCAACCTATTCCAGTGCCTCACCACCCTAACAGGAAAGAATTTCCTTCTTATATCCAACCTAAACTTCCCCTGTTTAAGTTTTAACCCATTACCCCTTGTCCTGTCACTACAGTCTCTAATGAAGAGTCCCTCTCCAGCATCCCTATAGGCCCCCTTCAGATACTGGAAGGCTGCTATGAGGTCTTCACGCAGCCTTCTCTTCCCCAGGCTGAACAGCCCCAACTTCCTCAGCCTGCCTTCATACAGGAGGTGCTCCAGTCCCCTGATCATCCTCATGGCCCTTCTCTGGACTTGTTCCAACAGTTCCATGCCCTTTTTATGTTGAGGACACCAGAACTGCACACAATACTCCAGGTGAGGTCTCACAAGAGCAGAGTAGAAGGGCAGGATCACCTCCTTCAACCTGCTGGTCATGCTCCTTTTGATGCAGCCCAGGATAGGGTTGGCTTTCTGGGCTGCAAGCACACACTGCCTGCTCATGTTCATTTTCTCATCAACCAACACTCCCAAGTCCTTCTCCGCAGGGCTGCTCTGAATCTCTTCTCTGCCCGACCTGTAGCTTTAAAACTATTCCTAATTTTCTCTCATTATATGAAATTTTGATAAAAATTAAAGATGTCTGTTTTCCTATTACATTACTTCATCAATTACAATGAACTAAAGTAAATTTTGGCTTTGTTTTGGAATTATAATATAAATAGGGGTAACGAATTGTAGTACCTACTAAAATTTAGCACTGTCTATATTTCAGGTTTGGATTTTATAGACTTCTTGTCATTTTGGTTTCATGTCATAGACTTTGGAAATCAAGCTATTGAGATACACGTACGTCCCTAAATCAACAAAGTTGTCTTAAAGATACACTTCTATACTGTACATCACAGAAAGCTACATTATGAAGTGTCGTGGTTTAAACCCAGTCAGGTAACTCGTTCACTCACTCCCCCCCTTCTTTCCCTCCCCCTACTCCCGGAATGATGGAGAGGAGAATCGAAAAGAATGCAGCTCCCACGGGTTGAGATAAGAACAGTTTAGTAACTAAGGTATAACACAAATCACTACTGCTACCACCAGTAATAATTATGATAAAGGAAATAACGAGGAAAGAGAATACAACACCTCACCACCAGCCGACTGATGACTTGCCCCCCCCCAGCCCGACCAAGCTCTGACCAATGCCTCCTCCAACCCTGCAGTCTCCCAGCCCTTCTAGGTAACTCCCAGTTACATCCTGGGCATGACATGCTGTGGTATGGAATACCTCTTTGGTCAGTTTGGGTCAGGTGTCCTGTTTCTGCTTCCTCCTGGTTTCCCCTCCTCCCTGGCAAAGCGTGAGGCTCACAAGGTCCTTGGCCAAACCAAAACATCCTTGTTATCAGCTCTGTTCCCCAGCCGAAAGTCAAAACACTGCACTGCACCAGCTACCAAGAAGGAGAAAAATGACTGCTACTGCTGAACCCAGGACATGAAGATACACCAACTACGATGCTCAGGAATGTCATTGAAGAAATAACGAAAATGCTTTGAGGGTATCACTTTGTGGTCAGTCATAGAATCATAGAATCATTTAGGTTGGAAAAGACCCTTTAGATCATCCAGTCCAACCATAAACCTTAAATGGGGAAGTCCACCACTAAAGCATATCCCAAAGTGAAACAACTACTTGTCTTTTAAATGCCTTCAAGGATGTTAACACTACATCCCTGGGAGGCCTGTTCCAATGTTTGAAAACCATTTTGGTGAATAAATTTTTTTCTAATATCCTACCTAAACCTCCTCTGCTGTAACTTGAGGCAGTTTCTTCTCAGCTTGTCACTTGTTACTTAGGAAAAGTGACCAGCAATTAATTCACTGCAACCTGTTTCCAGGTAGTTGTAGAGAACATTAAGGTCTCCTCTCAAATTCCTTTTCTCCAGGCTAAACAACCCCAGTTCCCTCAGCTGCTACTCATAAGACTTGTTCTCCAGGCCCTTCACCAGACTTCTTGTCCTCCTTTGGACACGCTCCAGCACCTCAATGTCTTCCTTGTATTGAGGGGCTCAAACTCTAATCTGCACATTATTCAAAGTGCAGATGAGAACAGCGGGAGAATCACTTCCTTAGTTCCCACTATTTCTGATCCAAGCCAGGATGCTGTTAGCTTTCTTGGCCACCTGGGCACAAGCTGGTTCACATTCAACCAGTTGATTCAACCTGTTCTGCCAGGCTGGTCTTTTTCCCTGCTGGCTCATCTCTTGGCACATGGGGATGGTCTGCTCCTGTGGCTTTAAGATTTCCTTCTTGGAGGATGTCCAGCCTTTCTGGGCTCCACTGCCTTTCAGGGCTTCCTCCCAAGGGGCTCTGTCAACCAGTCTCCTAAACAGACTGAAGTCTGCTGTCTGGAAGTCCAAGGTAGCAGTTCTGTTAACCCTTTCCCCTTGCCTTTGTTCTCCAAGAATTGAAAGCTGCTATAATTTCACGACTGCTATGCCCAAGATAGCCTCCACTCTTCATACCACCCACAAGTCCTTCTCAGTTTACAAGCAACAAGTCCAATGGTGCACCTTCCTTCACCAACTGTGTCAGGTTAGCTTCCACACACTCCAGGAACCTCCTAGACTGTTTCCACTGTATTCTATTTCCAGCAGACATTCAGGCTAGCAAGATCAAGGACTAGTGATCACGAGACTTCTCCCAGCTGCTATATAGCATATTTCATCTGTCTGTTCATCCAGGTTGGGTGGTCTATAAAGGACTCCTACTACAATATCTGGCTTGTTGGCCTTTCCCCTAACTCTTACCCATAAATATTTGACCCTTTCATCACCATCTTCAAAGGTCTAATAGCCAAAATGCTCCTTAATATCCTGGGCTACCACAGCAACTCTCCTTTGTCATCTTTTCTGAAAAGTTTATGGCCATCCATTGCAGTACACCAGCTGTGAGAGATGGCCCACCATATTTTCATGATTACAATTCTATTATCATTTTCCAGCAGCACAATGGCTTCCTCTGGTTTGTTGCCCATGCTATACACATTCATGTACATGCACTTCAGTTGAGCTATGAATCCCACCATGTTTTAGGGGCAGAAGCCCTGGTTTCTATGTGACTGTTCTCAGGTGCTCCTGTGGTTTCTAATGTGCCAAAAACCCTTGCATCTTTGCTGTTGTGTGGATCTCCATCCCCTATTTCCATGAGATGGTTAAAGTTCTGCGAACATTAAAACAGTAACATCTCAAATGTGCTACAGTGCCCTCAGCAAGTAGTGGAGCACACCAAGGAACCACAATAGCACACTGTCTATTGGCATTATCCCCAGGCTTATCCCTAGCAAGTATGATTTTATCCCTTTCCCTCTTCAAGCCTAGCTCAAAGTTATTTCAGTGATCCCTGCTAAACCATGAGCAAAGATCCTTTCCCCTTCGAGATGAGTGTATCCCATCTGTTGCCAGAAGGCATGGTGTCATATAGACTGACCCATGACCAAAATACTGCAAGACTTCTCTGGCGACACCAGTCACGAAGCTAGGTATTTTTCTGCTGGGTCTTCCTGCTTCTTCCAGTGTCATTTCCTGCAACTGAAAGAGTAGAGGACAACACAAGGCCCTGAAGTCTCTCTTGTTTGTTGTTGGACTTTTTATTGCAATTTCATTGCTGACTACTTGAAAAATCAATAATGGATAATAATTCAAAGGCTGTACCAGGGTATGAAGTTTTCCCATCGTATCTTTAACGCAGATCCCACGGAGGCAGCAGTCTTCCCTAAGAAGTGGGTCCAGTTGTTATCTTCTATTATTTCAGATGACCTTGTTGTAGTTTCCAGGCTTCCTAACTGAATTGAATAGGCTTTCTCCAGTCCTTATAGTACCTTCTGCCACTTTTATATCTATTTATGTCTCATATTCATTGCTTTAAATTTCCTCTTTGCTTTGAAATAATTTCTCTTTGATTCATTTACTGCATCCGCTTATTTCTTCTGTCACATTATCTCCTCATAATAAATGAACCTGTAGTCTGCTGCTTTTCAACTAAAAATAACTTCCTCGATTTTATAATGTTGCTTATACAAACTGAAACAAATGGAAGAGTTCAGTAAAAATACAGAGCTCTGCTTTCAGTACATTCTGGATATTTTAAGAGCTTTCAAACATTCAGCTACTGTGTAGTTAACTCTGAATAGTGACCAAAAAAAATTAATATATAAAAACAACATCTCTTTGATTTCATTGCATTGAGAAAGTCTACTCTTCTTCAGTGCCAGAGTAAACCTGATAGTGCTGCTAAGAAATTGTACACTCCTTTCCATTTATTTCCATGAACTAAATTTACCATTTTAAGAAAGAAACAGCCTTTTATGGTAACAACAAAGTAAAAGAAGGTAGTTGACTGCAGTGAATAGGTCCAGATAGCTAAAACCACTTCGAACTAATGGAAACCTGAACAGAAGGTATGAATATTTCAGCCAACAGCAAAAAAAATAGGACAGGGCTTTTTTGTGTGGTTTTGTTTGTTTTTTTTTGTTTTGTTTTTTTTTTTTTTTTTAAGGAGGAATGAAGACAAACTGTCTGGTATATGAATTGTGGACACTATAGCATTAAAAATAAAATGGAGCCATTAAACAGTAACACTTCAAAATAATATTGTGGCATGCCTGATTTTTTCAAGGTACTCTGGATATATTATGAAAAATTGATATTATTTTAAAAGCTTCCTCTGGTATTATTATACTGTCAGCACAAGGTTATTTGGTGTGCATACATTCAGGGAAGTTCTTTAGTTTTTTTCAAGAGCTGGTACCTACAGGTGTCATGGTATGCAAACTATATTTTTATAGATTTAACATATAGATGACCAAAACTCCTGAGAACAAATATATCACAATAAAAGAGGTTTCTTTAGAAACAATTTCAAAAGTACAATTTAAAAAACAGGCTTGCATAGCTAAGATAAAGGAATTATCAGGACACCCCAGCTTTGGGTTATTTTCCAGTCCTTGCAATAAAAAGACAAATCTTGAGGAAAATAAATGATCTTTGTCCTTTTGCCAGTGCTTCTGTGTCATTTGGGATTTGGCAAGCTAGAAAAAAATGCAGAATAGAATAGGTCAACTTCTATTCTACATAGAACATGAATGGATCATCTCAGGAATTTATTAGTTTCTTATATGTGTTGTAACCCTTCTTGCTTGAAGTTCCTTCTCTGCTTTCTATTAATAGTAATTTAGATTCATCTCTGCAGGTACAAAGCTACAAACACTGCAATAGCATCTCATAAAATGTGAGAATGTTCAGCAAAGAAGTAGTCTCGTGATTCTCTCATAAAAATGAAACATAATCCAGAATTTTACATATTTCTTTTTATGCGAACCCCACTAGCATGGGGATGCAAGACGTGACCCAGATGAAGGTTGTTCCAGGCAACCATGCTGCCCATTAGGAAGAAAGTGACATTCATTTCTTTCAGAGTAATGGGAAAATAATACCATGACCCTCTACTCAAACTGTTCATATATCTAGAGAGCTGTGATATTACAGACATAGGGAGTGAAAACTGGATAAGGATTATTTCATACTAAACTGTTACAACTAAAAAGAAATTTAGTGGTTAAGAAACATATAAATGAAAGCATTTAAAATAAATATATATAAAAATATACATATATGCTGATGGGATCAGATCTGCATTTTTGTTTAGGAAATCAGAGTGTTGAAGATAGATGCAGAAATAGAAAGGAGCACGAATTCTGAAACACATTATTGTCTTATAGTCACACAAGATTGTGACTAATGTTACTGTGCTTCAAATATTTGCCTTCAGATGTCTGCTGCTTTTGGCAGCTGTCACAAGGGGAGTAAAAGAAACAAGCTTGCAGATGCATTCTGAGACTAATCCATACTAATCATCTGACATTCAAGTAAGAATTCATGCTTCTCAAAATGCTTCAAATCATCGGTACATAGAGATGAAAACATAACCATTGAAAACGTAAGCCTCAGCAGATGTCCTCTTATTGTTTGGAGCAGCTACTGTGTTATGCAAAATGTTAATATATTATACATTCTATGGGCATTCAAGAAATCCCTCTTCCAAATCACATGTCTTGTATTTTCTGGTAGAAATATGGAGACATGAAGGATGACATTATAAAAAAGTTTTAAATTGACATCATACTGCTTTTTGCTTTTAATATAATCTTCTGACTCTCTTAGGCCCACACATACATCATTTGATTTACAGAGAGGACTGTTATTTATTTTGACTCCTTTGTTTTTTTTCCAGTTAAGTGAAACTGAAAAAAAAATACTGTGGAGTGCAAGTTTTATGTGAAGACTCCTACCTGATTCATGTCATGTAAAGTCTGACCATAAGGCTTGTGGAATCTACTCACTCTAACATTAGTACGTAGATTTCTGTGTAAAGGGTGTAATTGGGACGACACAGCTTGAAGTGTAAGGTAATGTTATTGCATATAATATAGATTTGCATATAATATATAAATAGCAGATAACAAGAGAACAATACTGGGATGATCTGAGATTTAGATCAGTAAATTAACTGGTTCATCAAAAACAAATCAGTTGCACATAGAAAGAAATCTCCAGTACTTTGTATGATTTTGTGATTTAATGTTTTTATAATGATGCCTTGTTAGAATGAACCTGTTTAGAATTGAGGTATTAATTAAGAGCTAGAGATTCCAGTCCTGAGTTTTGGCATATACTTTGTAATACTTTTGACAGAGGACTCTATGTTATGCTTGAATGTTCTCTATTAATACAAACAGTAGAGTATTTTTCAGAGCTAGAAGAAATAAAATGTTGATAACCAGGAAATTATGTTTGTCATTACTTGCTTTTCCATATTTTTGATCTGCATGAATAAAACCAAAATGCTATGGATTTTTCTCTCTCACTCTGTTACAGACAGTTTTAATTTAATTCTTTTGCATCTTTTATTAAAAACACAGACTAGCCATGTAAAGACTGCTAAAACCAAACAAACTTACATGTTTTCTCTGATTCTGTGCAGTGCTAATAACCTTATATCAGAGACAATAACCATCAAAACAAATGTTATAGGTGCTTGAAAAATAGGTATATATTACAATGGTAGCCCATTTCTTTGTCTAAAAATGGGTGCAAACACTCAGTTTAGAAAGTACTGACCTCTCAGCTTCACCTCTGTGCTTCAAAGATCATAGAACAGATCGTCCTAGAAGCTATAATAAAGCATGTGAAGGTGTTGGAACTAGATGATCTTCAAAGTCCCTTCCAACCAAAACTATCTTATGATTCTATGATGCTATCTGGAATGATTACTTGTGTTCAGTTGAACACTCATCTTGCTGAATCTGATCTGGGAAAATACTCAGTCGCATTGCAATGTGTAATAACATGCATTATTAATGCAATTTCTGACCCAAACCATTTTATGATTCTATGATTCTTGAAATATACTCAAGTTTAACTGTTTAGTTGGGGCTTTTTTTTTTTTTTTGTTAGATTAGTAGATAAATGTCAGTTAAAAATGCAGCTCAATAACTTAGCAGTATCTTATTATTTTATTATTTTATTGATGTTGCATCTGATTGAAATTTGACTCTATTAGTAATAGAAACTTTACTAAGCAAATTAAAATAGTCCATTAGACTTTGACAACTTACCAAATAGGCAACATATACTAAGCTTCAATGGTGAAGAAAAAATGTACAGCTTGGCATCTTCAAGCAAATACCTGGTGCCTTGTTGCATCCTTACCCTTTAGCAATCTGTCTGTGTAGACACCTCATCAAAGATTGAAAGTAGAACATCTTTTCCATATCCTATAAAGACTAGCTAAAAAAGAAAGAAATGACACAGCAATAAAGTCGTTATTATTCTTCTGTTAGTAACTACTTATATTAGAAGAAATGAAAGTTAAACAAATAAAACCATCTGTCCCTTAGGCAGGTTTTTGTTTACTTCTTTTTTAATCAGTTCATTTAACATTTTCATCATTATTTTTCAAATAAATTTAAAGACTGCTGCAACATCTTTGACTGAACTTTTTGTTAGTAGAGCTATAGAAGTTTCAATTTGCTAAATAATTTTATTTAGGGAAGGAGAATAACACTCATGACTTCTTTTCTGTTTTATACTTCATCATGTTCTATTCAAACAACATTCTTTCAATCATCACATTCATTTTTTGAGGGATGTTATTGAATGTTGTCCACTATATGCTACAGAAGCTAGACATATGAAGAAGGCACTGCACCGTCAAATAGAGGAATTCTTGCCATATTTGTAGTTCTTACTGTATGTTCTATTGCTATCAGTTCTATAAATAATGAATTTAAAATCTTTGCATAGCCTAAAATATATTGTGTCCCTCTCTAAGAGCTGTGAATGTGAACATTTTGTGCTGAGCTTTTTCATCCTTTATGGAAAGACCTTCCTTTCACGGAACAAGACCACATTGTATTATTTCTTTTGATCTTCCCAAATTCCAGCCTTGTTCTAATATTCAAGAAACAAAATACATGTTTAAAAATGCTTTTCTGAATTCATTAGCAAGTCAATTTAAAAGTGCCTGACAGAAAAAATCTTTAATAATTAAAAAGATCAAATAGTTTTGAGGCATCATTAAAAAGTTCTTACACTAAACTTCTTTTACAGAATTAAAAAAACACCTTAATCCATCCTTAGCATATTTATTTTTAATTTTCTAAAGTTAATTAGTTTTGAAAGTTCTTATTTAGTCTCTAAAGTTAAACAAAAGAATTATCATTTTAACTCAGTTTACTGTTCTAGAAGAATCAGAAAAGATAACCGTTAAACAAATCTATAAAATCTCTTAATCTATTATCTTTGCACATTGCATCACCATTTACAAACTATGGTAACTGAATTGCAACAGTTAGGTTAATATAATGTTAACTATGGGGAAAAGAAAAAAACTAATTTTCAGCATTTAAATACAACATTTCCACACCAGTGTTCACACAGATGAACTTGTAGTCTTTGTGAAATAAAGATAATTTGCCACAGTTGTTAATAATTACTCTAGGTGATTATTAATATTGTTGGAAGATGACAAAAAATTAAACTTTCCTGAGGAATATACAAATATCAACAGTACCAAAATTTCTAGGAGAAACCTACACCCAATTTGATATTTTCTAATATATTTAAAGCATTCATTAACAATTGTTAAAATACAAGCTTGCATTTAGATAAGGAACCTTGACTTCTTATTTTATATCAACTCTGCATTACTCCAGGAGCAGGACTCCTTGTCTTCTGTTGGTACTTCTTTTTGCAGCAACATGTATCTTTTCATCTGAGTGTTATCTAGAGCTTCCACACCCCAAGTTCACACTTCTAGCTGAGTCGATAGGATTTTGTTTGGGTGGTCTTTCAATATTATTTATGTTCTTGTTTCACATGAAAACTTTTCAAATGACTGTGGGTAATCCTTAACTCATAAAACAAACAAACAAACAAACAAACAAAAAAAACCACAAAATTTTTTGTTTAATAAAATTGTTTACATACTCATTTCAAACAAAAATTATGAGGCAAATAGTCCTTTAGGGGAATCATTAACTTGAACTGGACAGTAAAAAACACATTATCTCATTCAATCCAAGGATTCATCAAATCAAAATAATCTTGTCTGCTAGCAGCCATCACCTGCCAAAATTACTGTGTAGATACTTCTCAGTATACATACATAGGTTTTGGCTTGGATAGAGTTAATTTTCTTCATGGTAGCTGCTGTGGGTCTGTGTTTTGGGTTTGTGCTGGAAACACAGGGGTGTTTTCGCTCTTGCTGAGCAGTGTTTACATAGTAAAGGCCTTTTCTGCCTCTCACCCGACCCTACCAGTGGGCAGGCTGGGGGTGACCAAGGAGTTGGGGGGACACAGCCAGGACTGACCAAAAGCATATTCCATACCATATGGTTTCATGCTTAGCATATAGAGCTGGGGGGGGGAAAGCAGGAAAAGGGGGGACATGTTCAGAGTGATGCCATTGATACCTTCTCAAGTAAGCATTACATACGATGGAGCCCTGCTCTCCTGGAGATGGCTGAGCACCTGCCTGACCATGGGAAATGGTGCTTCCTCGTTTTGCTTTGCTTGTGTGTGCAGCTTTTTCTTATTGAACTGTCTTTATCTCAACTCACCATCTCACTTTTTATCTCAATTTTCTCTTCTGATTCCCCCATCACACCAGGGGGATTAGAGTGAGGACGGTGTGTGATCAAGTGTTTGTTTGGTGCTTAATTACCAGTTTGGGTTAAACCAGGACAACCATATTCATATCATACATATATAAAGAAATGCCACTTTCACTACACAAGCAAATAAAATACATACATATTCATCAGTTTACTGCTACTTATAGGTAGGGTATTGAGAATTAAATGAAAGCAACTCATTCGCATCCTTTACAAAAATGAAGTCCTTTTCCTTTATTCTCCTGTAACTGCTGCCCCCCCACACTCCTTGAAGCTGCTGTTAGTGGTTTTATATGCATAAAACACTGGTGCATAATTCACCAAATATAGAGATTCTGACAGTGTGATCATCTGCTATCTGTGGCACTTCTCTCAAGCGCAACATTAAGTGTATAAGCCTCCCTGACTACAGATATCCTAACCATAAGCTGAAAGAAGCAGAATATGATACTCACTATGCCACAAATAATCTTTTCCTACTAAATATGTAACTCTTTGATCAGGCCTGTGTTGTCTACTTTATCTTCAAAAAGGAAGATAGTAGCAGCAATCCCTTTTTCATTACGGTAACTGCCAACAACTTTTAATCTTCCTACCAAAGTTGATTCTTCTCACCCATTTAGCTATTCTGTCTGAAGTAGGGCAATAGATACAAAGCTTATTTGCAATTCTGTTTCTGAAGACAGACAAAGGCTGATTTCAGCTGCAGTATGACTTGGAGATGAATCTGTGGTATTTAGAAATGATCTTGTGTCTGGAAAACCCCAAAGGCTATTCAAGGACTTAGCAATTGCTGGAATTTACAAGATTTGGTATGCAGCTTCAAGAAATACAGGGACATAGGCATACTGGAAAGAGTCCAATGAAGGGCCATGAGCATGGTTGCTGCATGAAGCATCTCTCCTGTTTGGAAACTGTGGGATATCTGCGACTGTTCAGCTGGGAGAAGAGAAAGCTTGTCAGGTACCTTATCAATATATTTAAATATGTGAAAGGAGGGTGCAAAGTGGAAGGAGCGAAGCTCTTTTTAGTGGTATTCAGTGACAGGACTAGATACGATGTGTACAAACTGAAACACAGGAAGTTACCTCTGAGTATCAGGAAAAACTTTCTCACTGTGAGGGTGACTGAACGCAGTCAGAGGTTGCTCAGGGTGATGTTGGACTCTCTGCCTTGGAGATACTGAAGTGACACATGGGTCACAAAGCCCATCCTGGGCAACTGGCTGTAGGTGACAATTACCAGGATAGTTCAACCAGATGGAATCCAGAAGGGCCTTCCAACCACAACCATTCTGTTATTTAGTGATTCTGTGAAACCTGCTCAGTATGTATTTCTGTTTTGACAGTGGACTATTGAAAAATTTGTAATAAGAATGCTGTTGCAACCAATTTCATATTTCTCTGTGATTTCACGTAGACTATGTACTCCCACATCTTTTGTAAAACAGTGATTTGAGAGAATGTACTCCTAAAAAATCTCATCCGATATCGTTTTCTTCTATCTGTGACTTACAGGTAGAAATAGTAATGGGTTTTGGACCCTGATCCTTTCCCTATAAAGCAGAATTAACTTTGCTAGTTTTCTCCTGCTATATAGAAATAACATCGGGAATTCTATACCACTAAGAAATCATTTTATACTAGAAGTCTGTGTATAAATGAAGCTACTTTACTTCTGATGCATCTAATCAAGTCTTAGTGATCACGATCATCTGTTAAAAGGATCTCCCCCCATTAGCATCTGAGTATTATGTTATTTACCTTAGCAGTTTATTTTTGTCCCCGATTATTCTGATCATTAATTCATGGCACTAATTAATGCTTTCATGCATCTATGATTGTATTTAGAGGATATTTACCCATTCTCTGAGAGAGTAACTTAAATGGCAATGCGAAAAAAAAAATCAGATTGATCATCCATTTGTGTTTAAAAATAGTATTTAGCTTTGAAGTTTTGTAAGTTCAGAACCTAAAGAAAAAAGTAAATAAAATCCATTATCGCCTGTAATCAGCGTTTGACAAGCTGACACTAGAAAAATATACAGCAAAAATTCAACTATAAACATGTGATACAAAGTTCTGTGGTCTTCAGTCCTGAGTTTGTGAGGTGTTGATTAGGTTAACTACTTAACTACTAAAGTCTACTGAAATCAGGTGTCTTCAGCTCTTGACAAATGATGTTAATCATCATGCTATCACAGGCCTTACACAGCTCAGAAAAATAAAAGGAATAAAGTGTTCCTAACATAACTCCAGTCTGTGTGCTGAAAGGACTCCAGGAATTAATGTGGGCCATATCAATGTTTACTTAAGTAAGTTTCTGCTATATTTTGATTGTCATTTTAAATACAAGACTTAAAGAAATTAAAGATCAAGCCTGCCTGCTGTGCCAGACTATCCACTGTATAAGTCAATACAACATGGAAATGAAAGCAGCTCCTTCAATATCCACAGCTGATCTAAAAAAATATTAGCTGAGGACTCTTGTAGAGGTTCTGCTTGTTTTATCTAACCTACCCTCCAGAAATCTTAGGTCCACACAGTACCTTGCAAACCTAGAGCTTCGTACATAAGTAACATCTTTTATGTAACTATTGCTAATTTGATTGTAAATATTAATAATTTGCTCCAATAATTTAATGATACCCTACAGAAAAAAAAATCACCTATCTTAAATACAGAGGAAGACTGAAGTTTGACTTTATGCTAGCTATTGGACTTTTAGACGGATATTCTGACAACACTTTATAGCAAGAAGCAAGGCAATATGTAAAATATAGGGTAGCAGTTGTACATAAGCAAGTAGGCGCTACTTTGCATACACAGGAATGAAATCTTTATGCTTAGCAAATTGAAGAGGAATATAGGTAGATTACGCAGACAAATCTCAAGCAAGAGAGCTGTGGGAAAAAGCCAATTACAACATTTTGTAAAATAAGTGAGTAAGCTGCTGAACTACCCTTACAATTATTTGAGTTATAACATTCAGCACTGCACCATGATTGTCCCAGAAACATAATGTTCAAGTGCTTCTTATCGAAATATTTTGTTCTTTATTTATTTAAATCATAACTCAAAGATATGAAAAAAGAAAATGCAACTCTGATGTGATTGTCTGGCACAGTGTCTTTTTCAAAGAATTCAGTCTTATAAATGGTTTTGGAAGGATTATCAAATCTGTCTTTGTGTACTGCCAGAATGAATTCTCTCTTTTTTTCTTTTTTTCTTTTTTTCTGGACAAAAAGTTATTATGTGCCTTCAAAATTATTTTTAAATGCCCCAGTTAAAAATATCCTCATGATATTTAAAGTACTAACAGATATATTTCTACGTCTTTTGCCAGAGTAGAAAGATTACCTTGTAAGTCTTCAAACTGGCAGAGTTGTTCAGCTTTGCTTTGTGATTTTCCCAGCCTTAAAGGCCACATACATTATCTGGCAAGAAAAAAGAAGCATGTCTGTATTGATATATAATAGCTTTCCTCTATGATAAATTCTTCGGATGAAGACATCAATGGCTTTGGATACAGAGAATCAATATAGGGCAAAAAGAAAAAAAGTTTGTTCCAAAAGCACAGTGAGACAATAGCGACGGTTTATGTTTGATAAAAGGACCAGCAGCTTGTGAGTAAAACCCTGCCCTAAGGAAAAATGAGCAATACTAGAATAATAAGGTCCTGTTGAGGACATTCATGGCAGGATCTCCATTTAGAAAGACATAAAGTTTTCAGTTCAGACTCCTTGCTAAATATTACATAACTCTGATTTTATATCAGAGTTATGTAATATTTATATTAGATACAGAAATTTTCTGATTCTATTTCATGGAACACATTAATCACAGGGGAAAAAAAAAAAGGAAACCAAACAAAAACTACAATACAAAACAAAACAAAATACTTCTCCCTCAAAATTAAAACAAAACCCCAAAAAGCAACCCAAAACCCCCAAACTGAATTCCTCCAACCCCCCAGCAACAAAGACCTCCTCTGCATAGACACTTAGATCTCACTTTATTCTCTCCTGCCAAACCACTAGAGCAGAAGACTTTGATTTCTGCAAGTTACTTATCTTGTGTGTAAAAGGAAGACACTTAATGCCCCTTCTTTTGGGTATGTTTCTCAGACTGTTAGTAGAGAATGTTATTGACAGGCAAGAGGAAGCTATTTGGCATAAACATTTATCAGAACAAAGCACTTTCAAGTTATTGAAACACTTTCAGTGTCTTTATGTTTTTTACTGTCTCTTGCCAAAACGACTATTGCCAAATATTCCTGGAAGAATACACAGGATTCTCAAAGAAAACTATGGCTCAGTGTTGTTGCCTGATTAGGCAGATGCCGTTAAGACATCCTAGTATATCTAAGATACCAGCATGGAACTGGCAGATTTCACCCATATTTTGTCATAACTATGTCCTTTTGGAGGCTGAATACCAGTGAATTTTAAATTACTTGTGCTTAGGCAGCTGAAGTTTGCCCAAAGTGACAAGAGATACTGAAGGTAAGAAAAGGAAAGTTACTTTCAAATTGCAAAGTAGGCTAGCAGAAGTCTTGAATCACTTTGAATATAGGTTCCTTGGCCCT
Source organism: Pezoporus occidentalis (assembly GCF_034315485.1). Taxonomy (NCBI): domain Eukaryota; kingdom Metazoa; phylum Chordata; class Aves; order Psittaciformes; family Psittacidae; genus Pezoporus; species Pezoporus occidentalis. Next base: position 1,046,818 of record NW_026914201.1, on the reverse strand, counting down.
TCAAACAGTGATCTATATCCTCGCAATAACTTCCTATCTTTATATGAACCAGCAATATTCATTCAAATGTATTATGTATGAATTTGTCTGTTACTTTGCAGCTGTTTCCCTCTCTCAGAAAGAAATACAAAAAATCAAGAATCTATTGATGAAATTACATTGCCTTCTTCTAGGGATTTTGCTCCCCATCCTCATCTGTTTAACCACTAGATTTTTTAAAAACCCACAGCAATTATCACATGCATATTAAAAATAATTGTAAGAAGAGCAGCATTAACTTAGTTAAGGAAGTAAGAATATGTTAGCTGCACGAATATGCCATTATTAGAAAACAACTGTTGTGCCCAGCTGTTTTATTACTCATGGAACATAAACTGATAAAAAAGTGACTGCTTTCTTTTGTCACCATCATGTTTCTCTTTTTAATACTCTGTCACTCTGATTTTACACAGAAAGCATGCCAGCTGTTATAGAATAAGCCATTTTACTAGATTTGAAGAAATAAACACACCTCGACTGTCTCATGTAGCTTAGTCAATACTTAGAACACTGCCTTTGTCTCAGAGTGATTGTGGTTGGCAGAAAGTCTTTTAGAAGGCTGCAATTAAACAACTAAAGAGATTATGCCAGCAATGTACAGGAAAGATATATCTATAGCATGACTTGATGACTATATAATGAAATAAAAGTGTGCAGTACAAGTTATTTACTCAGGTGAACCAGACATTGAGATGATTGTCCTTCTCGTAATAAGCTAGACCCACAGCTGATTAAAAATTACAGCATTCTTTAAACTTTTTAATACTTGAATAATTTGCAGAACAGTATAATATGGGCAAAAAAAGTGTCATATTAGGGAAGATCAATGATAGGGACAACAGAAAAAGAGAGCTGTTAGCTTTCTGAGGACAGACTCACATTTTTAGCATAAAACGTGCAAAGAACAGAAAGAGGTCTTGAGATATAAAAAAAATATTACAGTGTGTTATCCTCCACGTATTCCAGTTACTGTTTAAAATCAGTCAAGCTGCATAGATTACGAGCAGGAAAGGTGGACATATGACCAGAGACGAACCTTCAGTTCAGAGATGGCTGCTGTTCAGCAGATGCAATAGAAAATTCACACACCAGTCACTTGGGAGACATGCAGTTGTCTGTAGTAGCTGTAAAGCACACAGGTAAATTGGATTTTCAAATGGGTAAATGCCTATTAAGACATAGATTAGCTTAGGTCTGGTACATTAATGTAGTATTTTGATTTAGAGGCTGAATACTATGGTTTCAGTCAATACAAAGAGACTGTTACGCTAAAGACTTCTAAATAAAGGAAGGTTTATTATTTTTGTTAGTTAAGCACATCAATTTATTTATGAATCTTTTAGATTTTATAAATATAAGGCATATATTTGTGATATAAGTTTATGGTTAACTGACCGGAATCAGCTTTTAATTTTCAAATATATGTTAATTACATACAAACTTGAAATCCATTCAATGGCATGCTTTCAGAGGTGATCTTTTAAAACTGAATTCTACACACTCCTGATTTTTTTTTTTTTCTCAAATTTCCCTACTTCATTGCACGCCATTTTTCACTGTTGTTCCTTTATTTTTTCTATCTGTTCATTCTCTTTTTAACTGCTTGTACTTCACTTACCTCTGTTCTTGGACTTCAGAAAATTAACTGTTGAAACAGTTATAGTAGCAGAAGTTGAAATCTTTGTCTTTTCCTGACTCCTGGCTAACCAAGTGGAAGAGCAAATTTCCATGATCTCAAAATTTCCACCTTTTTGTTCTACTATGTTCTACAAGGATTTATTTCTTGCTGTCTATACATTGCTCCTCCTTCTACCATTCAGACCAAATAACAATTTTAAAGCCTTTTTGTGTAAAGCCTAAAGCGATCTATGATCACTATGATTTGTAACTTTTCTAATGAAATATGAGGAAGCCAAAATAGATCAGTCACCTTGGAAAGATGAGATCATGAATGCCTATATTGCTGCATGTTTTGCCTATATGATATTCAGCTCCCTCTATCAACAGACAATATAGGAAGAATCAGAGAGCCACAGTCACTTTTACGTAGTAAGTACATGCAGCAGATTCTGAACTTTACCGTAATGAACCAGGAGCCAGGGAAGGTGGTAGTAGGATGATACATGTTCTGATACATATTAAATTCTGATGTATTTCTCCTTTTCAGCATGAGATGTTGCACCTACTCTGGACAGGTTGAGTTTTGTCAGACTACAACAAAGTAAGAGATTACAGTACATAAGAGTCTAAACTGACCATATCAAGAATGAGCACAGTCCTGCTAAACAGCAGGTAGAACATGAAATTCTGTTAAGCCAGTCAAACTATTGTTTACATTATGTAGCTTAGAAGTAAATTTCTTACAAGTCTAAGTTTTTCTCTAAAACTTTTGATAGAGTAATCTAGACCATCATAGCACTTTCTCTGACATTTTTAAGGTGACTTTATTCAATAAGTCTGAATTTTTCTGACTATAGTTCCTAAATTATTGTATACAATTTTAAAAATCATGACTGTGGTGGCCTCTTCAATATTTGCAAGGCAGCAGATGAACACTAAATTCTTCAAATACATGAGTACATACAATAATGATAATTTTATTGTGAAATTATGTATATTCTTTCTACCATTGTAATATAGCCACTGTGACCTTATAATTGTCAGTGACTTTAGGAAATGTCTATTGTCCTAATATTTCTTATTCCCAGTAAGTCTGCAACCTCACTTTCAGCAAAGTTAGCACAACTGTTCTTAGACTCCTAGTCCTCTAAACTTTCCTCCATATATGCCTTTTTTTTCCAAGAAGAGTGTTCTTAAAAAACTTCAGTAGCTTCCTTTTCACTCACAGAGCAGAAGCAGTAACTTTTATTACTATCCTTACTTCCTCCCCATTCCCCCTTTCCCCCCAAAAGAAAGAAAAAGTTATTTTCTGTGATATTACGAGATCAGATGCTGTTTTCTTTTGTTAAACATATTATTTCTTACATGGTAATTAAGTCTTTTTTTTCATAAATAAAATTTTCCTACTAGGCAACCTCTTCTCTTTCCAACCTATTTTTGTTATCTTTGAGTGAGCAGGTAATTTGGTGTATCTATATACTGCCATTCCTTGTTACTCTTTTCCTACTTTCAGCATTTGTACCTTATTTATATTAAAGTTTAAGAAACAGAATTGAGGTGTTTTTCTTTTATGAAAAGCTATCTGGTTTTTGACCCTGTCTGGAGTTTTTAACTATTAAAGTGAGAAAATCTTAAATAAAACCAAACTTACTTTCTTTTCATTCAAAGATATCAGATATTGCTGGCAGCTGATCTGTACGTGCCAAAAGATATGGTCAGATGTCATACTCTGGCTAGTAACTCCCCTGACAGTCTCTTTGATCTTAATTATCTCACAGTAATAACTAAATACTTTTTTCAAGACAATTCTGTAGCAGAATGACTCTAAGAGCAGGGCCATGGAGCCCTGGAGGCCTGTGTGAGCAAGGCAGGGGGTGGCCCCCACAGGTAACCGGAAACCGGACCTGGGAGGAGAATGTGGAGGAAGCTGTGGGGGGCTAACCAATACTGTTGTGCCAAGAAGGAGTGGCTGAATACCACTCCTATATAGGTGTGAACTGCGTCACAAATAAAGTAGAAGTTGCTTATCACCCATATTGGGTTGGCCTCTCTGCTTCTCCTCGCCGATTACAAACAGCGCCCGAACAGGGACCCTCCGATCAGTAACTCGACGAAGATGAGTTTGAAAGTCCGACGAAAAGGAGGGGGCGGAGAGCCAGCCGAAATTCAGCGCTGCCCCGGCACTGGGAAGTCAGACGTCTGCAAAACTTGGGGAATCTCACCCTGATCAGGTGAGTGGCTGGGGAGGAGATGGGGCACTTGCTATCCAAAGAAGAACAGGCGGTGGTGAAGCTCCTCCAACACATTCTCTCTAAGAGAGGACTGCAATATGATAGTGCCGCCTTACAGAGGCTGTTAAAGTGGTCCCGTGATTGCGAGGTTAGTAAAGGGACCAAAGATGCACAGAAACACTCTACACTTTGGAGATTGGTGTTTGAGACTTTGAAAGAGGTGAAATTGGAAAGGGTGGCGGTAGCTTCTGTATTTGCCGCCACAGCTCCAGAAGGGGCTGTCTCCCCTAACCCCCACCATAGTGCTGCGGCTATGACTTTTGCACCTCCTGTGGTACCTGGAACGGTGCCAAAAAAATCAACGCCCCGAGCCGACGAAAGCAAGAGCCAGGTCAGCAGATGGCCACATACCGAACGAGAGACACCTGACAAGAAAAACATAGCTGTGAACAACGGAGACCCTGAGTTCAACCCAGGATCAGACCCTGAGTCCCCTGAATCCGAGCCAGATTTATATCCTCTGCTTCCAGACTCTGACTCTTCGTCTCCCGGGTCGGTCTGCTCAGCTCACACCATGTCACCCAGGGCTCTGTCCAAATTGGGCTTGAACACTGACAGGATGGAGCATTTATGACTTCTTTGGGCAACTTTTCCCACTGCCTCACCACCCTCACAGTAAAGAACTTCTTTATATCTAACCTAAGCTTCCCCTCTTTAAGTTTAAATTCATTACCCCTTGTCCTCTCACTACAGTTTCTGATGAAGAGTCACTCTCCAGTATCCTTGTAGACCCCTTTCAGATACTGGAAGGCTGGTATGAGGTCTCCAGGCAGCCTTCTCTTCTCCAGACAGAACAGCCCCAACTTTCTCAGCCTGTCCTCATAACTCCTAGCAGTTCATCCTATCAGTAAATCCACTGCAGGAATAAACTCTCTGAAGGAGTACTCCAAGTTCCAGATGATGCCCATTTATACATGCTCAAAACCACTTCAGTTTAACTAGCAATAATATTTTAACGTCAAGCTTTGAAGGTGAGGATTTTTTCACTCTGCCCAAGGTACTCAGTCCAACAGACATTTTACAGTAAAATTGCTGAACTAGTGCCACATAAATTGTGTGAATTTATGAATTAACATGATGCCTTTTTGAAACTAAATGAAACAAACCAGCCAACTTTGGATTAAAAAAGATAGTTAAAAGTGGATGCAACCCTTTTCAGCTGTAAAAAAATTAAGTATCAAAAAAAACCCAGGTCCTAAACACCAACTATGGAACTTTTTGGAGAGACCAGAGAGTTTGAATGGAGAAAACTTCTGAAAGTTCAGTTGCAAAAATGAATATATTAAAGAAGAATGTGATTACACCTTGACATTCAAATAATTTGCTTAGGAGGAGCAATAAATTTTTTTTTAGGATTTTGTGTGAAAATATCCTCTCACTTCTGGGAAAGAAAACAGTAACATTTCCCCCCTCTGACCTGCATATTTTATTTACTACAGGTATTTTAGATCTAATAGTACCCAGGGAAAAAAAAAAAAGTTATTTATGACATAAGGTTTATTGCCAATTTTAAAATCTATTATTCCATAAGTAGCAGAGCTAATGAGGTTAATGGGTGGCGTTTTTACATGTGTAGCTCATGTGGGAAAGCACAGCAGTCTTTCCTTCAGCAGATAGTATCAACAACCAAACCTCACAGGTAAACTCAAGACACACTTCAGGGCACAGGAGGTATTGCAAGATAAATAATACTTATCAATTCTTTAAAGAATGTGCAGGCTGTACAGGAAAGTTATCCCACCTTGGAATTTCAGTGAGTTGAAGTTAGAATTCTGCAGGCAACATCCTCCTGAAATTGAATTATTACAGTAGGAAAAACATGTATTTGAAATGATCAATTATCATTTTATCTCTTGACCTAGATTTACAAAAGGAATACAGAACAGAAGGTGCAATACCGGAGGTGGAGAGATGCAAGGCAAAAGTACACTAAACGATGGATTCTTTTTCATGTGAAATAATGATGTAAATGGTGCTGAGAAACAAATTTTACTTGGAAAGGAATTTTGAATATTTAACAGTATTGTCCGAGAGCTTTTAGACAACTTTACATTTCTAGATGACTCTATTGTGCTTAAAATGTTGCTTCAATCATAATTCTCACACTTATAAAGGAAGGGGACTATAGGTACAAAATTATGGAGACCAAAAGTCATGTGAGATTAGTGCTAGATGAGAATGTGGAAGTAAAAGGAGTAAATAAAATGCATAAAGCAGAAATGGAGAAGAAGGTGGAGCTTGGGAATAGGAACCTAGGACATCAAAGAAAATCCTAAAAGACTCTTAAAAAAACAGAAACCAAAACCACCAACAAACTAAACACAAAAACTTTTGCACAGTTTGAATCAATCTGTCAAGATTTGGTGGACCAGCTAGCTTCTTTCTAAATACATTAGAATAAAAGATTACATAAAAATCCTAGTATCACTCTAAGAAAAGCAACTTAGAATGATTTTTAGCATAGCATAGCATAGCATAGAATATTTCCGTTGTAAGGAACTTGCCTAATCCAACTGCATGACTATTTCAGGGCTGACCAAAGTTACAGCATGATATGAAGGGCATGGTCCAAATGCCTCTTAAACACTGACAGAGTTGGGGCATCGACCACCTTTCTAGGAAGCCTATTCCCATGTTTGACAGCCCTTTCAGTAAAGAAATATAAGTGCAGGACCTAGCACTTGGCCTTGTTGAACTTTATAAGGTTGGCACTGCCCCACCTCTCCAGCTTGTCAAGATCACTCTGGATCCCATCGTTTTCATCCAGCATGTCAACTGCACCACACAGCTTGGTGTCACTGGCAGACTTGCTGAGGGTGCATCTATCTCACTGTCTATGTTGCCAACAAAGATGTTGAACAGTGTCAGCCCCCATACCAACCCCTGAGGAACACTACTTGTCACTGATCTCCATTTGGAGTATCTTAAAATATGCTCTGTAAGTTTGTTTAGGCTTCTGTCTTAGTGAGGGTCATACTTATATTAACAGGAATAGTCATTTTTCACTCACCACTTCATAGATTGTCTTGGCCTTTTTAACAATAAGAAATCTAGAGAGTCCTTATGAAATGAAGATTTTTAACAAAAATCTTTAATGAAAAAATTTAGATATCTTTATATAATTAACTACCTATCCTCTAATTTTCACACAATCACTGTCCATTTTGGATACTGTGCCTATTTTATAAAGTTTTATAGATGAAAATTTTTTGTGACTTTCTGCTTCAGAGATTACAGGGAGTTACTGTTTCTGTATATCTAATAACTATCTTTACTGTCTATTCATCAGTCAAATACCATGTGTAATTTAACACAGATCTCTGTGAATCCTTCTTATTTGTAGTATATGCTGACCTATTTTTGGAGGAGGCTGATTTATAAATCAGCATTTAAACTCCTTTCATACTGACATATGATGATATATATTTTTGCTGGAATATGATTTTTCATAGGAATGAAGTTCACATTTTAAAGGTTTCTATTTCTTCAATTTAAATTGATGTTTTGTGAGCAGTAATGTCTATTATACATGACATTTTATAGTATAGACTTGGCTATAATTAATCAAGATAAGACTATCTCTTCTAGAACAACTAAAATTTCTAAAAGAAAAGTGAGTCAAATGGTTTCATTGCTATCTGCACAGAATACCAAACAAGTTAATTTTGTATTATTCCTGGCATACTGCAGTGATGGTTAACATCCTGTACGTTTCTTTTTGACTAGAACTGCTGCCGTTTGTGAAATTAAAAATTTGAGAAAATTTTAAACCAACTTCAAATACAATATGTTATTTAATTTTATTTTTTCCATCCAACTTTATATATTTATATACTTCATGGTATTTCAACAGAAATTTCTATCACCAGCTGGTACATATCAGACTCTACCATCTTTCTATTTTCTTTTATCCTAGCTTAGAAGGACAATATTTAGTAGTGACTGATGGGTTAGAGTCACTTTAACTGCCTTTTCAGGTAAAAACATTAAATTCTGAGTAAGTTGTTTAGACAGCCTTAAAAACCTTCAGAATCATAGTTCTCACACAGGATCTCATACATGGATGAAAAGTGAAGAATGACATATTTGCTCAAGAATTTTTAGTTTTTCTTTTTGTTTTGTTTTGTTCTTGCTTTGTTTTGGTTTTCTTGTTTTTTTGTTTTTTTTTGGGGGGGGGGGAGTTTTTAGAAGAGAGGCACGAACCAGTTTGAACAAATCAGTGATCTCTCTTTTTCAGGAATATACAAATGAAGGTACGATACCTGCAATCTTCTATGTTTCATATGAAAAACTACTAAACCAAACTCATACACTAGAATAATCAAACCAAAAACCTTTTTTTTTCATTCTTGTTTGTTATTCAGAGATGTCTGTTTATTAAGCTAAACAAAAGAACTGAGCTTCAAATAGTTCCTCAGTTAAAACTACATATATTTTTATCTGGTTTTACTGAACAAAGTGGAATCCATTTGTAGATATTTTTTTTTTACATAAAGGAGAAGGTAAAATTACATAGTAGAATAGGAGACACTTGTAAGTACTTTGCAAGTTTGGACAGCAGTATCAATGAATATTTTAATCTTTCATGAGTGATTCTACAAGCTAGAGTAATGGAATTTTTTAGTTAATTGACAAAATAATAGAGAGAATTCAATATATATTCTCCTTTTATGGCATTTTCAACAGTCTTGTTTTATTGTAGTTCACCTGAACTGAACATTTCTATTTTCTGGACAGCATTTACAATATGCAGGAATCCCAGGTATCCACACTGATATAGTTAATTGGGTATCACTGAGAAATAATATTCCCTTGAAAGAAAGCAACTCTAAAAGGCCACCACCCAAAAAGCAATAAACCCTTTACATAGTCATTTATTTGTTGATACCTTTTGCTAATACTAGAATCAATGTTATTTTATTATTAAATTTGAACTAGATAGATCTTTCTAAGAGAGGCTTATACAGAGAGATCTGAGATGGACAACTTAATGAAACTTACTATTCAGGCTTTCGTCAAATGGTCTGTGAAGTGCAGCGTTTAATTTTTCTTTTTAAGAAACAACTATTACTTTAAAAAGTAATTAAGGGAAGGACAAAGTTATTCTTAGTATGCTCAGATAGTCTCAGAGGTCAGTCTAAATAATTTTAAAATAATAATTAATGATTCTCTGATCAAACCACTAAGTACTATTTCTACTTGCTGTACCACAAGCATAGTTTTTCAGAAATATCAAAGGAAATGTGCCTAGCTGAAAAAAAGAAAAAAAATCAAATTTTCCATCTTCTACAGAATCCCCAGTCTACAAGTGTCCTGGGTTCAGCCATAGCAGTCATTTTTTCTTCTTCTTAGTAGCTGGTGCAGTGTTGTGTTTTTGACTTTCAGCCTGGCAACAGCACTGACAACAACGATGATTTTTAGTTGTTGCTAAGTAATGTTTACTCTGACGAAGGACTTTCTGAGTCTCATGCTCTGCTAGGGAGGAGGAGAAACCAGGAGGAAGCAGAGACAGGACACCTGACTCAAACTAACCAAAGGAGTATTCCATACCACAGCATGTCAAACTGGGGACAGTTACCTGGAAGGGCTAGATCGCTGCTTGGGTCGGGCTGGATATCAGTCAGCAGGTGGTGAGTGGTTGTATTCTCTTCCCTTGTTATTTCCCTATCATTATTATTATTGGTGGTAGCAGTAGTGGTTTTGTGTTATACCTTAGTTACTGGACTGTTCTTATCTCAACCTGTGGGAGTTACATTCTTTTGATTCTCCTCCCCATCCATCTGGAAGCAGGGAGAGGAAGGTGGTGGGGGGGAGGTGAGCGAGTGGCTGCGTGGTTCTGGGTTGCCAGCTGCGCTTAAACCACAACAGCAAGTAATTCCATAACTAATAAAATGTTAAAAGAGACTCACCATGAGATGAAATAGACGCATTTTAGGTAGCGACTGGTAATACAGTTGCCCAAATTTACTTCTAACAATAAGTGGAAAGAAAGCCAGAAGTACCGTCTCTGTCCAGCAAATCCGAAGCCCTTATATTTTGCAGAGTTCAACTATTTTCAGTCTGATGTTATTTGATTGTTATGGAATCACAGCTATGTTATGACTTCCTAATGACCTGCCAAACAATGCAATGTAAATGAAGAGGAACAAAGAGCTAAAATAAAATTTTACACCCACATAAGAACAGAACAATGTGAGGAATTAAGGAAATGAATTGAACCTGCAGTTACACCTCTCTTGATAAAAAGAACATTATCTCTGGGGTGTATTGGTCTACATATATATTTTATAGTTCTGTATTCTATAGTTCTATATATTATATTGTTCTACAGTTCTCAGCTGTTGATCAATCTTACCTGACTAGAGGTCAGTCTTGGTTCCTGCTTCTTAAGAAAATTGACTTGCAAATATATTTTGGTTATTTGTTAATTTTTCATGTACTTAACATGGTTCAATAACCTAACAATTCTGGTTCAACATCAGTGCAGGGAAATGAATGGTATTTCTGGTATCCCTAGGGTTGCCACATCCTGGTTTTGTTATCCTGGAAAAATAAATCTTGTTTCTATAAAAGTTGATGGATTCAACTATAAAATGAGGGATTCTATACAGAAAATTAAATATTTCAGGGGAAAAAGAAAATCAACCTTTTGGAAGCAGTTTCCTAGAACTAACTTCCTAAAGCTTCCTGATGAAGTTTTATTAAAGATAATACGTGAATATACACTCTCTCAGTCCTTTCATTTTTTGATGAATTTGACTTTGTCTTATGGTTTTCTGGATATCTATTTGCGTTTTTTTGTTTTGTTTTATAATCATTAGAAATTCATATCACTGTTTTTATAACATTATATCCAAGGATTTTGTTTCTTCTTATTTTCTCTAGTTTTCAAGTACAATGCTTTTATATGCATTCTACTTCTTTACGAATGAATTCTGATGGTTGAACACAATTGAAAATGTTAATAGTAATAAGAAAACTGAATGAACTAATGAACATGTTAGAATACCTGTTACCTGAAAAGTTAAATTGATTACAAAATCATTACTATTTTAAATCAGAATGAATTTTTCTTGATGATGTTAACTCTCTCCACCTTGTTTTTGTTTGTTTTTTTTTTCTCCTTCGCTGCCATATCTTCAGTTAGGATGAGAAGAAAAATGTTCCAAATGTTTAAATAGAGTAATATCTATATATTAATTAGATTCTGAGATGATACGTTGGAAAATTTGTATCAAATTCTGTACTAAAAATGTTACTTTCAAATGTAGCAAAAAAAAAAGAAAAAACTGATGAATTTTTTTTTTATATGTCTCTAACTATGTCTATGAACTTTAAATTTAACTTTTTAATCCCAACCTGAAATGAATATTTTAATTTCTTCAGGTTTGAGAATCTTTAACTTTCTCACGATAGGCTGATACATTGATCACCTTCCTGATCTTTTTTCAAAATAACAGCTTCTTTATTCCATATAAGCAATAAATAAATATAAATTGATACCTTGACTTTATGCTTTGATATATTAAAAAGAAAGATTCTAGCTCAACCACCAAGTTAGATAATCAATTTACTCAGTTGTGTTGCCTGCCAGATTGAATGTGCTTTAGTGATTGATGCCTGAAGGGCTTCCTGACTCTCTCAAGAACATTTTCCTTCTTGAAGTTTGTTTTCTGTGTTATCCTGGTGACGATCAGCAAATCAGGTGAAACCTTGTGGGTCAGAATATCTCATGTTTATAAACACATGTATACCAACATGAGGTTTTAAATATTTTTTTATATATATACATACACATATATATATATACTTGTCTATAAACCTGTTATTTGATTGTTATTATTTGATTAAAGTAATATGAGATGAAGATGAGCTAGAAGTAACTTAGGAAGCTAAGAGAGTCAATAATGATTTTATAATGTGGCTTACTATAAAAACAAGAAAAAACTTGATTAGAACAGGGGTTTTTTACGTTTTCTAAGAATTAAGATCTATTTCCTTATTGCAGAATAATGAAAATAGTATGCTAGAAAGTTTCTTCCTTTGCTTGCCCATTTTCTTATACAAGAAAAAAAAACAAGGCAGAGGTAGAGAAGAATACAATAAAAAAAAAGTCTCAGCTGTTTTATTGCTCCCTCTAAAACATATTAATTGCCCTTTAAATAAGAATGCGGTATAGTCTCAATACTGAAAAGTTAATAAAGAACACATTTATATATAAATAAAAATTTAGTATGCTTGAATTCTGCATAGATAAAATAGTCAAGTTACTGGTAAAGAACAGACCATCAAACTAGACAGATCCACATCCAACTTGCTAACAAGCATTCACACACCTGCAATATTTGTATCTGTCAACAAAGTGCAATAATTCTGAGCATCTTTTAGGTACTCGAGTATCAAGCTACACTTCTAAGAACTCAACTGTACTTAAATAATATATAAGTAAACCATAGGTAAGCAGTACAAGCTGTTAAGAAAAAAACTGAGGTTAAAATCATTACCAATCTTTCTTATCTATTTGTCTGCAGTCAGTGAATAGATGCAAGTACATAACCCTTGTGTTGTAAGGGAAACTAAGAGTTAAATCTGGTTCCATTGAGACTAATTCACTGAAGTTCAACTCTGGAATAAAAACAATGTTTTCATATATTCTTGCAAGTTTGGAAGGCAAATAAGGCATTAGTCAGAGAGTTACATGGGTTTGTCTCCTGACAGAAGGTAGAAAGGGTAAATATAGTAGTTCCGGGTCACAGCTGGAGACCAGGTGAAAAGTAAAAGCTGCTTTCCTCCTTCTAGCCCTATAAAAGTTGTTTGCATATATTTCCTTCTTTTCATTAAAAAAAAAAACAAAACAACCCAACCAAACAAAAAACCCCACAACTGCCCCCCTCCACCCTCCCCCCCAAAAAAAAACCAAACAAACAGCCCCCCAAAATTCTGCCCTTGTTTGGAACAATAGATTAAAGAAGCACTGATTTCTGTTTTGGGGGGTTGGTTTGTTTGGTTTGTTTTTTTTTGTTTTTTTTGTTCTCTTTTTTCCCAGTATTTTTACAGGGACGCTGCAGAGAAAATTATTCATTGCCAGTTAGGAATTCCTTATGGCCTTGCTCCCTTGCTGGTTCATGTAAAGGTGCCAACATTCCTTCTGTCTTCTTCACTGTCATTCTAAATCACAAAGTGTCAAAGTATTTCCAAGAAATTAACAAAACAAAACAAAAAATTGGGGATCATTTAAAAAAAAAAAACTCCAAATTTTTCAAATTTCCTAGAAAGGCCCAAACTCTTAGGCTTTTTCTTGGTAAATAAAAGATTTAAACTGAACCCAAAATGATCTCAACATTGTGCTGTTAAACACAGAAAAAGTATAATATGTGATTTTATCTATCTTTTGTCTCTGCTTTGGAAGAAGGATTAGCTAAAGAAATTTGTTGCTTTTCCTCCAACCCTTCCCTCCTCAAGGAAGGCTTAGGCATGTATCAACTAATTGTTCAGAACTAAGAACTCACAGAAGTATCTTAACTGTAGAGATGCATTGGTGTAAGGCACATTCTTTAGCAGCATATTATATTGCTAGTTTCTGGATGGCCCTTCTCAATACACAAATAATCCCCATGCTGCAGAATTAAGAACCTAATTCTTCCTGTAAAGTTTTATAGAAAGCAAGAAACCTAACTTGGAGTTTTTTATCTAATGGCAGCAGTTATCTGTTTTTTACCCACTGTGTTCGTGACTCTGTCTTTCAACGGAAGGAAGTTCTTCACAGAATGAAATAAGACAAGTTTCTTTCTAGAGAAAGGGTGGTGCATGGTCTTTGGAGTTGTTAGGTAGAAACTTTAATTAAAGAAATCAACATGATTCCACTGAGAATCAAAGATGGAAAAGCTTACTGTTTTTAAAACTATTCAGAGGGTACAATATGACTTTCTCACGAATCCACTTACAAAATGTTTTATAATCTTCAGTGAGAACTGTGAAAATATTTTAAATTCTAATCTATATTTGCATTTTATATTCATATGTCATAAATCATAGTGCTACCTGAGAAATGTGCATATAGAAAGTATTTGCCTGTTTGTGTAATTACTCAGAGAGTCTTAGAAAATCAATCATAAATACTTCCAATCAGATAGCAAAAGCCTCAAAACATGGGAGAGAATAAAATGGTTTTTGAAATGAGGCAGATTTACTACATGAGCATGCTTAAATGGAACCTTTTGCGTGCCTCAGCTGTCAATTAACCAAGAAAAGATATGGAAATATGGTAATATAACCCCCCACACACACTTTTTTCTCTGTTATAATTTCATTCTATTTTTTTTGCTTCATTTAGACTTTTTAAAAGTATTCTGTATCAATTTTGTTTGCTTATACAAAAAACATTTTCAGAGTGCCACATCAACCCCAGGATTATATTTGCCTCTTATTGTTTTCCAGGGATAAACGGCATACTGCACAACTGTTTTTAGACAGAAATTACAGATTTGTTTTTTCTGCTTCTCCCTATACAATTATCACATAACAGATTTTTATTCATAAAACCCCACATTTTACTGAATTGGAAAACTTTTAAGGGGGACCAAATATTTCCTTGACTTGCGATGTTTCCACTGTGATACATAGTCCAAAATTAGAAGACTATTATCTCCAACAATGTTAACATTTGAAACACTTAAGGGTCATTTATGCAAAAAAAGTTTATATTTCACGTATGCAATATTTAAATAATTCGAGTGTATGCTCCTAGTTTGAGGGAGGAAAAAACCTACAAAGTACAGAGTCAGAAGCATTTGTATTACACAGCAGTTAGGAGGTGATCAAACTCATGAAATTGATATCCAAATGACATAAAATAGATCATTACAATTGAATGGATGTAGTCACAATTGTCACTTGATGTGAACACTGTGGGAGAAACATCATATTCTTGATACAGTAAACAGCAGAATAGCTGAATTCCCTTTGCTTATTGAGACAGTTACTGTATATGCTTTTTGAAGGATAGAATTTCCTGTTTACGGTGTTTAAAAATTCAGATCACCTAATGAAATAAAAGCTCTTACAATGAAATAGCTCATACATTACCTTTTTCCTCTGATCTCAGAAAATAGTACTCCCATTGAAGAAGGCTTTTCTCCTGCATTCCTTTTCTAATGCTGTCATGGTTGATCAGACATAATAAAAAAAGTATTTACCGTATTATATGCTCTCCATTAAGATAGAGCTTTCCTATTTGGAAAATATTGAGCGTCATTGAGTTCAACGGCAGTTCAGGACTGTACTTTTTAAAACCATCTCTGTTATATACTTGGGAAAGTGCTTTCCTTGTCGTCTGCTTTTTATGTAACGCCTACACACAAACTTTGAATTTTATTCTGAGAATTGATTTTATTTCTTTTTTATACCCAAACCGTTTATATCCCTGAGATAACACAGAAGTGCTTCTACTGCTGTATTTTTTTCAGCAAAGCAAAGCTAATAAATGTGAAAGCCTCTCTCCACATTCAAGATATCAAGGTAAGGTGGACACGTTTGAAAAATTGCTCTAAGACATCTGAAAATACCAAAATCAATAAGCTATAAAAGCTAAAAAGCTTCTTCAATTTTGTTCCCTTATTGCTCAATGTAGGTGGCCAGGGCACTGAGAACAGTCCAAGATTGCCAAAAATGCTATTATACATCTAGATGTGCATGGTGAGGAATATAAGAAACCTCTATGCAAGTCTGAATGCACGCTTGAGAAACAGAAAGGAGCCAGCAATGCCCTTCAAGTTCTTGCTCATTTGATTGAGGACTTGAAAGTATGCTTGAGGGATTCTGCAGCCACGGCTGTGGTTCATGTCATCTTTGTATGAATATAAGATAAATCCTTTAAGACTGATTTCTAGTTGTTTTCCTTGTGTCATTTGGGACTGTAAAACTTCCAGTTTTTATTTGCACTATATTCAGAAATTAAGGGCTTAAACCTGCCTGAGCAGAGGGATTTTTGAAAGCTGAAATGTTACTTTATAAATGTATTAGTTTCCGAATGGCAAACACAATTATTTGCAGTCATAAGATTCTATGATTTGCAGGTTGCCTGTATTTTGAAAACTGAAATCTGGAAAGTTGGAAAAACAAAACAAAATAAAAACAAAATAGCAAAAGGAAGACAAAAAAAAAAACAAGATGCAAATTCTTCACCTTTTCTCACCAACCTGCACATAAACATGAACCTACTCCTAGCTGAAGGGTACAACTGCTCTATACCCTTATGACTTTTCCACAAGAGGGATCCAGTGCTGCTGCTATGCTAACTGTGGCCTGGAATTTTAAAAAACAGACAAAAAAGATTTTTTTCAAAGTACTATTTTATTTTTTAAGTAATGACTACATATAGAACCAATAATAAATAAGATTGCCAGATTGAACTTTTTAACTGAGAACATGTATTGAGTTTTAGCCATAACCTTTGATAATAAGATTCATATGGTGTGGTAGAGGTGTCTATGCAGAAGATGTAAAGGTACCAATAATAAGTCATGGGTGTGTAGCCTGGTCTCTGAGCCTGTTACTGATCTAATTTCCTCTAGTATGAGAACTGTTTTGTTGAGCTTCCCAAGAAATCTCACATAATGTGGAAATCTTCCAGTAAAATCTTCTCTCGCATTTAATCTTCCTCATTCCTCTGTGTCTCTAAATTGGAGAGAGGGTGAGGAAGCAGGGACACCACTTTGCATTTAAGTATTTATTTCCATTACACACAAGTATTATTCTATGAATTTTTAGAACAAACCTCTCAAAAATGTTTAAAGACTTACAGCTTGAGACCTCTTAAGGGAATTTTATATGGCAGAAAGCAAATGAATCACTACTGTTCTTTCAAAGTGAACTCATCTTGGTTAGAGCACGCAAGTATTTTGATCAATTTTTGCATGCAACCTGGATGTGAGGAGTTATTCTCATGTATGCTTTATGATATTTATTACATTCGGAGAAAATACATTCTTGCCATTCTTTCTCATTCCTGTTCAGCCAAACTGCCTGCTTGACTTTCAAATTAGAGAAAACCTCTGCTAATACATTGTGTTTAGAAGAAGCATAGACAGCCAGTGTAACCAACTTAGCACATGGAGGTAAATCAGATCTTCAGATCTTTTTAGAATTATGGCAAAATATACACAAACATTTGACAGTGATAAAAATATACACAAACGTTTGACAGTGACAAAAATATACACAAACATTTGACAGTGATTGGGCTGAACGACGATGTTGACAAGAATTCCTTTGATCATCTGAAGCCTTTCCTTTGATTATTTAGAAGCCTGGGATGCATGTCAGTGAAAGATAGCATATCACTTTTTCAGATACTGTCTTCAGATTCACAGACACAGAATTTGAATAGAGCCTTCAGCAAAGGTCCTGACATTTGTAAATAACTCAATACATATAAGATACTGTATTAGTACAATTAAGAAATTGAGGATACTGCCAACTTTGACATTTAGGAAAAGCACTTAATATTTTTTGATACCAAAGCCTAAAGTTTTCATACATATCTTCTTTTCATACTAGAACCAGAATTTTAATTTTACAGCAGGTTATATACGCACCTAGAAGAACTGCATCTGTTCTAAAATATTTTTTATGAAACAAGACAACTGACAAATTGTAGATGTCAGTTTGGAGCTGTGAACAAAATTTGCAAGAGTCAAAGGTTGGTTTTAATTTGTTATTTACAGTAATGTTGTAAGATAATGACATAAATTTACATTGGACATTTTTGCATAATTTCTGTCTAAAAGTAACCTGATAACAGTTCCGAAATGTATTCCACAACAAATGAAATGTTTCAGTGTTAACTGGAATTGTTAGAATGTATTTTTACTTATATCCTACTAAACACTATTATTTAAAAAATAAAAAAGTTTATGTTGATTCAAGGTGCTGTATAAAGTCAGCATTCTCTATATGGTTCTGACTGCAGTCACATCTCTCCAAAAAAATGAGTGTGATTCTCCCGCATAGCTAATGGACCTGCTGAACTGTTCTGTCCACTTCTTGTAGCAGCTGTCTATTTTCCTAATATTGAGCGATGGAAAATGGGAAAATTAGGAAGCTAATTGTTGATCACTATTTCTGTAGACGAACAGTATCAGACGGAATTTTAAAACCCTTCTACACTATGGGCATAGAGTTTGTCCCTAACTTTTAAAAGAAAGATAAAAGAGAGGAAGAGAGCAAACTTTGTTTGCTATGAGAAACTAATTTAGTCTGGGATTACTTTTGGGTATGTGTCTATGGAATATCTCATACATAAAGGTACAAACTGGAATTTCAAAACATATAATTTAAAAGATTTTTTTTTTAATAGTCTAATACACATATATTCAACAAGTGAAAGCCATTTTATAAATTTATTCTTCATAACAGTAGGTGATGCCGGAGCAATGTACCATATAGATATATCATGCATGGTCTGTTTACCTTTTTTACTTAATATGCAATATTTAAATTGCCATTTTATCATTGCTTATAAGATTTTTTGCCAGAAAACAGAACTGTAATCATTTATTTCAATGTAATAGAAATTTCTTCCTAAGTTTTTAATTTTGTAGCAAGATATGTTTGAAAATATGACATTTTCTGAACAATCTTAATATCTACCGAAATACTGATACTATGTGGTGCCTATTTTGTATTTTTGCATTTTTTTTAATATTTTCAGTTCTCAGCTCTATTTGCAGTCCACCTTCACCTACAGTCTTGAGGGTAAAAGTCAAATAAACATCAAGAAGGACGAAGAAATAGGCGCAAATATGATGAATATACATGATTAAAAAATGAGTGAGCAAAGTGATATTGACCCAGTCCTCTTTCCTGAATCTCCAGGCATTTTACAGTGGATGTGGGAATATGTTCTGGCAAGAGTTACAAGATCACAGCTTCCAACTAAGCAATGATTCGTTCCTAGGCCTGGATTCAAAAATATATGTACTCTGCCAGTAAATGGCTTTGAGAAACCTAAAATAAGGGAGATATGAAGATACCTAAAATAAGGGAGATATGAGATACCTAAAATAAGGGAGCTATATAATATTAATGTCTATACTATAACCTATAAAATATACTTTAAGGTGCTGGACTTCTCACTCATTACCATTTGATTTTAAATGGATTAAAGTTTTATTTCTAGTATAGAAAAACTATATGAAAATTATTGCATTTAGTTGTGTAAGATATTGTACCTTGTAGCGGATTAGGAAATCTAGTAGGAAAATGGTCCTGTTTATTTAAAATAGTTTTAAAGGTTTACTGCAAACGAAAAACACACATACTTGTGCTTTTTACTGCTCTTTTATGCTTTACAGTTCACTTCCAGTTATTTGCAGAGAAGCTTATATAGAGCAAAACACTTGTATGGGATGACATCACAGTGGCCAGAAACCTGACCTGAATTTCCAGCATCCTTTAATTAGAGAATATAAATGCAGAATCAATAAAGTTTTCTGGGAACTACACTTTTAACTTCATGCTGAATCTTTCAAATTGTACCATCCTGTTACATCTGTATGATCTTTGTAGTAACAAATCCCAAAATGCATAATCACCCAGCCGCTGGGGAAACTGAAAGCAAACTGCTTTCTAAATGATCAGTCTCCTGGTATTCTAGAGATATAGAGAAATAATATATGTCCAGGCTTGCATGTCTTCATTTTTTTGTGACAATAGGCTTCCCAAAGGAAGACAGATTAATTCAAGTGGACAGAATTAGACACATTGAAGTTTCTTTTCTGTAATGCAATCAGAATCAAGTAGCTTTTGGCCCAGTTGAGTTGGTAGCAGTTACACACGATACTTTGTGAAATGAATATCATACTTCAGCATATGTAAAAGTCTTGACCAAAAGGAAGCTGGCAGGTTACATGTATTTTTATATAAGATTATTCAAAACCAGATAAATAATTCAATGTGGGATAAATTCCATAAAGGTGATAAGCTTGTCATAACCTGGTGACACTCGTCAATATGCAGCTTTTTAATTCCTGAGCAGCGTAGAAAATATGTATGCATTAAATTATTTGATATCATGTTTTTTTCCTAAAAGTGCATCATATAGCACCTTGATAAAATAACATGAATAAAAACACCTATCTTTTTTGGAAACTTTTATGTTTTTCTTTCTCTTTATTGACTTCTGCCTAAAATTAAAAAGAACTAAAAGGAATAATATATATGTCTGAGTATGTCGAAAGACTTTATGGGTTTATTTGTTGTCTGAGAATCTTTGTTAAAATTATTAGGAATCCTTGCTACAGAAGTTAAGGGTAGAATTTGAAGAAATGAGTCTGCAGTTTATTTCAGAATAAGCATGATTTTCCATTAATTTCCATGGAATTTCCACTCTAAACTCAGTCTTCGCATAAAAAATGCATACATTAAAGCTGATGAGTGGTCTTGAAAAATTCACAAAAAATATTGTCAAGCTTCACTAAGAAAGTGAATTCTACATGTTATGTGTTCTATTATTTGCTGTAGTTTGATACTATATAATTTTCATAATTCTAGAAATCTGTCTATCAAATTGAATTGATAGAGTCAGGGTTAAAACAAAGTCAGAAAAAAAAATCACAGCTTTCTCAATCATATATTCACTTGTATACATTTTTACCTACGACAAAGTTGCAAGTACATGTACAAATCACTTTTCAAGTGACTGGTACACCTAAGATAATAAGTACATAGTTGCTTTCTTTGAAAACAAACGTTGGTAAATAAATGCCTATACAAAATATACAGTCTTCAGGACACACCTAGCCATCAAGTTATTCTGGAATTCACTATAAAACCAGTATTAGATTTTAACATTCTTGCCAGATTCTAATCTCAGTATTAACATCATATTTGTCTAACTTCTTCCACAATTTCTGATTGACAAGTGGTTTAGGAAGATTCAGCAATATTCTCATACCTTATATATATATACATATATATATATATATACACACACACACATGGAGGACCTGTGCATTACACAAGCAAATTGGCAAGGTACCTATACATATATATAAATATATATATATATATATATATACCAAGAGATAACTTTAAGAAGGGTTTAAAGAGTATTAAAACCAGGCAAAGGAATAGGAGGAAGAAGCAATGAATTAGAGGTGCAAGGCATAATTCCTTAACATTTGCTTCCCCCAGGATGTCCACAAATTCCCTCTGTCAATGTGACAGTTAATGACACCAGTTTTCTAGAAAGGCCTCTCATCTGTACTGCTTGCCCAGAACTGGCCAGCTGTAGCACCATTAAATAAGCCACTGAGCCAGCAGCAGGACCTCCAGAGTCATTTAAGTAACAGGTGCCCTAGGAATATGGTCTGAAACTCATGACGTCCTCATAGTTCAGCTACAGAACATGCTAGCTGGATCTGCTCCAGAAGAAGCTTGAAGGAAGTCTCAGAATTAAATCAGTGTACAAACTTCCACAGATACAGTTCTGAGAGCTGCTAGCATGTTGTTAGCGCATAGCAGTGGTTTTGGAAACAGATTAGGCCTACAGGTTTATGTAAATCATACAGTAAAGTTTCAGAATAGTGTGACTGTAGAAGAAACCCCAATGGTCCTTTTCCAAAGATAAAAACTTTTTTTTTTTTTTTTTTTAACACGGTCATAGCTGGAAGTAAAATTTAGATTACCTAGCAATCTATCTAAGCTATATTTAGGAAAAGCTCTTGCATCCATCTATTTCAAAAATCACAATTTATTTCAAATATATTAGACCAAAATTGCAAGAAAAATATGCAAAAACAAAAAGTTCAGGTTAGCTGTCTTTATGATATCCACAAAACTTAATGTAATTTGGGGTGGATACAGAAATACATAGAAGAATATTCAGCAGTTTGTGTGGCAGACACTCCCCATTTTTAGTCAGATTCTTCCTTTCAACAGGATAAATTGCTAAAACCAGAAGTACTATCCTATTTAATTCTTGTTAGCAAGCTTGCAAAGATACAACTTTATGAATTCACAGGAAAAAAAATGCATTTAAGTAAGAAATGAAAAGGGAATTTTTTGCTATTTTCTTTCAATTTAGAAATTACCAAGTTGCATTTAAATACTAAGGTTTTATGAGTTTACGTTTAAATTGCTCTACCTAGAAGGTGAAAAATAATACATCAAAGTAGGAAAACAAAAAATATTATAATCATTTGGATTTTATTTTTAAAACCAAAACAAAACACTCCAAACTATGTACCCCACCAAACTAAATTTTAAGATAAAAGAATAAACTCCGTTAGTTCTTTGACTAAAATTCCTTAAGGATGAAGAGAGACACAGAAAACTTTTCTCAAATGTTAAGGGGGAAGAATTTACACAATGACATTATATTCAGTGTTTTTTATTGCTGAGTCTTACTTCACCTACTGCTCTTGCACACTTCTTTGAGATGACTTTCAAAGACATTACTATCTCCTGTAAAAATCTATTGTTTTAACACAGGGCTTAGGTTCTATTTTGCCAATAGTGTAACTGAACTACAGGAAATAGAATACTTTTTCAAAGCAACCCCCATATTCTTCCAGAGGCTGATAATTAAATGCAAAAAAAAAAAAAAAAAGAAAAAATATTATATTACTTTTGTCCCTAAATCTTCCAAACTTAGGAAAGAAGCCTTTCATTGTGAGTTTTTACAGAAAATTTTAGGTTTATTTTAAAGTAAATATCATGAGGCATAGGAACACACCCACAACTTAATTACAATTTAGCCATTGCCACTACATATAAGAGTTCAAATATATTTTATAATTATTTTTTTTTCTCTAGGATTTTCTAATAGGTAACACATAATCAGCCTGGAGAAAAACAAAGCAAAACAAAACAAAATGAAAAAAATGCCATCCTCCCCTCTCCCCAAAAAAACTGAAAAACCACAAAGCGCAGCAACCATTGGCTACATGTGCTTATTTCGTTATACTAGTGCACCATGACAGTGTGGTTCATGCACTTTACTAGGTTTTATAGCAAGAGTCATCTATATGACAATGGAAAGATTACAGTACACTAATCTTGAAATTGTTAATTCTACCTTTGCACACTGTGTTATGAAGCAGGCAATGTCTTTTAGTCACGTAAGAAAACAACCTGTATATATATATATACTTACTTCAAAATAGTAAGAATAGTCTGAATGTCTTGGTTGATTTCTTGACCATGACACTTCTGTAAGTATGATGTAGTCTTTGTGGTTCATGATAGAAAATCACATCCTGTGTTCAATCTGGAAGACAGAAAATAACTTGCCACCTTGATGAACCATTCCTATGACAGTGTTAAACAGTAATAATCCTTTCCTTGACTCATGAATCCTCATCTTCCTCTAAAATAACACCTAAACCAAAAAATGTTAGGTAGGGTTATCTAGCATATGATGGATTACTGAAACTTTTCAAACCTCCTCAGTTTTGAATAATATTTTGAATGCCGAGTGATATTCAGTTTTACATGTATGCATGTTCATCTTTTATTTTCAGTGCCTCTGGACTAAAAAAGACAACAGAGTGTTTTCTTTAATTAAGTTAAAAATCATATAGTATTTCTACAGACTGCATAGCCCACTTTTGAAAGATACTTTAATTTGCTCTTGATTTTAAACCTCTTTTTATTCTTGCTGAATTTAGTAGATATATTTCAAGGCTATGGATAAATGTTTTGCTGAGCCAGGCACTTATCTTTCCTAATTATGAGCAAATTGTACAACAAAAACTTTCAGTTTGACCCAAAGAAGAGTCAGAGAAAGGAGCCTTATATTCTAAAATTTATAAGTGTCATGTAAGAACTTCTCAATAGTTATTCACAATTTCAGAGCAATGTATTTTGCAACTTGTATGTTTACAAATGCAAACTTCAATAAAAATCAATTACAATAACATCTGTATTTTTCTTTTCCAGAAACCAGTGTCATCTTATTTATGTGAGTAAAAACAATAATCAATGTAGATAGTAATCAAAAGGAAGAAGTACAATTTAGGAGCAGGAAATATCCATGTCAATTGCAGGATGTTTCCTCCTGGGAAATCAACTCATTTTTATACTGGGAACAAGGCAGAACTTATCTTTGACAGAAAGTCAAATAACCCTTTAAGTCTGTAGGTACTGAACAATAAACCAGATCAGAATCACTGTTTATACTGAGTCTTGTGAAATGGGAGCATCAGAACATTATTACTAACATAAAAATAGGATAGCATGCATGTAAGTTCATAACAGAAATAAAATTTTGTGCAGTGTTCAGACAAGTGTTTCAGTAACATAACACCATATCATCACATCATTAATATTAACACTGTGCTGGCATATGACAATGTGTATTAGACTTTAAAAAAAAAAAAACAAGAAAGCATAACAAGGGTAAGTTTAAGGTTAGTTTCATTTATGCAGGTGAAATGATTTCAGGAAAAGCTGATAAGGAGTCTGCTGAAGTGAGCTGGGACTTAGCTAAACAGCTATGCAGCAAATGTGGAATTAAGAAGAAATCTTGTAACATAAAAGAAAAGGCATTTCTTAAATGAAGATATTCAATGTTACCTGTGTTAACCAAATGAGCATTTCAATTCAATTTCAATAATGACGGTTATGTTGAACACTAATGCAAAGGCAATGCTTTTAATGACAAACAAGAAGTATCTCCACAAGGTAAGCTGGCCTGCAAGACACTAAAACATTCAAATGCAAAGAACTGTATGTAACATCACATCATAATTCTTTAGGAATCAGCAGATGAATTCACAATTTCAACAGAAAAATAACTGTCTTTTTTTTTTTTTGTAATTGTAATGCCTCCACCCCAGCTTATGTGGATATGACTAGCAAACAGGCTACACTATGTATTGATTCAAGAAGAGGAAAACAAGATTCAGAAACCGCAGGCTGTTTATTCTCCCTAAATAGATCTTGCCAGACTGTATAAACTGAAAGATAATGTTAGCAAAGGAACAAATGGATATAACATGAACATTAATAAAATTAGTCAGGGTATTAGATGAAAGTGTGTAGTCAACAGAGCAACATACTTGAGGAACGGACTTCCCTCTGGAATAAGGAGGTAAAACTGGCATCAATTTTAAGATAGAATTTATGAATAACATTTCATAATGTGATTGTGTGTGATAAGAGCTTAGTGTCATTCCAGTGTAATGCACTTAATTTCCAAATGTGATTGCATGTGATAAAAATTAATTTAAGGTCCTTCCTCTTAATACATTATATTTCCTGTCACAATCCAGACTCTCACCAGGAATAGTGTGAAGTTATTCCTTAACTTTATTGGGAAAACACCTCACAAAGTGAAAACTGAAAAAGACGCTAAATTCATATGGAATAGTATGTGAATGCTGTTGCTTACTGGTTACATCAAGGTCCATAAAAAATGTGGTGACGGTTGAACAGCTGTAGCAAATATACTGCTGTATTCCTTGTTTCTGTCTATCTGGCATCTGTTTTATTAGAAAGTGCATGTTTTTTTCCAAATATCTTCAGTTCTTTTCTGAATACGATAGAGGATGCTTAAAAGAATATGTAGCCTAAACAAACCACCCATGGCAAGAATTTAATGCCTAAGTTAAGGATAAGTTTGGCTGCTGAACATGTTTGGCAAGAAAGACTGGAAAAAGTATCAGGGAGTTTCATATTATGATAGTGGGCTTCATTAGATCATTAATACTGCACATTATTTATTACCTAAAAGCAATACTCTGTGGGACGAAAGAAAAAAAAAACAAAACAAAAAAGCAACAAACCCAACCCACAACAATACAACACCCAAACAAACAAAAACCCACAAACAAACAAGCAAAAAACCTCACTTGATATTGGTTAAGCCAGGCTAACAAATTTTTCTGTTTTTCTACTAGAAGTAATTCTAAGTACACTACACAGAACAGCTTGGATTATTCTGATTCTTTCTCAAGCTCTCTACTCTCCAATTCTTCAGAGTTTTTTTCTTCAGCTGCCTTTTGTCATTCTTCTTTTCACAATCTCCAATCTTCAAAGCTAATTAAAGAGAATGCTAAAAATAAATACTGCTAAAATATGTATGTGGACCTTTACACTTTGCTCTCCACAGTCTCTATTTAGTCTCTACACATTTGCCCAAATTAACAAATTCAGTTAACAAGAGTAAAATAATACTAAAACAATGGTAATATTTTATCAATCGTCACTGGGAATATTGTCAGGCTATAAACTGTAGAATTTAGCAGCTTTCCTTAATTCTGTAATTTCTTTTTTTTTTCCTTTCAGCATCTAGTGTCTTCTGAATACTTTCAGAATCTTGCCTCAAGGCTCATACATGATAAACAGCATATTTCCTACTGCTAACTTTTTCACAAGAAAAAGGCAAGTGTTCATGTAAGTGAAGGCACCAAGAGGACTGTTGCACCTCAGCTTTTTTTCAGAGCAAAGACTATAAAACTTCTTTCCAGAGTTGCATATTGTTTTAAGCTGGACTACAGGGAAGCCTTTAACACTTTTCTGGAAACTGGGCATAACACTATATATGGGTCAGTAACAAAAAAGAGTAACTTCAGCCTCTGCGAATACAGAATTTACTGTGGTTCAGTGGGAGGTTCAGCAGCATGGCCTTCCATAAGAAGTGAAGTTCTCACTCCCAGATGAACTTCTGGGTTTTTGTTCAGTAAAACATGAGAATACAAAACGATTATGACGGTATGCTGGAAGCAGTCTTAACGTGGTCTTAACACTTCTACTCTCAAAATGTTCATGACTTGAAGATCAATCAGGAAATATGTATGTTAAAATAAATCTTTGCTCTTTTCCATTTAAACAACTATTAAGACATTTACACAGCTATTTGCTATCCATTCCATTCATGTATGACTACATTGCTTGTCATGAGCTCCAACAAGTTTCGTTAACCTATGAAGTCTCTCCTGGGTTGTTAATTTTTATCTTTTTATTTCTTCAAGTCTTTATTCTCAGCATCACACCTAATTGTGTCCTAAGCTTTCTAAATGAGTTTTGAAATTTAACATTATCTGTTTTGTTATTTTCTGGGCTCTTTTATCCTGGTGCTTTGACCTCCAGTGAGATTCAGAGGAGTTTCTTATATTGGAACACATTTAGGGTTTTTGTTATGATTACCTTGATAATTTTTCATGTTTAGTCCTTTATGTGCAAAGTTAATTACTTTTTTACCAAATAATCAGCCTTTTTGCTATGAAGCAAAGGAACCTGTCTTTTTGATAGCAGCTGTAAGCAGCCTGTTTAGAAAAGATTATTTTCACTTGTGCTGCAAACCTTGTTAAAGCACAAAAACATCTACAGGTGAATTACATAAGCATGATATAAAGCAAGTTAGAGGATGTCAGGAAAACTAATTCATACATACCCAAACTGTTTATTTTAATATATGATAATGCATACAAATATAATACACCTACAGACAAATTTGGTTTTGGCACAAATTGGAAGCATTTTAATTCAGTTGCAGTACCTTGAGGGTACTCAAGTACTTGAGGTTGCAGTAAATTGAGGGGCACTTTAAAATGAGCGTAAACATATAAAAAACAGTTGACTGCAATCCCATAAACCAAGAAAAAATATTTGCTTAACCAAACATGATTTGATCATCCTTAATGCTATCTTTGATAACCCAAAAAGTTATCCCTAGAAGAGTTGAGGTAGATTATATTTTTTTTTTATCAATCCCTTGAAGCCCAAAATCACAAAATACGCTACCAATACCAAACATGCAAGTATACTCATTTAGATCGTGATTTCAATTCAAAACTGAGGCTTTTGTAATTGTTTTATGATTGTGTCTCTGTGTATTTCTGATGAACTCAGAAGTACTACACCTAAGTTATCATCTAGTCATCCACAATAACTATTAAAGAAGAGACTGCAGTGAGAGAGACTTTACGAAGAGTGAACTTGCAGTCATTTATGGAATTGGTGGATAGGACACTTGGGAAACTGCCAGGGATTGAAGGATTAAGTTGCTGAACAGAGCTGCCAGCGTTTTAAGCAAGTTATTCTTAGAATGCAAGTGTTCTCAATTCCCACTTGTGAGAAATCAGTCAAGAAAGACAGTAGGCCACCAGAGGTGATTAAGGAGCTCCTGGGCAAACTGAAGTATAAGAAAGAAATAATAAGCTGTGGAACCAGGGACTTGTACCCTGTGACAAATATAAGGATGCTGCTTGGATGTGTAGGAATGTAATCAGGGAAGCTAAAGCGCAGTTGGAAAGGAATTTGGTAAGGAGTGTGAAGAATAAGAAAGGATCCTACAGTTACACTGATCAGTAAATGAAGATTAAAGAAAATGTACCCTCCCAACAAATTAGGCAGGAGAACAAATGACTGTGAAAATGGAGGAGGAATCATATTCATGTCTGCATTTAAAAAAGCATGGCCAGTACAGTAAGGCAGATGATTCTCCCCCTCTACTCCATTCTTGTGAGACCCCACCTGGATTACTGTGTTCAGTTTAGGAGTCTCTAGCACAAACAAGACATGGACCTGTTGTAGCAAGTCCAGAGGAGAACTATAAAGATGCTCAGAAGGCTGAAGCACCTCTCCTATAAAGACAGGCTGAGAAAGCTGGGCTTCTTGGAGAAGAGAAGACAGACATACTAAATATAAGGGAGCCTCATAAGAAAGCTAGAGAAAGACTTTTCTCTAAGGCTTGCAGTAACAGGATAAGGGACAATGGTTTTAAATTAAAAGGGGGTAGATATAGATTGGATATAAGAAAGAATATTTAAATTTTACAGTGAAGATGGTGAGACACTGGAACAGATTGGTTGGAGAAGCTGTGGATAAACCATTACTGGCAGTGTTCCAGGTCAGGCTGAACACAGCTTTGAGCAATCTGATCTAGTGAAATATGTCCCAGCCCATGGTAGCAAGGGGTGTGCACCAGGTGATATTTGAATATTCTTTCCAACTGAACACTAAATTTTTTTAAAATTAAACAAAGAGCTTGAAAGGTCTAGAGGAAAAACATATTATCCTATAATAAGCTCTCTGTTGTGCTCTGAACAGAACTGAGCATTGGGATTTACAACATCCCTTTTCCAGACGCTGCAGCAAATATTGAGTAGCTTTCCTCACAGGACTTGATTAACTTAATAACATACATTCATTGAGTTAATATAACTAGTAATTTCTCTGTTCCTGTGGCAAATGTTTTATGCTACTAAACCAAAGATTATAAGTAATACACTGTATTTGACCAAATGATCTTACAATAGTGGATACAGGGTATTACTTAGTATCTTAATTTCTGAAATATGTATAGTTCTTGCTCAATATAGAAAAAGAACTTCAAAACAATTAAATCTTACATGAAACCTCATGATTTAACTTTGTTTAAATTCCTCAGTCTTCTGATGTAGATGTTTTCCAGTGCTCTGTCTCTACAGAATTTGCAGCATAGGAAAGGACTGGGCACATATTTTGATTGAAGGACTCACTGGGACCAATGTAACTCCATATTTCCTGTAGGAAGGATGACATATCCAAGAATCACAATATTAGACTTTTCAGCTAGTACTATAGTCCAGAAGAAAAGTTAAACTCTCTTTGTACAGTTTTTGGTTTTCATCATAAGGAAACCTTAAGGTGAATTTTCAAATTTTGTCTGAGAGAAAAATTAATAGAAAAAGGCAAGAATTGACTATGCAGAACATTATTCATCTTCAGTTGTCTTCAGTTTGGACAACATCCTAACCCATTTAATTTTCTTTAACGTACTTTTCCCACCACTACAAAAGTCCCCAAAGTTTTCTCCTCCTTTACCCTGGTAAAGGTAGAAAAGGATTTTGATCTATTATCTTTGGCATGGCCTCTGGTTTCAACTGGGAACACTGGATGACGAAAAGAACTGTTCTGTGCTTGATTTTTTCTTTGAACTTTGAAGAATTTCATCCAAGCTGCTGCAAGGATAGATGACAATGAGTCCTCTGAAGACATTTTTATTTTTGTATATCCATTTATGCCAAACCAAAGACACTCACCAAAAGGAACATGAAAAATTATTTGCATTTATTTTTGCCTTTATTCTTTCTCTTACATATCCTTTATTTGTTCCATGATTCTATAATAGTAAATGATATATATCCTCTCAGACAGTGTAAGTTTCATGTTTCTCTCAGAGCTTTTATGATGCTTTTAAAACCCAGACAAGAATGCCAAAGGCATAAGAGCCTTCTAATTCTGCAGTTATTTAGTTCCATTTATGTATACAAGTTTGCAGTGGAAATCTTACTTAATGGGCTCCTCTGAAATAAAGATGGATGAAAATGTGTTAGCTCTCATCCTTGTGCCATAGAGCTTGCCTAACATTTCTACCTAAAACATCAGTAAACATGCAAAAAATTAAGAACAAGTGGTTATAGGGAAATATTTTAGTAATCCAATCTATTCAAACAATCACTAATATTCTTTTGAATGAAAGGCATTTTAAAAATAGGGGGAAAGGCAGTTTTCTGAACCTTTGCAAAGAAGTAGCCTAGTTAACCAGCACTGTCTGCCCTGGCTTGGCCTCTCAGTTATGTTTGTTAAATAAAGTGCTTTCTAATGAACACTAACTCGATTCTCCACATTTGGAGGGCAGACTGGGAAATTATACACATCTAAACCAGGATTCTCACTCACTTGAAAAATCATAGTTAAATTAATTGAAAACAAAAAGAAAAGCGGGTTTGTCTGCATAGACTTTTATCTGCAGAGCCCCCTGGCTATCAGTGTGGGGAAATATCAATGGAGTGAGCATCTTTTAGTGGGAGTAATCATCATCATCATGAAGAGCTCGTCAGAAAGGAAGACAAAATGCAATTAGGCTGGATTTACAATTGGGCCAGTAATTGCTATTCAGATATCTCAGCTGTATGGAAAATACAGGATTCTGAGTTCTGACTTTTTTATCTGAATGTGGGGTTTATTTCCTCTTTCTTGCTCTCTTTTTCTTTTAAGCATTTATAAATTATGTCAGCCATGGTGTGGCACAGCTGAATAATTGTCATAGAGTCAAATGCTTGCAGATGGTTAATGGAAACAGAGAATTAACTGAACAGCAGTAAAGAAACTCATGAAAAATTAAAGAACCCTATTGCAAATTTAAAAGGTCATTTTGTTTCATCAAAAATCAGATAATATGAATGTTATTCTCTGCATGAAAGAGACTATGTTTTGAGAGCTGAAAAATGGGCAATCAATGACATACTAATGAAATTTGTGAAAAATCATGCACTATTGAAATATGCAGTAATTGCCAGTTAAGGACTATAGAAGAAAACCTGATTTTGGTGACTAAATTTTGTTACTTATCATTTACTTAAATTATTGAAGTCTAGACTTAACACATGATGGGGTCTTACAAGAAAAACAAAAAAGAAAAAAGAAATGAGAATTGAACTAGGTAGTCTTTTTCCTACAAAAATCAGGTTTAACCTTTCAAAAATTTTTTTTTGAGAACTTCTTATCAGATGCAAGTTACTTAAAATTTCAGTAGATGTTATATCAGCAAAGAACAGAATCAATTACTACATAGACCTGCAAGGTCTTAGAGCCGTGTTATGAGGCTAAGCTCTCATCTGTCTGAAATTTTGAAAGATGTAATTGATAAACCCCTTGTAAGGAGCAAGGTCATCTTTCTGGTACAAAAGTATTTGTGATACCACTTAGTAAGTATCACTTGGAAATGGCTTTAAGCTACTGATACTTTTAGATGGATTTCCAAAATTAAAAACATTATATTATTTGTATATTTTTCATCTTTCTTCCATCTTTTCCCAATAAATTTTGAAGCTAAATTCAATGTATCTCTCAAGAAAAATATATTTTTCCTTAATCTAAGAAGAATTATAATTTCAAATAAATCAGATATCTGTTAATCATAGACCACCAATTATATTTTGATAACTGAAAACTCTTTGAGAGGCGCCCATTACTATGGAAAAGAGGATTTTCATTATGTAATAGATAAAAACCAGATTTAAACTAATCATTTGATATAACCAGAAATGGCTAATATCTCTGAAAGCATTTAGGAAAGAAAAAACCAAAACTTACTAGCTACTATTAGTTTGATTTTATCTCTTTTATACACATGGACAAATTTTAGTGCATCTTCTCTTGTGGCTATTTGTAAAATAAAATTGCAAACATATGCCTTTAAGAATGATAAAACTACATCTATGATTTCTTGTCTGCTATCATTCTTTAAAAGGCAATGAGGTGCTTATTAAATGAAAGTATAGATGAAAATATTGATCATATTTTCTTATTCTAGTAGGTGAAAAGCATCTTCTCTTAAATCTTTTTGAAGAACTACATTAAGTTATCTAATAGAGTTTAAAGTGAAAGATTCTTATAACACAAATAGTTTAAAATAGAAAATAGCTAGGAAATGATGACTGTAAATACATCATAAATAAGCATTTTGCTTCTCTGGGTTTTACTTAAAGACTTAAGGCCATTTTCCAAATGGTATTGGCTCAAATATGGAAGCATCTGTATATTTTTCACCCGAATTGTTTATATTATTCAATTTTTAAATGACAGATATACAGCACTTGTCATGAGAAGTCACTCTCGCAGCACATAAATGTGGCAGAATAATTCATACAATGCATATAAAAATAGTAAGGTTTTGCTGACCTATTATTCTTTATGAATATGTTTTTAGATGCTATTCCTAGCTATATGACTATCTTTTTGAAAATGTAATTTGTAATATATTTTTGATCTTTTTAATGGAGCTGGTTGGGTTTGTATTTGTTTTTGCTTTTTTTTCTTATAAACCATGCAATTTTTTTTCTCTATGAAATTCTGTGGTTACATTTGTTAAAACCAATATTTATTCTATTAAAATGAAGATTTCTGTTTCATCAAAGGGAAATGAAAATAGTTTTTGCCTAGCACACTTTACTTCACAAGTTGTGGAACTTCATAATGAACATATATTATTTGCCTATAAATCTTGTACCTCTTTTGCAGCACCTCATGGGTAATGGGAAAAGCATTTCTGGCTTAAACACTGAACTATCAAATTGAATTTCAGGCCATTTAAGTTCTTTTATGCTTTTCTTTGCTCTTCTGAGAGATGTCAGCATCCTAAGAGTCAAGATATTCTCAGATAGGAGGATTAATTTAGGGAAGATGCTCCCAGATTCATACCAATTATAAAGTGGTGTCATCATACACAGTGCCTGCAGGTTTAACCTTGTGTTCACTGTGCAAGCAACTGGAGAAAAGAACTATATTGATACCGTCCCTTTCTACCAAAGATATCCTCTAGCAGCCCAAACCCACTGCTTTTCAAGCTCTGTGGGAAGCCACTTAGCTTGCTTCCACTGGAGACAGTGTTGGGCTGCATTAGCACAGCCAGCTTTGACCTGGGCTCAGCAAGAAGCTCTTAAACCCATGGCTGAGAAACAGATGGAGAAACCTGGATTCAGTGCGAAAACATAAGAAAATTATAATATTTTTAAAGAACTCCAGTTGGAAAGAAAGGCAAAGTTTTACTGTAACTAAAAACAAATAGACGTAAACTGAAGGAAAAGTAAGCGTGCTTTTCTTGCAAACTTTTTGAGAATTTGCCAAAATAATGGAGCAGGCAGCAGCCGTGAAACTGCTGTTGATGAAAAAGCTTCAATTATGCAGTGTTGGTAAAAGTATGTTAGTGGATTACCACTGTCATCTGCCACAAAGCAAAGGACTGTGAAGGGTTGACCTTAGCGGGCTGCACATACCCACCAAGCTTCACTCTCATTCCTTTCTTAGAAGGACAGGTAGAGAAACTACAGTGAAAAACTTTGTGGGTCAACATTAGAGCAGAGAAATTGTTCGTCAGCTATTGTCATGGATAAAACAGATTCGACTTGGAAAAGATTAATTTAATTCATTGCAAAGTAAAAATGAAGTAGGATAGTGAGAAATAAGACCAAAACTGAAAATGCTTTCCTACCATGTTTCTTCCATTCTCAGCTCATGACTTTTCAACCTATTCCTCCCAAAGTGGATTTGGGGGGATGGGGAACAGGAGTTGTTGGCAGTTCGTAACACCTTGTCTCCTTCCTCCTCATGCCATTTCCCTGCTCCAGTATGGAGTCCCTCCCATGGGAGACAGTCCTTTGTAAACTGCTCTAACATGGGTCCTTCCTACAGACTGCAATTTTTCAAGACCTACTCCAGCAGCATTCCTTTGCAAGAGGTACAGCCCATCAGGAGCAGAGTGCTCCAACCTGGCTTCCCCATGGGTGACAGTTCTTGTCAGAAAACCTGTTCCTGCATGAGCTTCTCTTCACAGGCAGCAGCATGTCTGTCTTAGAGCCAGCTAAAACTGGCTGTGTCTGACATAGGGGTGATTCCTGGTGTCTTCTCAGAGGATCCTGAACCTCTCTCTCCCTGCTACAAAAACATTAACATGTAAACACAGTGCAGACTCTTTTCTACCAAAGTTTCTTATCTTTTGAGTAGCAATATTTCAGAATGGAAGTTCTCAATTTATCATTGAAATAAGTGCCTAGTATCTCCAGATTACTGCTAGACAGGGGGAAACTGTTATTCAATAACCATCTGAAACTATATCACCACAATTATTTTGAGATGAACTTCATTAAGGTTTTCAATATCTGTCATGTGTTTAATATTGTGAACATTTCAATGTGTATTGAAAGCCACTGAGATGGATTTTCAGTAGTGTATTTTATTTCTCAACATATGGAAGTATCATAAAAATATGTATTAATAGCACAGTCTACAATCTTCACAAACTTCACATACATCATAAAAAGAATTCTACACAAAAAAGTCAAAATAACATCACCACAGCACTAAGAAAGATAGACAATTTACAAACAATTCACTCCTAGTACCTTCACCACAGTTTCCTGATACCTGGCAAAACGAAATTAGTATTTTAAATGCTTAATGGCATTCAGTTGCATGTCTGCAATTTTTGCATTTATATAAGCATTTAAACTTGTCATCTTTTATCATTCCCATACTAACCAAGTATAATACTTTTCAATAATGAAGGTAAAACAAAGGAAAAGATGCTGAAATTCTCTTGTAAAATAGAAGAATGCCTTTATAACCAAATACTGAACTGATGCATGTGGGGAATGTTGCACGAGAAGCTGCTCCAACAGACCTGGATGAGAGCACGAGCATCCTGACCCTCATCGGCTGCAAACCATAGGAGTCAAGAGGAATCGAAGTTAGAACACTGAGATAATCTCTGAGAACCGTAGACATTGAAACAAAGAAGTTACTGGAGACAAAGATGAGATTTTGCACCTGGGACTTTCCCAGGAGCTAATGAGAGTTTCCAATGTGGACTGAGGGGACAAAAGAATGTGTGTTCAAGGAAAATGGAAAGTAATAATGTAGCAGAAAGCGGTAACAGAAAAATGTGCTTATGAATCTGGGTGCAAGTAAGTTGCTCAAGCAAAGGTGTGTGGACAATAATGTAATTGGTTGAAAAGGCACGTGATCAGTAGTGTCACCGGCTGGGAAAAGCGTATGATGTGAAAAGCACCAAAAAGAAGCTAACGGATACTAACAATTACTAACCGCTAGGTAGGGGTCTATAAAAAGCCTGTGAGTTCACTCAATAAACAATTTTGGTTGCACCACAACTGGAGTCTGTGCCTCCATTGCCACAGATGCGTATAGATATCATTGGCTGTACAAGACGTTAGTAGACTCTGTTTCTTTCTTAATAATTGTAGATAGCCTACAATTATCATTCTACTTGTGTACTACTAGATTGTAGTAAAAAAAAAAAAAATAAAAAAAAAATCAATCGCACTGTTATAAAGTGCACTGAAAATTTGGGGTTTTGTTTTGTTTTGTTTTGTTTTTTTCCATAAAGAGTTACTGCATGGGGAGCTACCCCACAGTAACATCCCCAGACTCTTATGGGTTTAGGATCACATAATTATGTTCATTGCAACATAGCCAGTATCTTCTGGTGCCGGTGCACCTAAAGTTCTCCATGTGCTCTACTAAGGTTAACTAAACAATATAAAATCCCTATGAGAATTTTAAAGGATCTCCAGTACTCTTTTTACCTTTGCTATAATGCAACTGTCTTAGTCAATAAAACAGAAGTTTGCGGGAATAAGTTGTTACAAAAAAGTAATAGACATGGAAAGAAATGATAGTACTGCATCAATTTGAAAACTTTCTGGCAAATTTAGATAAACTGCAATTAATCAGAGTTGAAAACTGATTATAATTAAGGTTAATAAGTTGAAACATCTGAAAAATGTCTGAGGTATTAGTAATCATAAGAAGTGTTATATAAAAGCTTTCTCTACTGTCACAAGAAACTACATACTTGAATTCCCTAATGTTTAAGGCAAACTTACACTGATTTTCCTCTTGCCAGGAGGTGGTTGAAAATCCACTGGGTAAGTTTATTATAGAAAACAGCTTCATCCTTTTTCCAATATCTGCTTCTAGGTAGGATACCACCACCAGAGCGCAGGAGTTACTTTGTTTAAACATAGCAGTCCTAAGTAATAGTCATTGCTAATCTCTCTAAACCATCTGCCTTTCAAAACCTACTATATTGGTGAGTTACTGAATTGCTTTTGTGAATTACTTCCTGTTACTTCTAGTCAATTAACACTTTGCAATTGCTGAGATCCTCTCTGAGAGGAATCCAGATTGGTTTTCAAATTAGCCCTCTAGCTTTACACAGGCTGTGCAAATGCATAATACTGCCTCTTAGTTGTCAAATCCCTTGCTATTTGCTGCATACAGCTATGTCATTCCCTGGGAC
Organism: Pezoporus occidentalis; assembly: GCF_034315485.1. Lineage (NCBI taxonomy): Eukaryota > Metazoa > Chordata > Aves > Psittaciformes > Psittacidae > Pezoporus > Pezoporus occidentalis. Next base: position 1,010,059 of record NW_026914201.1, on the reverse strand, counting down.
ATCTTTTGACAGAATCACCATTCCAGTCTTTCTGATGATAACAGATTGTACGATTGACTAGAACTGTAATAGCCTGAGGCATTTCTAGCGAGGCCTGAAAATTAAGTAAATCTATCACTACATTGTGTGTCATTAGAATATAATTTCCTGTCATCCTCTTCCCAACAGTCAGCAAGGTATTCTAAAAACACTTTTAATGCCCTCCATCCTCCCATTGATATTCCAGGATTTTTGTTACACATGCTTGGTTAACCTTTCCAGAAAAAAATGCTAGTACTTTCATCCAAACTCCCAAATGACAAACTGAGTAATTCACTCAGTACAGTATTAAACATAAGGGCAAGACAGTAGAACAACTGCTCAGAATTTTTCCATCTCCAATTCTACCCCAAAACCAGACATATGAGACAATTCTATAGCAACTATGGAACGAGCCCTTTCTATTGCAAAATACCTGCTTTACCTTGGATATTTATATGTATACGCAAGGATGAGCACCTGAGAACATTCACTTTCTCTGTTAAGTCTGGATTTATTTCATTTTTTTATGAAGTTTTCTGATATTTTCAAATATTAAAAAAGTGTTGGGCTTTTTTTGTTTGTTTGTTTTGGTGTTTTTTTTGTTGTTTTTTCTGTTTTTTTTTGTTTGTTCCTTTTTTTTGTGTGTTTTTTTAAGGGTTTGTTTGTTTATTTGTTTGTTTTAAGAATAATACTTTTCCCAACATCCTCAACTTCCTGGAGCTTTATTATTCCTCTTTTCATTTTAGAATATCACCCTGTACCTCCTCCATGTCATTGTCGTCCTCTTTCAATTATGTATTTCACTTAACAGATCTGATGTTTTTTTTTCTGTAAAACAGATTTTCTTGATATCTTGTACCAAGAGACTAGCTTCTAAAAGCTGACCGTTTTGCAGAAGAATGTCTTTCCTAGTTTGTCTCTGTGATATGGTTCTGATATAAAGACTGTAGCCATACAGTCATATTAACTAAATGATACCCTTTTTACTGTTTTATCTCAGTCACTACTACTAAGCTGCACTGCCTGAAGCCCTCAAAAAAATAAATGATTTCTGACATATTGTTCTGATACTGAGGTCTGATATATCCTCCCAAGACATGTATTTTAGTCTAAATTTTCCACTGATTTATAGTAGTTAACAGTTTCATTCAGTTCTTATCATCTCCAAGAATTTGGATCTGAATTTCATCCTCCCTACTTGTCCTTTGTAAAGTCGGGTTGATTTAGTTTCCATGTTACTTAGTTCTGTAGAGTGGATGCTCCATCCCTGGAAGTGTTCAAGGCAAGGTCAGATGGGGCTTTGAGTATTCTGCCACTTCTCAAATATGACAGATAATGCCATGGCGACTACATCTACTAGTTTCCTCAGGGTCTGTGGATGTCTCTTCATCACATCCCACGCGCTAGTACACCTTTAGGTTCCTCAGATGGTCTCAAATCTGATTTTCTTCTACAATAGGTGTATTGTCTCAGTCCCTGCCTTTGCCTTCTGCAGCTGGAGCAGTGTGGCTGGAGTTCCTGCCAGTGAAAATCTATGCCAAAATTCATGGAATACCTTGGCCTTCTCCATGTCCTGGGTGACCAGACCTCCAGTTTCATTCAAGATGGTGCCCACATCTTTGTCTTCCTTTTATTCCTGGTGTAACTATAAAAGTTTTCCGTGTTGTCCTTAATGTCCTTGGCCAGGTTGAGTTCTGTCAGGGCTTTAGCTTTCCTAACTTGATTCCTGGCTGCTCTAACCATTTCTCTCTATTTCTGTCAGGCTAGACATTTTTGCTTTCGTCCTCTATAGGCCTATTTATGCTGGAATTTGTCCAGGAGCTCCTTGTTCACCCAGGCAGGCCTTCTGGCAGTCTTTTCTTGCTTCCTCTTTGCCAGGATGCATCAGTCCTGAGCTTGGAGGAGATGATCCTTGAATATTAACCAGAATCTACTGGCCACTGCAGCCAAAGCTGCCCCCGAGCTTCACATACCCCACCAGCCCCTCCTGTTGCTGAAGACAAGGTCTAACATAGCCCCTCTTCTCATTGGTTCTTCTCATGTGGAGAAGGAAATTATATGTTTTGGCATTGTATAAAAGAAAATGTGAATTATTTCCTATTCTCCTACACCATATCTGTGTAGCTCTGTAGAGATATGTATCAATATACATCACTGAATGATGTTAAAATTCTCTTTCTAAACAATATTTCATTTTTGTAAAATAGGCTGACTATTATGAGGCACTTAATTGCTAAATATATTTAACAGTATATATAATTTTATAAGCAGCATAGTTTAGTCATAGATATATTAGTTAATAAACTGTATCAGACATGGCACGATTCTCCCTAGACAGTATCTGCCTAGAACAATCAAAACAGTGAACACAGGATGATAGTAAGTTACAGTTCAATCTTAAAGGAAGGATGTACTTTATCTAAGCTGAGCCAGGAAACTGACAGGGAAGCTTTATTAGTACTGGACATGATATACCTGTCCTTTCCAGAATGAATGAATGAATGAATGAATGAATGAATGAATGAATGAATGAATGAATGAACGAATGAAAAATAAATACCAAAGATTTACATTTGCTTCACTTCCTACCACTTTCTCACATTCAGAAAGAAGTTTCACCCAGAATCAATTAAAAAAAAAATGGAAATTCAGAAAGGGATATGTCTGAAATAATGCCCACTGCATGCATTTGAACTTTGTTCCTATTCTTAAATATTCCCAAAGACGGTAAATTCAAAATTCCATCATGTGGATTAGAAATAGAAAAGATGGAATGGTATACTTAGCTGAATGAGTGCTACCACAAAAGTTTTACACTACTCATTAACAATTTGATACAATTGGAAATAGAACAACTAAATTCCTAACATGCAATATCTGATGATGATAATTAGTCCTTAACATGGGACATCAACAAGCAGTCAGAATCGACTGTTCCTTTGCAAGAACAGTACTGCTTCCACAGAACACCTTGCTTTAATTGATAAAAATGTCTTTGAAGACTCATGTATACCAACTGAAAAGAAAACCTATTTAATGCTGTATAATGTGTGCAATATTGCTTGTAATGCACCCTAGTTTTAATCTAATTTCAGTTCTCAGAAACATTCTGTAATTTCTGCCTCTTAAAATTACTTTTTCAGACTTTTTCTCATCAAATATATGATTTAAAAAATCACATATTAAACAATATTAACATAATAATTAATTAATAAATATTAAGAGTTTATGACATAGTTGCCACAGACTTTTAACATTTTAAGAAATGGAGTTGCAAGAAATCAGCCTATTTTAAAAGGAACTAGGGAAGTTCTGAATATTATGCCTTACTAATATGCACAAGCAATTAATTTTCTTTTGCATCTCTCTAATCTATTAATGACTCAATATACTGGCATTTAATATTTGTGAAACAGTAATAAATAATGCCTAGAAGACAACATCCCATTTTTTTATATTTTTTAAATTTTGTTTAATAATATTATGATTGCTTTCAGTTTAATACTACTTTATGATGCTCAGCTAAAACTTTTAAACACTTTATGACTGTACCAACCAACACCCTGCAAAGTTCTTCAAAATAAAATATTAAAACAAGTTCTAGGCTTTCAAGTTGGGAAAAAAAAGAAATTAAAAAACAGTGCATTATTTCATTTGTGGTCTCTGGAGCTTAAGAACTCTTAGGGTCATTATTTTTTTTCTGAAAAAAAATCACTTTCTGGTGGTTAAGTGTATATCATTTACTTGTCTTTATATATATGCATTGTTGGAATACTTTTACATTGTATGTATATGCATTTCTCCAGACTATTATCACTCAAGAATTTTGAGAATAGTTGTTCAGAGCACATCTAAATTACCTACCACATGACTTATACAGTGTCACTGTCAGATATTTGTGGAAATTGAAAATTCTGAATGTGTAATCTTTAAATTTCATATAAGTATTAAGGTTAAAAGTACAGAGTGGCAAATCACATTGTACAGCTGATTTTCTCTGAATAGGAAAAATTGTTTCACACGCTTATTCTGTCATGCAGCTTTGTTTCACCTGATTTCCACTTTTGTGCTTTCTTTGACTAGTCTTGCTCATTTAATCACTCTAACAAGGTACAGATAAATTTTTGAACCAGTTTTTCAATCACAGATTCAATGATACTTCAGATTTAGATTTTTTCACACACTAACTGCTATTATAAATGTACAAAATGTACAAAATGATACTTCAGATTTAGATTTTTTCACACACTAACTGCTATTATAAGTGTACAAAATGAGGCCTGAAAATGCCTTAAAGCTACCTTGATAATATTTACCCTGAATGGAGTGAATAATAGAAATAAACTTGCCTATTTGTAGGGAAGAACAAGTGTATTGACCGTTAAGTATCTGGAAGTGAGTTCAATAATGGAATTGTAGTCACACAATCCAAATTCCCTAATGTAGAGTAATTCACTGCATTTCTAGAGACATTATCTGTCAGAGCCCATAGGAAAAGTAGATTCTGTAAAAGTATAGTTTTCCACCTAAGACACTTTATAAAAATTATCATTCCTAGTATTTTGAATTTTTCTGTTTACTCGGTAGCATTTGACTTTGTTAAGCCCAAGGATTGTTATAACAGCTTGTTATCTTAATTGTCCATCCTTTAATGAGATGTGGCACAGAATTTTCTTTTCTTGAACATAACATAGCCACACAACCACAGAATGTTTGAGGCTGGAAGGGACCTATGGAGGTCATCTGGTTACAGCCCCCTGCTCAACCAAGGCCAGCTAGAGCCAGTTGTCAAGGGCCATATCCAGGAGGCTTTTGAATATTTCCAAGGTTGCATAGTCCACAATCCCATTGGGCTACCAGTGCCACTCCTCTGGCACCCTCACAGTGAAAAAATGTTTCCTGAATATTCAGGAACCTCCTGTGTTTCAGTGTGTGTTCAATGCATCTATTTCTGTCACTGAGCACCACTGGAAAGAGCCTGGTTCTTTCCACTTTGTACCCTCCCTTCACATATTTATATACATTAGTAAGATTCCGCAGAGTATCCTCTCCTCCAGGCTGAACAGTCTCCAGGTTGAACTCCCAAAGTGGATTTGGGGGGATGGGGAACAGGAGTTGTTGGCAGTTCATAACACCTCGCCTCCTTCCTCCTCATGCCATTTCCCTGCTCCAGTATGGAGTCCCTCCCATGGGAGACAGTCCTTTGTAAACTGCTCTAACATGGGTCCTTCCTACAGACTGCAGTTTTTCAAGACCTACTCCAGCAGCATTCCTTTGCAAGAGGTACAGCCCATCAGGAGCAGAGTGCTCCAACCTGGGTTCCCCATGGGTGACAGTTCTTGTCAGAAAACCTGTTCCTGCATGAGCTTCTCTTCACAGGCAGCAGCTGCTGCCAAGGGCCTGCTCTGGCATGGGCTCTTGATGTGGTACATTTCCCTTCAGGGAATCTCCACCTGCTGTGGCATGGGAACCTCCGTAGGTTGCCTGGGGAATCATAGAATAGTTAGGGTTGGAAAGGACCTTAAGATCACCAAGTTCCAACTCCCTTGCCATGGACAGGGTCACCTCTCACTAAACCATGTCACCCAAAGCTCTGTCCAGCCTGGCCTTGAACACCGCCAGGGATGAAGCACTCACAACTTCCCTGAGCAACCCATTCCAGTGCCTCACCACCCTTACAGTAAAGAACTTTTTCCTTATTTTCAATCTAAACTTCCCCTGTTTAAGTTTGAACCCGTTATCCCTTGTCCTATCACTACAGTCCCTAATGAAGAGTCCCTCCCCAGCATCCCTACAGGGCCCCTTCAGATACTGGAAGGCTGCTACCTTCTTTACCATGGTCTTCTCCTTGGGTTGTTGGGGAATCTGTTCTAGCACCTAGAGCACCTCCTTCCCTTCCTTTTTCACTGACCTTGATCTCTGCAATAGTCTTGATCTCACAATTTTCTCACTTTTCTTTCTGCCAGCTGTTGCACATAATTGCATTTTTTACTGTTTCTTAAATATGTTATCTTAGAAGTGTCACCAGCAACTCTTTGCTTATCACCAGCTCACCTTTGGAGCTGGCTGAAAGTGGCCTTCTCTGACATGGGGGCAGATTCTGGTGTCATATTACAGAAGTCATCCCTTCACATACACCCCCCACACTACCAAATATTTCAATTAGTATCCCCAAAAGTTAACTGCTTAAGAATAATGTTATCAAATAGCTATTACTTTCCAGATAGAAATTAAAATTACATTTCAGTTTGAAATATAAAGTCCTGTTTAAATTTGAAACAGTTCATATTTTGGTATCTGACTTTTTTTTCAACTTGACATATTTTTTTGGCATATTTTTTACTCAGCTAACTAACAATTTTTGTGCAGGAAAAGGATTATATTACTGTGTTTTTTTCCCCCAGATTCTTATTTGTGCTATGGTTTACGTCTAAAATAAGATGCATATTTTATGAAAGAAAACGAACAAACAAAAAATCAGTAATGCAATTCAGCATACCTTTTCTGTTCAATTGTCTTGAAAGCTACTTGTTATTAGCTGTCAAATGGAAACTGTGATGAAAAGTAATACTGGAAAGTTTAATGTTATTAACTAATTGTTACTCTTCCACTAGAAAATTTAGTCTCTATGACTGATGTTCTAATGTCATAGTCAAAAACAAGCTGCTTCAAAATGGTAATAATTTTTAGAGAAGTGACTTCTAGGTATAGAAAGATTGAAAAGATGGTGAATGCTTAACTGACATACATGAGAAATTAAAACAGATATGAGAATGTTGTACAAATTAATATATGGTGTATGCAGAATAAGCACAGCATCCCCGTTTACCCTTTCACATGAGGCAAAACCAGATTTTCAAATGGGAATTATTTAAAATTGCTAACCAAGTGCTTTCCTAAATAAGATAGTTCTGTTGTCTCAGTAATACAGCATTCAAAATGCAATACAACTTTACATTATCTTTTCACGGAAACTATTTGCCAGCACTTTGCACCATTAATAACAGGACTGGAGATAAGGAGTAACAGAGGGAGAAAATAAAATAATAGGTGAGGAAGAACAGAGAGCTCTCCAGCTGGGATTTGTAATGAACTGATAAAGCAAACCACCCGAGTTACACAAGGTTCAGATCACAGGAATTATAATGTATTTTCTCATTAAAAAAAATCCCATCCTATACAAGATGAACTTTAAGATAATTTTTTGGCCAAAACAAGGAAAGGCACAGAAACAGAAAAAAAACAGGATATTGGAAATACAGTGAGCTGAAAGAGGTCTTTAAACAAATAAAATTTTACTCCAACATACATGAAAAATCCACGGATGGATGGATCTGCTTCAAAGGTTTGGAAGGGATATGATGTTCACAAGGAGGAATATCTAGATCACTTCAAATGTCAAGGGACTCTGATGTTTTTAAGTGACTATTTGCTCCTTTGACACTATAGATTTCTTTACAGATTCATGTAGCAGATACCAATCCCAGTAACCTGCTGTAACGGGCTGGCATTGTCCAGCCACCAGGTGCCCACCAAGGTGTTCTACCACACTCTTCTTCCTCAGCTGGACTGGGAATAGGAAATACAACAAAAGAGTCTTGGACAGGGAGATCACTCAGCAATTACCAACATGGGCAATCAAGACAGGGTGATGGCTTACCAATTACTGCCACAGACAAAACTGACTAAACTTAGGGAGCTTAACATAAATTATTACCACTAAAATATGAATATTTGAGTATTGATTCAGGTACTTGGAAACTAAAGCAAAAAGACTGAAATATTTGCACATCTATAGAAATCAGCTCCCTGCCTTTCCCAGGCAAAGTTGTTATAATCTCCACATCTTTCAGTGGAATGTGTCTTTTTTTTAACTTAGTATTCTATAGCCTTTACACTTGTTCTTATCTCTCCACTTGTTTTCTTAAATTAGATTTTTCACATGATATTCATTATCTTTGTGTAGTGTCATTCAGACTTAACTTTATGATGTATCCTGTTCCACAAATTTTAATTTATTTTGGTTTTAATCAGGATATAGCATAAGCATTCTGGCACTGTTACACAGTTGGTAATCATATTTTACAACCATCACAAAATTCTTAAGAGCTCCTTAAATGTTTAGATTCTAAGCTTCCCCAACACATTCTTCACTTCAAAATTCAAGTTTGATATGCTATTCCCATGTCATACATTGACATAATAAAAATCAGGAAGAACAGGAAGAGAAATAGGAATATATTTGTCTTATTGGTGAACTATGGAAGTATGCACATGTTAATCATATATTCAGGATATTGTATTCAACTGTATTTAAGAAGAATTATTTATTTAGATTTCTCTATTTTTAATTCAGTCATTTTGAGCTACAGGAAGGCTGTTCTGGGTTCAGCAGTAGCAGTCATTTTTCTCCTTAGTAGCTGGTGCAGCACTGTGGTTTTGACTTTCAACCTGGGAACAATGTTGATAACACTGATGTTTTCAGTTGTTGCTAAGAAAAGTTTACTTTGACCAAGGACTTTCTGAGTCTCATGCTTTGCCAGGGAGGAGGGAAAGCCAGGAGGAAGCAGAAACAGGACACCTGACTCAGCCTAGCCAAAGAGGTATTCCATACCACAACACATCGTGCCTGGTATATAAACTGAGGGGAGTTACCTAGAGGAGCTAGATGGCTGCTACCAGGCTGTTAACAAAAGACGTCCTGTTGCTCAAGGGGGGAAGATGCAGGTGGTACACTCCACAGACCACCCTATGGTTTTACCTGCAGGATCACAGAAAAGACATGAGAAAGTGGGATAGAAAACCTGCCTCATCTCTGGAAGAATGGGTGTGTGAATTGAAGAGAAAAACAAAGGTCAAGGCTGATCATCCCATGAAAGCTGCAGCTGCAGTCTCTGGTGAGCAGGTTCCCAGATGCAGTGGAAGAGCTGATTTTACCCAGCTCCTCTGATAAAGAAGACTAATCCCGGTCTACAAGACGTAAGTGACCAATGTTGTGATCACTATTAGAAGGGCCCTGCCTCCAGCCATTTGCAGGTAGGGGACAATGAGATTTACTGGACTGTGTGAATCAGATGGCCTGGCACTTCCATACCACAGAAGTATAAGGCTCTAGTAGATACCGGTGCACAGTGTACCCTGATGCCATCAAGCTGTTAAGGAGAGGAACCCATTTCTATTTCTGGAGTGACAGGAGGATCCCAAGAGCTGACTGTACTGGAGGCTGAAATCAGCCTGACTGGGAGGAAGTGGCAAAAGCACCCCACTGTGACTGGTCCAGAGGCTCCATGCATCCTTGGCATAGACTACCTCAGAAGAGGGTACTTCGAAGACCCGAAAGGGTACCAAATGGCTTCTGGTATTGCTGCTTTGGAGACTGAGGAAATTGAGCAGCTGTCCACCTTGCCTGGTCTCTCAGAGGATCCCTCTGCTGTGGGGTTGCTGAAGGTTGAAGAACAAGTGCCAATCGAGACCACAACAATGCATCGGCAGCAATATTGCACCAACAGAGACTCCCTGATTCCCATCCATAAGCTGATCTGTAGACTGGAGAGCCAAGGAGTGATCAGTAGGACCCGCTCACCCTTTAATAGCCCCATATGGCCGGTGCAAAAGTCTAACGGAGAGTGGAGACAAACAGTAGGCTATCGTGGCCTGAATGAAATCACACCATCATTGAGTGCTGCCGTACCGGACATGCTAGAACTTCAGTATGAACTAGAATAAAAGACAGCCAAGTGGTATGACACGACTGATATTGCCAATGCATTTTTCTCAATTCCTTTGGCAGCAGAGTGCAGGCCACAGTTTGGTTTTACTTGGAGGGACGCCCAGTACACTTGGAACTGACTGCCCCAGGGGTGGAAACACAGCCCTTTCATCTGCCATGGACTGATCCAGACTGCACTGGAACAGGAGCAAAATCCAGAACACCTGCAATACATTGGTGACAATATCATGTGGGGTGATATAGTTGCAGCAGTTTTTGAGAAGGGGAAGAAAATAATCCAAATCCTGCTGAAAGCCGGTTTTGCTGTAAAAAGGAGTAATGTCAAGGGACCTGCACAGGAGATTCAATGTTTGAGAATAAAATGGCAAGATGGACATCACCAGATCCCCATAGATGTGATCAACAAGATAACAGCAATGTCTCCACCAACTAATAAGAAAGAAATGCAAGCTTTCTTGGGTGCTGTGGGGGTCTGGGGAATGCACATCCCAAATAACAGTTTGCTTGAAAGCCCTATCATATGACCTGGAAGAAGAATGATTTTAAATGGTGCCCTGAGCAATAACAAGACTTTCAGCAAATTAAACAAGAGATAGTTCATGCAGTAGCCCTTGGACCAGTCCAGACTGGGCCAGATGTAAAAAATGTGTTCTACGCCCCAGCCAGGGAGAATGGTCCTACCTGGAGCCTCTGGCAGAAAGCTCCAGGGAGACTCGAGGTCGACCCCTCCGCTTTTGGAGTCAGGAATACAAAGGATCTGAGGCCATCTATACCCTAATTGAGGAAGAGATACTGGCAGCCTGTGAAGGGGTTTGAGCTGCTTCAGTAATGATTGACACTGTAGCACAGCTCCTCCTAGCAGCCCGGTTGCCCATGCTTGGCTGGATGTTCAAAGGCGGGGTCTCCTCTACACATCATGCAACTGATGCTACATGGAGTAAGTGGGCTGCACTAATTACACAGTGAGCTCTAATAGGAAATCTCAGTCATCCAGGAATTCTAGAAGTCATAATGGACTGACCAGAGGGCAAAGATTTTGGAATGTCACCAGAGGAGGAGGTGATGCGCGATGAAGAGGCCCCACCATAAAATAAACTGTCAGAAAGTGAAAAGCAATATGTCTTGTTCGCTGATGGGTCCTGCCATACTGTGGGAAAGAATCGGAGATGGAAGGCAGCTGTATGGAGTCCCCAATGACAAGTTGCAGAAACTGCTGAAGGAGAGGGTGAATTGAGTCAGTTTGCTGAGGTGAAAGCCATCAAGAAAAGTGGCCAGTACTTTATACTGACTCATGGATGGTGGCAAATGCCCTGTGGGAGTGGTTGCAAGAATAGAAGCAGAGCAACTGACAATGTAGAGGGAAACCCATCTGGGCTGCTGCACTGTGGAAAGATATTGCTGCCCGTGTGCAGAACCTCTTGGTGAAGGTACGCCACATAGACTCTCGTATACTCAAGAGTCAGGCCACTGAGGAGCAGCAGAACAACCAAGAAGTGAATAAAGCTGCTAAGATTGAAGTGACTCAGATGGACTTAGATTGGCAATATAAGGGTGAATTATTTATTTGGCCCTGTGGGCCTATGACACTTCAGGCCATCGGGGCAGAGTTGCACCCTACAGATGGGATTGTGATCAAGGGGTCAACTTAACAATGGACACTGTTGCCCAGTTATTCACAAGTGTGAAACATGCTGCAATTAAGCAAGCCAAGTGATTGAAACTTCTTTGGTATGGAGGACAATGGCTGAAGTACAAATATGGGGAGGCCTGGCAGATTGATTATATCACACTCCCACTAACATGAGGAGGCAAGTGCCATGCGCTTACTATGGTGGAAGCAACCACCAGATTGCCGGAAACATATGCTGTACCCCACGCCACTGCCCGGAACACTATCCCGGGCCTTGAGAAACAGATTTTGTGGTGACACAGCACCCCAGAGAGAACTGAGTCAGACAATGGGACTCATTTCCAGAACAACCTTATAGACATTTGGGCCAAAGAGCATGGCATTGAGTGGGTATATCACATCCCCTACCATGCACCAGCCTCTGGGAAAATCGAACAGTACAACAGGCTGTGAAAAACTACACTGAGAGGAACGGATAGTGGGACTTTCAAACACTGGGATACACATTTACCAGAAGCCACCTGGTTGGTCAACACCAGAGGATCTGCCAACAGGGCTGGTCCAGCCCAGTCAGAACTTTCACATGCTGTAGAAGGGGAAAAAGTTCCTGTGGTCCACATGAAGAATTTGCTGGGGAAGACAGTCTGGGTTATTTCTGCTTCAGGCAGAGGCAAACCCACTTGTGGTATTGCTTTTGCTCAGGGATGTGGATATACTTGATGGGTAATGTGGGAAGATGGGGAAGTCCGATGTGTGCTTCAAGGGGATTTGATTTTAGGGGAAAACAGCCAATAAACTCAATCATATGTTATTGCCTGCTATGTGGCACTTTAATAGCCCACCAACTAGCTGTCTTCAGGTCACCAGAGACTGGCCCTGACTTCCCTCCAGCCATCATCCCAACAAAGAATGAGCTTTGATGGAACCAGACGAGCTCAGCAGAGACCAGATGAGTTCCGCAGTGTCATCAGCTGGCAGTAGTCAAACACCACACACTCTCCCCTGCTCTGACAGACTGTTACAAGAGATGGAGCCCAACATCATGGACCGGATGAATTCAGAAGCTTTATAGAGATTGGTCCATGAACTAAGGAATGGTATCTCTCTCTTTGTGTGGGGGGACATGTTTGTGTATATATACATATATGAGACAAGAGTGATGGTATATTGAAAAATGTGGGATCTGAGCATGAGGTGAATGGTATGGAATAAGGAGTGGATACTGTCCTGGGTTCAGCAGTAGAGGTCATTTCTCTCCTTCTTAGTAGCTGATGCAGTGCCCTGGTTTTGACTTTCAGCCTGGGAACAGCGCTGGTAACACCGATATTTTTAGTTGTTGCTCAGTAATGTTTACCCTGACCAAGGACTTTCTGAGCTTCATGCTCTGCTAGGGAGGAGGGGAACCCAGGAGGAAGCAGAGACAGGACACCTGACCCAAACTAGCCAAAAAGGTATTCCATACCACAGTATGTTCTGCTCGGTATATAAACTTGGGGGAGTTGCCCGGAAGAGCTAGATGGCTGCTTGGGTCGGGCTGGGTGTCAGTCGACAAGTGGTGAGTGGTTGTATTCTCTTCCCTTGTTAACAGGTTCCCTTATCATTGTTATTATTGGTGGTAGCAGTAGTGGTTTTACCTTATACTTTGGTTACTGAGCTGTTCCTATGTCAACCCCTGGGAATTACATTCTTTCGATTCTCCTCCCCATCCCTCTGGGAGTGGGGAGAGGGAAAAGAAGAGAGAGTTAGCGAGTGGCTGTGTGGTTCTGAGTTGCCGGCTGGGCTTAAACCATGACAATGGTGAAGATTTCATACTCCTAGATTTTCTTTCTGTTATTCCTAAGTAAAAAGTCTAATTTTCAGAGCTTTTATTTGTTAACTTTTTATTTAAAAACTTTTACAGGAAATAGAACACACAATGAAACATTGATTTTATAATTGTCATGGAATCTATTGTTCATTGTGATATGTCAGAAAAAATAAGTATGAACAAATCCGAATTTATTTCACAACTGATTAATCTCATTATTTCTACATCTTAATCAGAGTGCCATTTTTCCTAGATTATTTTTGTTTCAGAAACTGAGTTTTCTTTAAACTTTATTGTTAAATCTTTTTAAAGAATTTGTTTTTCAAATTGACATCATGCTGACATTAGGTAGCTTTATGTTTGTGGCTTAGTTCATATAGAAGGATTAAACAAAATATGTTATGCTCTGATGAATACCAGTTCACTGTAATATTTACAGTATACAGAGTCAGCACCCCAGTTCTGAGGTATAGATTGCTGTGCACTAAACTGAAAATCACTGTTATTTGGCTCAGTTTTGTGCTTTATTTACTAGGAAATGATGTGCTGGAAGAAATAAACTGAGCTTCCACTTCCAATCCTGCAAATTCAGATCTTCTGTTTTCTACAGAACAGTGGTAAATAGCAACATTCCAAGTAGTAAAAGCAACATTGACAGAAGGCTGAGCTGAGGAAGTCTAACCCCAATTTTCTTCTCAATGAATAATTGATCCACTCTTTGAGAGTGGGTGTCACGTGTAGTGTAATTCTAGCAGTCTTTGGGTTTTCTTAGTAGACATTTACTATTAGGGAAAGGCCAAAGTCTGAAGTCTAAATCTTAGACCTTGGTATTACAGCCTTTGCTCACATTGAATAAAGTTTCCTTTATGATCAAAATACCAATAAGGTTTGACTCTTAGTACAATTTTCTTCCCTTGAGGTTTATTCTACTAAGTAAATATAAATAAATTCCTACATCATTCTGACCTGCATAAGCTTATTGAATGTACAAGCGAACACCTTATGGTCTACTTGTTTCTGATTTCTTAATATGAACAAATTGAAGAGCAGAAATTAAATATTAAAATAAAGTTGAAAAATTACTACAGTTGTTTGAAGGTTTTGAATATCTCTTTGAAATAAAAGAGCTCTATAATTTGACATCATCCTTGCCTTTCCAGTCAACATCTCTGACTTTTTCTTGGTGTACCCTGGTTTTACATTCTTGCTGTATTATTTTATCGTTTACCTTATTTTTTGCAAATTCTTCCTGCCTGTGTAGAGGGCAAGAAGCCTGCGAGAGCTTACCTATTTATTTCTTAGGAGTATCCTTCCCTTTAGTGTGCTTCCTGTGACTGCTTAATATTTTCTTGGTTTTGATCTGGTGAATTTAATGTTGCTTCATATGAAAAAAGAGACAAGTCTTCCTCAATTTGGCTGGGTTGAAAATCAGTACACAGTGTTGCTCTGATCAGTGATTACAATTTTTATTCTGCTTGCAACCTGATTATATGCTCCTACTCGATCTCTCTTCCTCTCCTATTCACCTTTGATATGTCTAAGATTCCTTCCTTCAAATCTGTATTTTGTTTGACAAAGTGATCTCATATCCAAAGTGATCCCTGGAGTACTCTCCAGAAATCATCATTGGTTTTATTCTTCACATCAACTAACAAAGATACCATTTAAGATTTGATAGTACACATATTACACAAACCGGTATGTTTATTTGCAATTCCATTGTCTCAATATTTCTCGATATTTCAAAATATACACTGTAGGTCTAGATGTAGACTGGCTATCATAGGAGAAATTTGTTGGTTTGAACTGAAGTATTTTTATAAGGTAGAAAATCATCTGACAAACGCTGATGTTATGCAGTGGTGAGCAGGTGTTGAACCCCACTCTTCTATGAGAATGGTGCTTACATTGTCAAAAAATGGATGTGCTTTACTGTCTTGCTCTAGCAAGAGAGGTACCCTCAGAAAACACTGTCACAGCCTGATACTTATTGTCTTTGCTAGCCTTAAAATTTTACAATTTCAGCAATAAGAGCAGTTTTTGCTTGAGTGTCTCTTAGGCAGTCTCAATTATTTTTAGCAAGTTTTAATAAATTATTAAACATAAAATTTAAAAGCTATATTTTATCTAGTTGCTATAGGTTTCTTCTTATATTTTCATGACTTGCTGAATTATCTCAATAAGGTACTTTAGTTCTTTGCTTGTGACGTTGGATATAACTGCACTTCAGAATCATCAGCGTTTTCTTCATCATTAAAAAATAACATAGAAAAAAGAATAAACTAACACAGTGGTCAAGAGTTTATTAATTTAGAAATCATTATTTTCAAAAGAGAACTTAAAGATAAGCCTGATAATGACTTTAACAAAATGAAAGGTGTATTTTTATCTTAAGGAAATAGGTCAAGTTAGAAAGAAACCTGCTTTTCCCACATTTCTTTCTCCTTTTTCATTTTAACCACATAATTTGATCACTTCGGAAAAGAAACAACACTTTCACTAAGATTATAAACACTGACTTTTTGTCTTTTACTTTCAATACAATTAAAATAATTTGACCTCAAGTAAAATAACATTGTCAGATAACTTATGATTTATTCCTTAATACTTCTGTAGGTTTGGTGCATTTTTTTCTTCAATAGCTAATCTTATTTTAGTTCAGTTGCTCACAATAGCAAATACCTTCTTTAATTAGAAATTAAAAAAGAGATTTTCAGAGGTTCTTATCTTTCTAGCTTTGTTATCCCATCTGTGCATGTCTTGAATGGAGTTAAGATATGTATAATGCTGATTAATTTTTTACCACACTAGAGGTTTTAAGCCAGGTATTCAAATCCTTTTCCCAACTCAAATACATACTAAAGCTTAAAGTTATTAGTGCTAATGAGTAATTTAATTTACTTTAAGTTAATTAAACTATATTTAATGCAGTTACATGAAGGCACTCTAGTAGTCTTTGAAAATACCTACAACATTAATATCCATGGATTCAAGGAAAATATTTTGTTACAAATATTGTTCATTATACTGTAGATTCACAAAGGGATAATGGTTTCTGGAATCCTCCAGAAGACTCTGTAAAATGATTAAAAACAAACCAAACAGCAAACAATGAAAAGTAAAATTATCATATAAAATATGATTTCTGATTGAACAAGGAAAAACAAATTTTTTAGGAATGCCATCCAGAGGGATCTTGACATGCTTGTGAGGTGAGCTCATGCCAACTTCATGAAGTTTAACCATGAGAAGTTCAAGGTCCTACACCTGGGTCGGAGCAATCCCAGGCACAGCTACAGGTTGGGCAGAGAAGAGATTCAGAGCAGCCCTGTGGAGAAGGACTTGGGGGTGTTGGTTGATGAGAAGCTTAACAGGAGCTGGCTTCAGTGTGCGCTTGCAGCCCAGAAAGCCAACTATAACCTGGGCTGCATCAAAAGGAGCATGACCAGCAGGTCAAAGGAGGTGATCCTGTCCCTCTGCTCTCGTGAGACCTCACTTAGAGTATTGTGCACAGTTCTGGTGTCCTCAACATAAAAAGGACATGGAACTATTGGAACAAGTCCAGAGGAGGGCCACGAGGATGATCAGGGGACTGGAGCACCTCCTGTATGAAGATAGGCTGAGAAAGTTGGCGTTGTTCAGCCTGGAGAAGAGAAGGCTGCGTGTAGACCTCATAGCAGCCTTCCAGTACCTGAAGGGGCGCTGTAGGGATGCTGGAGAGGGACTCTTCATTAGGGACTGTAGTGACAGGACAAGGGGTAATGGGTTCAAACTTAAACAGGGAAGTTTAGATTGGATATAAGAAGGAAATTCTTTCCTGTTAGGGTGGTGAGGCACTGGAATAGGTTGCCAAGGGAGGTTGCGAATGCACCGTCCCTGGCAGTGTTCAAGACCAGGTTGGACGAAGCCTTGGGTGAAATGGTTTAGTGTAAGATGTCCCTGACTATGGCAGGGGAGTTGGAACTAGATGATCTTAAGGTCCTTTCCAACCCTAACCATTCTATGATTCTATATTATAGCCAATATTGACAAATGGATATATTTTTTCTGCAGAAATTAAAACATCACAAGGGCTGCAACCTACAAACTGTTATGTTAAAATGGCAGTAAGCTAAAGTTGAAGTGTTGAAGTGTTGAAGCACTTCTGCTGGTTTTGCTGGTACTAACTGCATCTTCTGCTATTTTGTTATGCTTGCAATGATGATGATGATTGTGAGGGAGGAAAAGGTATTTTCCAGCATTTTTTACAGTTTTTCCCCTAAAGACTCTTCTCCTTGCATCCTACTTGAGATGTTAGCACCGAGAGTAAGTAGTAAGAACAGTGAAGTACCTGCTGGTAGGAGATGGAGCCTCTACTGTTTTGCATAACCTTATGAGGCAATGCAGAATACATTAAGACAGCCTGCATCATGGGATTCTTACTTGGAAAGCACTTTGTCTTGGAGCAAACAAAATAAACAGTCTTGGCATTCTTTTGACAATCTGTGCTGAGGACATTTGCCATTTATCTGAGCATTTATGCACAATTGCTTTCGTAACACTAAGTCAGATAGAGAAACCACTGGATTGCACATTTATTGCCTATAAAGCCTGTCCCTGCATGAAAATTCTTCCCGATTTCACAGATAAAAAACTGCATAATGCTTAGGACACTGGTGTCTGTACTGCTACACTGAACTGCATCACTGATATTGTAATTCTGAATGTGTGAAAAATCATATTGTGTGTGATGTCCAAGATTTAACAAGAAAACCTAGATAATGCTTAAAAGTATACACCTACAGCAATATCAACAGAGAACAATTAAAGTAATTTTCAAAAGGATTTAATTAGAATCTGGAAGGAAAAAAAGATACAAAACAAAACTTAGTTATGTCAAAGGTTGCATGTTTCCCGTGAAGTTTTACATGAACTATACATGGGGTAAAAAATGTACACATTTCTGTTATTACCTTTCTTTGTACATAGGGCACGTGTGCTCATATTAAGAATGTATGCATATGCATGTGAAAAATGTAAACTGTTTTTTCATGTTGAATACAAATCTGAATATTTTGTTCATTAGTAAGAAATAAAACTCAATGCATTTGTGAGCAAGAAGTTCCGAGTTGGATGTCTTGGCTAGTGGGCACAGCTTTGGTGCAGTGTTCCACAGGTATAAAGTTACCCATTTTATTCCACCAAACCAAAAAATCTTATACACAAGAGTAAGTTTCACAGCCTCTGCATAACAGTGGAGAAAGAACAACTTTGAATGAAAGTCTTCATTTTGTGGTCAGTATGAAATTCTCTTACCCTTAGAAAGTTATTTTTGGTTTATATTTCTCATTCTTTCTTTTTCTCTAAAAAAAACCCCACTGAAACAAAAAAGGAGAAGATACATTGCTCTTAAGTTCTCTTTATTAAAATACTATTTTAAAATTTAGAAATTGTATGGAGTTCTGTTCATATCAAAAGTAAAAAAGTAACACTGAAAAAAGTAGTAAGTTGCTATGTGTGGTACAGCTGTATTGAAATTCCATTTAACTTCCTGAAAGCTTGTTATAAAAAAAAAAAATGTGGCACACATTCGGAGCAAATGTACAGATGTATAATAGGATGCTTGACAGTATCAATAAAAAATAATCAAATTTATTTGCTTATAGCTTTTTCAAGTATGTGAAGAAGATGAGAAGATGATGTATCTATAAAAAAAATAAAAAAAGATGTCAGAAAGAGTAAACGACTTAAAATTCAGGGAAGAGTATATAATCAGATCAATGGGATAGAGTTAAAAAGAGAAGTCAGGGAAGAAATAAGTGGTACGCATGGTCTGAACACTATTATTTGACCCAATTGAGTCAGTAAATAGCTTGGGAAAAAAAAAAAAAAAGTTGAGTGTCACCAGGTAGTTTGTCATGTCAAGCTGTATTTTATACTTTTAATTTATTCAAAATGAGTGATTAGTCTCTTTAGCTATGTACTTTCATTTTTTAGTTACAATAATTGGATAGTCATTGAATCATAGAGTAGTTTAGTTGGCAGGGACCTTCAAAGGTCATCTGGTTCTACCCCTCTGCAGTGATCAGGGACATCTTCAACTAGATCAGGTTGTCCAGAACCACATCCAGCCTGGGTCTGAATGTCTCCAGGGATGGCACATCCACCACTTCTCTGGGCAACCTGTGCCAGTACTTTAATTGTAAAGAATTTCTTCTCACACCCAGCCTGAATCTCTCTTCTTTTAGTTTAAAACCACCATCCCTCATCCTATCACAATAGACCGTGCTAAAAAAACCTTCACAATCTTTCATATAGGCCCTTTTTATGAACTGAAAGGGCACAATAAGGTCTCCCCAAACTTTCTCTTCTCCAGGATGAATTTACAATATTATTACATGCAATAAGGCTCTGGCTTACCTCTGTGTAGGTAAGAATAGGAAATAAGAGGAAAGCGTGTATATATATATCCTACATAGGATAGTAAACAGTGGTGGATTGCAAGAGAACATTGGCTATTTCATACACTTACGGTATTTAGCAACACTGGAGTGTGTAATCCCTGTCTTCACATCAGCAGAGCATGAGAGGAACTGTCCTGGGCCTGAGGTCTGCCTTAGGTAATATAGTATTGAACTTATTTTTCTACACCCCAGAGAGCTGAGAGAACAATCTTGTTTCTCATCTACTATTAAGGTTCACCTGCTTTGTACTCTAAAAGTTATCTACATAAAAAACAACAACAAACTATAATAGCATGCATCCCGGTGGTTCACATGGCAACATTAAGATTTTGTAGTGGCAATAAAGGAAAATCCATCACACACCCCATTCTGAATTCAGCACACTTGCATTGAACAGCATTTCAAACCCTTGGGTGTGTTTATTCCTCTTGATCTAATGCCAAGAAAACAAGATACTTTCATTTTTGTATCAAAGTATATGAAAAGAAAAAACTAATTCATACAATTTGCTGCAATTTGAGATCAATAAGAAAAAGAACATTTTAAAATAACTCCCACGGTCTTCATTAAACTTCCTTTGAAAGCATATGGACACATTAGAAATATATGGAGCACTTTTCCCTTACATTCAGCACAGTATAAGTCCTTAACAGCTAACTGGTGAAACTGAAAAAAGATTCCTTCTGAGGAAGATTTAATTTAAAAGAATTTCAGACCCTGTGATGAAAGCATGTGAAATGCATATAGGATCTTATTCTGGCTAGAAGGTATTTAACATAAATTAGCATTTGCATAAATTCTTAAACAAATAAAACAGACATTGAGATCTCCATCTCAATCTATTTCAAGATAATTCTTTGTTTAAAAGGTCTGTTTGTGTTCATGTATTTCTACACCCCAAAGAACAATATGCCTGAAATTGTGATTTTGAAAGCTGACAATCTACTCTCTATTAAATAAATGCAAACATTGTAGGCCACACTGAAAGAAATTGAAGGTTATATGATAGGGCAAGGAGTAATGGTTTTATACTAAAAAAACATAGATTCACAATAGATATAAAGGAAGAAAATTTCTACAATTAGTATGGTGAAACACTGGAACAGGCTGCCCAGAGAGGTTGCAGTTGCCCTGTCCCTGGAAACACTCAAGGTCAGTTTGGATGAGGCTCTGAGCAACCCGCTGTAGTGGAAGATGTCTTTGCACATTGCAGGGGGGTTGGACTAGATAACCTTTAAAGGTCCCTTCCAACCCAAACTATTTTGTGATTCTGTGATTCTATAGTAATTTAGAATGTGATATACTGGACTGAATACTAGCATGAAATTAAAGTGAAGATCCAAAGGGGTAAAGCAATATACCATAATATCTGACTGTTTTGCTGCAATTTTTTCCATGGCTGTGAACCATGATCAAGACACTGATTCAGTTTTTGGAAAATAATTAACTGTGAAGAAAACTTTACTGTTAGTGTGACCCCATACCTCAATGTACAGGTTCACCTGGCAGCAGTCTTGCATATAGTTCACCACTACAAAAGGCATGCAGCTTCATTCACCTCTCTAACATGCACTCCAACCTTTGTTTCCTGGATTTCCCACCAATTAGGCAGTAAAGTTCCACACATTTAGAGAAATCTTACCAAGAAAGGCATGAATCTCACCTGGGAAATACACATAGTGTGTCCTGCCATCATAATCTTTGTCCTGCAAAGTGCATAGAGAAGTAAGAAGCGCAAAGGGAGCAGCAGAAAAGAGTGGTGGGGAAGGCTGGTAAGCTCTCAAATACTGATCCAGGCAAATTATACAAATGTAAGTTCATCTCTGTAAAAAGGACTTTTGGTGTTGTTTTACATTTCTTTTTTTTTTTTTTTCTTTGGTAAGATCTGTCATTAGGTCTCCCCAGAGTCTTCTCTTCTCCAGGCTGAACAAGCCCAGACTTCTCAATGTGTTTTCTTAGGAGAGGTGCTCCAGCCTTTCGATCATCTTCGTGGGCCTCCTCTGGACTCACTCCAACAGGTTCATGCCCTTCTTATGTTGGGGGCCCCCAGGCTGACCACAGTATTCCAGGTGGGGTTTCAGTTCTTGATATCTCAGATTTGCCTATACTGTCTGCAGCAGTGGCCAAAGCCCTTACAGCGTCTTCTTGTGAATGCCTCTTTTTTTGTTGTTCACTGAATGTGAATTCCACAGATCCCTAAAATATCTGTGTGATTACTACAAAAGCAGTATTCTTTCTCTTTCTACAATTCACTTTGTCACACTCAACTTGAGAAATGATCTATATAGTAATAGCAAATAAGATATAGGAATTTTGCAAATAATGCATTTATGAATGTTATGAACTCTGCAGGAATTTTCTTCACCTCGGTGTTCCAAGAATCCGGGTATTGCTTGGAGGACACAGACGAGTGTGTCAGTACTATGTAAATTTCCTTCAGGAGGAAACCTCAGTGCAGTTCCATTTCCTTTTCTGACATGAGCTCTCCCAGTGTTCAATTCAGTTTATACCTATATCGAGGCAAAAGATTTTTCTGGTAAATCTGTAGGGCAAGGATAATAAATCAAGAGTACTACCTGGCATGGCCCCATATATTTCAACAGAAGAAATAACTCTTTTTACAATTCAGAATTCATTATTAAATAGTAAGAAAAAATCTGTACTTTGATTCATTATTCACATTTTGTTCCAAGCATTACCACAATTCACAATACTTAATCTGCACAGAGAAATGTGTTTCTTCATGCTCCCTTACCTGGCAAATGAAGCTGCAACCTCCCTCATTCTCAAATACAGTTTGATTTCACAGTCAGTATAAAAAATTGGAAGACAATAGAAAAGTTAATACCACACACAGAGAAAAAAAAAAAAACAACAAACCACCAAAAAACCCCCAAAGCAACCTTGAAAATAATTTCTGCTTCTGAAAAGATTTCTGCTTCCATTCATAATTATCATAGGTTTATTGGTTTTGGTTTATTTTCTATTGTAGGTTGTTTATTGTGGGTTTTTTTCTGTTTTTTTGTTTGTTTGTTTGTTTTTCTGTGTAGCATTTTGGTTACATTTCCCATTTTTTTGCCATCTCTTTAATCATACAATCCTGAGGGCTTCACACACCATGGACTTGGACACCACTTTCCTAAAGAGTTTAAATCTACAGAAAATTCTGTCTGCAGACACCCTGGCATTAAACTAGGGATGCATGGAATTAATAAACTAAATCTCACTGTTACATCCTTCTGAAGCTCAGGAAAGGAAATTTAAGCAAAGACAGTCTAGATTTCAAGGCAAATTATCATAACAATTTGGCGTTCTAAAGAGAGAAATATGAGATTTGTACTATTATGGAACAACTCTTTCTAAATCCCCCCCCAACTTTTAAACATTGACATTCAACACAAGAATTTTTCACAATATTATTGGTTTTATGTAGCCAAGATGGAATTGAATTTATAGCTGAATTTAAATACATGGTAAAATTTAAATTCATAGGTAATTTTTTTTTCAAGTTCAAGAAGTTAAAAAAAAAGTAGAAGGATTAGAAGACGCTAGTAGAGCTAAATCTGTGAATTTAAATTTCCATGTTTTTTTTTTGTGTTGGGGGCTCAGAACTGTACTTCAGGTGTGGTCTTAGGAGACCAGAGTAGAGTGGAAGAATCACATCCCTCAACTTGCTGTCCACACTTGTTTTAATGCAGCCCAGTATATGATTTGCTTTCTGGGCTGAATGCGCACACTGCTAGCTCATCCTGAGCTCCTCTTCAACCAACACCCCCAAGTCCTCTTCAGGGCTGCTCTCAATCCAGTCTTCCCCCAGCCTGTATTTGTGCTTGGAATTGTTCTGACCCTGGTGCAGGACTTTACATTTTGTCCTGATGAACTTCATGAAGTTTGTTCATACCAGCTTCTCAAGCCTATTATGGTCCCACTGGATGTCATCCCTTCTTTTCAGTGTATCAACTGCACCACACAGCTTGATATGCTAACTGAGATGCACTCAATCACACTCTCCATGCTGCTGACAAAAATGTTAAACAGTGCTGTTTCCAGTACAAACCCCTGAGGAATGCCACTCATCGCTGATCTCTGCTTGGATATTGAGCTCTTGACCACAAAACATTGCATGCGATCATCCCAGCCAATTCCTTATCCACAGAGTGGTCATCCATCAAATCTATGCCTCTCCAGTTTAGAGACACAGATGTCATGCAGGACAGTGACAAATGCCTGGCACAATAACTTCATGTCAGGCATGATCCCATATACCTGGCTGACAAAACTGCTGTCAATCCTCCTTTATCCACTAATGCCATGGCTCCATCATAGAAAGCCTTGGAGGACAAGGGTTAGTGAACATGAGACTGCACCTATATATTTTTAAAGGGCCTTGTCCAGTTGGTCTTTCAGGTCAGGTGGCCTGAGGCAGACCACCACTGTAATGTCCCCTGTCCCTGCCTTCCACTTAATCCTGACCCATAAACTCTCAGTCGGCTCCTCATCCAGCTCCCAGGCAGAGCTCTGTACACTCCAGCTGCTCACTGACATAGAGGGTGACAGCCCCTCACTGTCTCCCCAGCCTGTCTTTCCTGAACAGCCTGTTTCCTTCTATTCCAGCACCCAGTCACATGAGCCATCCCACCATGTCTGAAGCATGCCATCACAGCCCTGCAGGTGTGGGCCTTTCTCTTAACTCTTCTTATTCCCCACACCATATGGGTTTGCCTAGAGGCATTAGTTGAGTCCCTGAAGAAGCCAACTCATTGGCTGGAGTGGCTGGAATTCCTTTGTGCTGTTCTTTCAGGTGCTCTCCTGCTGGCCTATGATCCCTTGACAGGCTCTGGGCATCTCCTACTGGCACCAGCATCAGATTGGTAGCAGTGGGATGGATTGATGTGATGAGTATTCTTCAAAAATCTGAAAATATGGTAGTTATCAAATTAAGAGGAAATGTAGGGGGAGGTCTCTCACTGGTTCCTTAAGGAAGAAATGCTTTAATATTTTCCCAAAAGAGGTGCAGATCCAAGCCTGTCACCTAAGATACCTCCTAAAATCACACATGCTGAGCAGTCACCAGTTGCACTTCATTTCTGGATGTTGTATACCTTCTGCCTTGATGTAACTGCAGGGTGAATACTGTATTGTATGGATTTCAGATTCAGCACACTTTATAGCTGTTCAGAGGATCTGCACACATAGATTAGGAGGTACCAAATGACACCCTAAGCAGCTCATCAGCAGAATGACCATGACCTGGCAAGGTCCAGGCTATGGTGCTGCACACCGCCTCACATTCAGAGGTACCCAATGCATCAAAAGAAGACAAGAAGGAAAGCTCTTGTGAACTATGGCACAGTGTTGAGGATGTAGCTTAGATAGCATCTTAAAGTGGGATAAGAATATCTAAATATTTTTAAAATTGACAGTTTTACCTCTAAAGCTCTCTAATGATCAGCATTGTCCAAGTTTAGCCCTGATTTTGCTTAATGTGGTACTCCTTTTATTTGAGCCTCAGAGCATGTCAGGATCCTAATTCCAAGGCAATCAAGTCAGTCAGCTGGGGAGTCTGCCATTGTCTCAGTAGCCCAGAGAAAATGTCTCACAGTTAGCTACAGGTCAGTAACATAGCCATGACCCTGGAAAAGCATGAAAAGTATGACTTTCAATCTAATTGCAAGAAAAGATTTTCTGATTTTCTTTTTTTTTTTTTTTTTTTCAAAATTAACAAAATCTTAAAGAAATAAAGACCAGGACCTGACTGCAAACAGGTCACATTCCTAAGCCAAAAAACTTCCCTTTCTCCAATAAGCATAATGTTTGTATTACGCACTTGCTTGCATTGTTGTCACGCTGCCCACACTGCCAACAGAAAATAAAGCTATAGGAAACTGCACCTGAGCCTTCAGTAGCACAAGGTAATAGAATCATAAAATTATAGAATAGTTAGGGTTGGAAAGGACCTTAAAGTCATCTAGTTCCAACTCCCCTGCCATGGGCAGGGACACCAAGTCGTACAATGTAGTTAAATTACCTGTTCCTATAGTAAAAGATGTGAAATCTGAAATCTCAGTCTGTGCAAGGAGGATTATAAACATATCAGCAAGCACACAAGAAGTTAAGGGAAAAAAATAGTTAAAAATAATGTTCAACATAGTTAATTATGGGTTTAAATACCAGTACAGCTGTCGTGGTTTAAACCCAGTCAGGTAACTTGTTCACTCACTCCCAGTGAGTGGTACCGAGCTGACAACAATCGAGGTCCGTGTCCCCCCCCCCACCGGGGTTCTCCCCCACTCCCAGAGGAACGGGGAGGAGGATCGAAAAAATGTGCAACTCCCACGGGTTGAGACAAGAACAGTCCAGCAACCAATGTACAACACAAATCACCACCGCTACTATCAACTACAACAATGATAAGGGAAAATAACAAGGGAAGAGAATACGATACCACCGGCCAAGAAAACGAGTTCCACCCGGAAGCCCGTGTCCTTCCGGGTAACTGCCAGTCACCCCTCACCCCGGCCATGACATGCTGTGGTATGGAATACCTCCCTGGCTAGCCCGGGTCAGGCGCCCTGTCTCTGCTTCCTCACAGCTTCCCCTCCTCCCTGGCAGAGCATGAGCCTCACAAAGTCCTTGGTCAGGGTAAACATCACTTAGCAACAACCGAAAACATCGACTTCACCAACACTGTTCTCAGGCTGGAAGTCAAAACACAGCACTGCACCAGCTACCACAAAGGAAAAAAAAAAAACATGACTGCTACTGCTGAACCCAGGACATTATCCACCCCTTATTCCATACCATTCACGTCGTGCTCAGATCCCACATTTTCAATACACCATCGCTCTCCCATATATATACATCCATATACATACAGACCAAGAGGAAAAAAATCATTTTCTTAGTGCATGGACCAATCCCTATAATGCTGCCGAGTCCATTCGGTCCATGATGTTCAAAGTTCATTCTCTGTTGGGATGATGGCTGGAGGGAAGTCAGGGCCAGTCGCTGGTGACCTGGAGACATCTAGTTGATGGGCTATAAAAGCATTACATAGCAGGCAACAGCATACAATTGAGTTCACTGGCTGTTTTCCCCTAAAATCAAATCCCCTTGAGGTATACATCAGACTTCCCCATCTTCCCGCATTACCCACCAAGTATATCCAGGTCCCTGAGTAAAAGCAATCCCACGAGTGGGTTTGCCTTTACCTGAAGCAGGAATAACCCAGACTGTCTTCCCCAGCAAATTCTTCATATGCACCACGGGAACGTTGTCCCCCTCTACAATATGTAAAAGTTCTGACTGGGCTGGGCCAGCCCTGTTGGCAGATCCTCTGGTGTTGACCAACCAGGTGGCCTTTGGTAAGTGTGTATCCCAATGCTTGAAAGTTCCCCTACCCATTGCTCTCAGTGTAGTTTTTAACAGCCCATTGTACCGTTCGATTTTCCCAGAGGCTGGTGCATGGTAGGGGATGTGATATACCCACTCAATGCCATGCTCTTTGGCCCAAATATCTATAAGGTTATTCCGGAAATGAGTCCCATTGTCTGACTCAATTCTCTCTGGGGTGCCGTGTCCCCACAAAATCTGTTTCTCAAGGCCCAGGATAGTGTTCCGGGCAGTGGCATGGGGCACAGCGTATGTTTCCAGCCACCCGGTGGTTGCTTCCACCATGGTAAGCACATGGCGCTTGCCTTGGCGGGTTGGTGGCAGTGTGATATAGTCAATCTGCCAGGCCTCCCCATATTTATACTTCAACCATCGTCCTCAATACCAAAGATGCTTTAACCGCTTGGCTTGTTTAATTGCAGCACATGTTTCACACTCATGAATAACCTGGGCAATAGTGTCCATTGTTAAGTCCACCCCTCGGTCACGGGCCCATCTGTATGTTGCATCTCTGCCCTGATGGCCTGAAGTGTCATGGGCCCATCGGGCCAAAAATAATTCACCTTTATGTTGCCAATCTAAGTCCATCTGAGCCACTTCAATCTTAGCCGCTTTATCCACTTGTTGGTTGTTCTGGTGTTCCTCAGTGGCCCGACTCTTGGGTACATGGGCATCTACATGACGTACCTTCACCACCACGTTCTGCACCCTGGCAGCAATATCTTTCCACAGTGCAGCAGCCCAGATGGGTTCACCTCTGCGTTGCCAGTTGCTCTGCTTCCATTGCTTCAACCACCCCCACAGGGCATTTGCCACCATCCAGGAGTCAGTATAGAGATTAAGTACTGGCCACTTTTCTCGTTCAGCAATGTCCAGGGCCAGCTGGATGGCTTTCACCTCGGCAAACTGACTGGATTCACCCTCTCCTTCAGCAGTTTCTGCAACTTGTCGTCCAGGACTCCATACAGCTGCCTTCCATCTCCGATGCTTTCCCACAATACGGCAAGAGCCATCAGTAAACAAGGCATACTGCTTTTCACTTTCTGACAGTTTATTATATGGTGGGGGCCTCTTCAGCACGCATCACCTCCTCCTCTGGTGACATTCCAAAATCTTTGCCCTCTGGCCAGTCCATGATGACTTCTAGAATGCCTGGACGACTGGGATTTCCTATTCGAGTTCGTTGTGTAATTAGTGCAGGCCATTTACTCCATGTAGCATCAGTTGCATGATGTGTAGAGGAGACCCTGCCTTTGAACATCCAGCCCAGCACAGGCAGCCGGGGTGCCAGGAGGAGCTGTGCTTCAGTGCCAATCACTTCCGAAGCAGCTTGAACCCCTTCATAGGCTGCCAGTATCTCTTTCTCAGTTGGGGTACAGCTGGCCTCAGATCCTTTATATCCCCGACTCCAAAAGCCGAGGGGTCGACCTCGAGTCTCCCCTGGAGCTTTCTGCCAGAGGCTCCAGGTAGGACCGTTCTCCCCAGCTGCAGTGTACAGCACATTTTTTACATCTGGCCCAGTCTGGACTGGTCCAAGGGCTACTGCATGAACTATCTCGCGTTTAATTTGCTCAAAGGCTTGCTGCTGCTCAGGGCCCCATTTAAAATCATTCTTCTTCTGGGTCACATGATAGAGCGGGCTTACAATCGAACTGTAATTCGGGATGTGCATTCTCCAGAACCCCACTGCACCCAAGAAAGCTTGCGTTTCTTTCTTATTAGTTGGTGGAGACATTGCTGTTATCCTGTTGATCACATCTGTGGGGATCTGTCTACGTCCATCTTGCCATTTTATTCCCAAAAATTGAATCTTCTGTGCAGGTCCCTTGACCTTACTCCGTTTTATGGCAAAACCAGCTTTCAGCAGGATTTGGATTATTTTCCTCCCTTTCTCAAAGACTTCTTCCGCTGTATCGCCCCACACAATAATGTCATCAATGTATTGCAGGTGTTCTGGAGCTTTCCCCTGTTCCAGTGCAGTCTGGATCAGTCCGTGGCAAATGGTAGGGCTGTGTTTCCACCCCTGGGGCAGTCGGTTCCAAGTGAACTGGACACCCCTCCAAGTAAAAGCAAACTGTGGCCTGCACTCTGCTGCCAAAGGAATTGAGAAAAATGCATTGGCAATATCAATCGTGGCATACCACTTGGCTGCCTTTGACTCCAGTTCATACTGAAGTTCTAGCATGTCCGGTACGGCAGCACTCAATGGTGGTGTGACTTCATTCAGGCCACGATAGTCTACTGTTAGTCTCCATTCTCCATTAGACTTTCGCACTGGCCATATGGGGCTATTAAAGGGTGAGCGGGTCCTGCTGATCACCCCCTGACTCTCCAGTCTACGGATCAGCTGATGGATGGGAATCAGGGAGTCTCGGTTGGTGCGATATTGCCGCCGGTGCACTGTTGTGGTCGCAATTGGCACTTGTTGTTCTTTGACTTTCAGCAACCCCACAGCAGAGGGATCCTCTGAGAGACCAGGCAAGGTGGACAGCTGCTCAATTTCCTCAGTCTCCAAAGCAGCAATACCAAAAGCCCACCGGTACCCTTTTGGGTCTTTGAAGTACCCTCTCTTGAGGTAGTCTATGCCGAGGATGCATGGAGCCTCTGGACCAGTCACAATAGGGTGCTTTTGCCATTCCCTCCCAGTCAGGCTGATTTCAGCCTCCAGCACAGTCAACTCTTGGGATCCTCCTGTTACTCCAGAAATATAGATGGGTTCCACCCCTTGACAGCTTGATGGCATCAGGGTACACTGTGCACCGGTATCTACTAGAGCCTTATACTTCTGTGGGACTGATGTGCCAGGCCATCTGATTCACACAGTCCAGTAAATCCGATTGTCCCCTACCTCCACCTGGCTGGAGGCAGGGCCCCTCTAATGGTCGTCACAGCTTTGGACACTTAAGTCGTGGTGAAAGGGATTATTCTTCGTTATCACAGGAGCTGGAGTAAAATCAGCTCTTCCGTTCCATCTGGGAAACTGCTCACCAGAGACTGAAGCCATAGCTCTCATGGGACGATCAGTCTTGGCCCTTGCTCCCCTCTTCAGTTCACTCACCCGTTCCTCCAAAGCTGAAGTAGGTTTTCCATCCCACTTTGTCATGTCTTCTCTGTGATCCAGCAGGTAAAACCATAGGGTACCCCGTGGCGTATACCTCCTGTATCTCCTCTCTTGAACAATAGGACGCCTTTTGTTAATAGCTGAGACGTGTGTTGGTACACGTGAGGAGCTGGATAAATCAGATAGATCGTCCCTCAATTGTTCGAGGTCCTGGGACAGTTTTTTCACAGCTGAGATGATGGAAGGGGTGAGGTTGTCTTTGAACTCTCGGAGTTTATGAACCATTTCATCCACTGTTAGTGGTACTATGTCATTCCAGGTTACTGTTGCCAATGAATGGACATATGATGACGGTGCATTCCGTGTCAGTTTTCGCCACATGGGTCGTGTACATTCAACTTCATCTGGATCTATAGGTGTATCCCCGTTATTCGGCTTGATGTGATAGAGCATCTCTACGATGGCCGATTCCCTCAGAGACTGGATGCCTTTGTCTATAGTAGTCCACTTGGCCGAACGACTCGTAACATCGTCCTTGTACGAAAACCTTTCTTTCACAGCTGCCAAGAGCCGCCTCCAAAGGCTGAGGGACTTTTTCTCTCTTGCAATTGCTTTGTCAATTCCCCCTTCTCTAGCAAGTGATCCCAGCTGCTTGGCTTCTGTACCTTCTAGTTCGTGACCATCGGCCCCATTGTCCCAGCATCGGAGTAACCAGGTGATGATGTGCTCCCCTGGTTGACGGGTAAAATCTGCATATTCCGCAGCTCGGTTGAGGTCCGAGGTGGAGAAGTTACCTCTTCTTCTTCTTCTTCGTCATGTGATGATGACTCCTGATCAGATTCTGGACCGGGTGGTGAATTCATTGGTTCTTCATCTCGCTTCACCCTTTTTGCCTCCTTTTTACTTGTTCTCTTGCGTACAGGGGCAACCGATATTGGTACAAAGTGGTCCTCTGGTTTGGCTGCAGTGATTATCACTGTGGTTTGAGTAGCAACTGTACTTGTTGCTGGGGGTGGTGTAGCTGCTGTGCTTGGAGCTGGGGTAACCACGTTGTCTGTTGCAGTTGAAGTTTGAGCAGCTGCTGTACTTGCCACTGGGGTAGCTGCTCTGTTCACTGAGGCCAAAGTTTGAGTAGTGACTGTACTTGTTGCTGGGGGTGGTGTAGCTGCTGTGCTTGGAGCTGGGGTAACCGCGCTGTCTGTTGCAGTTGAAGTTTGAGCAGCTGCTGTACTTGCCACTGGGGTAGCTGCGCAGTTCATTGCAGCCAAAGTTTGAGTAGTGACTGTTGCTTTGCCCTCAGATCCACCGACATTCTTTTCCTTTTGAAGGTGCTGGATAGTGTTGAACAAGGCCCTGTAAGCATAGGCCAAGCCCCAGCACGTTGCCGTGATTTGTCACTCTCTGGTATGGCCAGAATGACCACACACCTCATTTAAGTGTTTTATTAATTCTTCTGGACTTTGCAGTTGTTCGGTAGTGAAATTCCAAAGTACTGGAGGGACACACTGACCTAGATACTTGCCCATACTGTCCCACACACCCTGCCACTCATGGCTGTCCAGCCTCAGGGAAAATCTCTCGGTCCTCCTACATCGTCGTTTGACCCCAGACAAGACCCAAACCTGACTCTGCTTAACTCCTGAAATCAGTAGTGGGCAAAACACACTCTGTATGCGTGTTAGCATGGTGATTCCCATCACCATCAGCAAACAAGTCTCAACAGCATTAAAATGCCATTTAAAAAATTCAAAACTCTCAAATGTAAATGGTCTGGGGGGACGACTGGGAGGGTAAAAGAATGTCTCCTTCACAGGTTGAGCACCTGAGAAGGAGAAAAAAGATGTGTAATTGCTAAGCACCTCCATCATATACCTCCCAAAGTATAAAGGTGGTGACCACACTGGGAACATAAGCCAGATCAGTTTCATGATCAATGATTCTATTGTATTACAAGTCATTACCATAAAGTACAATGGGACAAAAACCTTAGCCCAAGCCCCACACTTGAAAAACACTAATACAGCAAATACCGGATGGAAGTAAGATGCGATATACTGAAACTGTGAGATCAAGAGGAACAACCTTGAGAGCCAATAAATCAGCATTGTGACGAGTGACTACCAATCCAGTCAGATCTGTTCTTATCTCAACCCCTCGTGCCCCACGTTGGGCGCCAAAAAGAACTGTCGTGGTTTAAACCCAGTCAGGTAACTTGTTCACTCACTCCCAGTGAGTGGTACCGAGCTGACAACAATCGAGGTCCGTGTCCCCCCCCCCACCGGGGTTCTCCCCCACTCCCGGAGGAACGGGGAGGAGGATCGAAAAAAAGTGCGACTCCCATGGGTTGAGACAAGAACAGTCCAGCAACCAATGTACAACACAAATCACCACCGCTACTATCAACTACAACAATGATAAGGGAAAATAACAAGGGAAGAGAATACGATACCACCGGCCAAGAAGGCGAGTTCCACCCGGAAGCCCGTGTCCTTCCGGGTAACTCCCAGTCACCCCTCACCCCGGCCATGACATGCTGTGGTATGGAATACCTCCCTGGCTAGCCCGGGTCAGGCGCCCTGTCTCTGCTTCCTCACAGCTTCCCCTCCTCCCTGGCAGAGCATGAGCCTCACAAAGTCCTTGGTCAGGGTAAACATCACTTAGCAACAACCGAAAACATCGACTTCACCAACACTGTTCTCAGGCTGGAAGTCAAAACACAGCACTGCACCAGCTACCATAAAGGAAAAAAAAAACATGACTGCTACTGCTGAACCCAGGACAACAGCCCAGAAAGTTTGAGAGAAGAAGCTTGCAGCAACAGATAACTCGAGATAGACTTATTTTCCTAAAGATGAAAGGGGATTATATCTGTCCTGAAACTAAAGTTGAATCTTACATTGTATCAAAGGGCTCTTTATATCACTGGCCTTTGAATCTTGCTTGAAATGTAGAGGGTGTCATGTACCATGTACACCCATGTTGGAGAGGTGCTGAGATAATCCCAAAGGCAAAGCTCCAAAATGCTGTGCATCTCCTTCACTAGTAAGAACATGACCTGCACCTGCATTCAGGATGGATGTCACTGTTCTGGATAACTACAAGAAAAGGAGAGACTACAAGCTTCTATCATAACCACAGAAAAATCACTCCATTCAAAGTAAAGCCAAATAAACCTGGCGCATATTATTCTCTGTGATAGGCAACTGCTCTCGCCAGTCAAACTCTAAGACACAAAAGAATAAATGCCTTTTTATCCTTTACCTTAAATGTCACAATTTTGCAAGCACTTGTGTCTACAGGTGCTACAAATACATCTGTAAGTATATGACTGTAAGGCTTAAATTTATTTTCAAAGTGATCTGTGCAGTTATTAATTTCTAGTAATATTAAACCTGTCTCATCACCACATACAGAGATATCTTTACACTACAGAGAACCCAGAAAAAAGCAAGTTATGCTAAGCAGAAAAGGGAATGTGGGATGAAAACTTCCTTAAGCCATAGGATTAAATTTTACATAATTCTTCAAACCAGAATCTGTTCCTGCATCTAAGCTGCACTATTAGAAGAATTGAGCTGCCCTGAGCTGGTTCTCAAAGCCAATGTCATATTTTCATCACTGATTACTTTGCATGTCTAGTCAGTACCAGCCCCAAACTTTCCATCATTTGCTGTCTCCTTCAATATCTCCTACTGAAAAAAAAAAAACCTAAAGCCTCAGGGAACTTGCGCCAATTCTGCTCCCAGTGGATGGCCCTAGCTCTTTTCCTTCTATATATTTCCCATGTATCAGTTATATATATACTTTCTATTTGCCTGTAGGCTGGCTTCCAATTCAAAGAGGGTGCACTGTGTTAGGGCATCGTGCTGCCATCATGGCACTGCCTTTGGAGCTGTGAACAACCTTTTCTTTTGTGTTTTTGCCCTTTCAGTGATCCTGTGTTCTTGCCTGCCAAAGGCTGCTGTGACAGCAGATATGAAGGAAACAATAATAATACTAGAATATACATGATTTGAAGTATAATTTATTTTCATTCTTGGCATTTATAAAGCAAACAAAAAATTGCTTAAAATGTGATAGTGTCCAGTTGCTTATTTAATACAGGCAATTTTTCTTACATATAATTCTCTTGAGAAGTAAACAATATATGGTGCCTCATTTGAGTCTGAGCTGTTAGGGCGATACGTGTTAAGACTGTGACACTCATACACCATGCAGAAAAGCTTGCAATAAGTTTGACGTATCCCTTACGGTAACAGAAAATCTTTGGACACAATTACAAGGACTAAAGCTATTTGGAAAGAACTAGGAAGAACATAGGAAAGACAATATAGCATAAACTGAAGTCATAGTTAAGATGATTGCATGTATTGCTCTGGAATCAAATTAATGGACATCAGTTTGATTGCTGTGTCACTGAATGCTAATAATTTGCTTAAGCATTAGGGTAAAGAAATAATAAAGATTTGGATTCCATGAAGTATGATTTTATTATACACTCTACACAGTGATTCTTTATGATTTTAAATTATCAAGATTATATGATAATTGGCTATATTATTGGTTATATCATTGGTTATTATATGGTTCTGAACTGAGAAGTTGCTCTGCAGCATGAAGGTTCAAATGGTTCTCAGTATTATTCAGGAAAAAGTGTATATATCGAATCAATTCATGACACCACAGTTAGGATCCCTATACTTAGCCCAGTTACATGAAGTAGATAACAATTCTGTTTGATCTTCACACCATAAGTAATAAATGGTGCAGAACAAAAGTCCCCTGGTATACCTGCAGTTACTTTTGAGAGAAGAGGAGGAGGAAGAGTTTATTAAAAAAACATCAAGATCAACAAATTGACAGTGTTAAAAAAAAATAATGGAGCATATAGGCAATAGCAAAGTGGGTAGCCAGCACAAGATATTAGAACATTGTGGTCTTTCTCACCCCTTTGAATTTCTTGTCTTCTTCAATTTTTGATCAGGCACAATCTGATATGCTGTAAACTGCGAAAATTTAATGACCAAAGAAAGCCTATTCGTTTTGGTCATGGTTTTGTTGATACCATTGAAAGCAGAACTTTTTTACATGAAAGATGAGTGTAAACAACAAGAGTCAGCACAGTTCCAGCAGTAATTTTCAGTCTTTTTAGCTAAATCTAGTCTATGGGTAATAAATTATGAGAGTATGGATTTAGTACCAATATCAATGAACAAAGTGTTGTTTCCTGTATTTTGGCAGGAGAAGCAACAATATTACTTAAAAAAAAAAACTTGAAATATTTTTGAAGTGCGTATAGATAGAAGTATTTCCAAAAAAACATATCTGTGAATCACAAAAGAAAGAATAAAAATTAGTACATATAGTTATATACTTCCAGTACAGGGTAATATATTTAGAGAGTGGAAGAGATGTGTAGATAAAGTAGATGTCTTTTGATATTTTTTTTTTTAAATAGGTATTTAGTGAAATTAACAGATCTTGAGGTAGTCTTAACTCTGAATTCAGTTTTTCTCTGTTGTGCAGTTTAAAAACTGTATATGTACATAAAATCATGGAATCATAGAATCATAGAATGGTTTGGGTTGGAAAGTACCCTAAGATCACCTAGTTCCAGCCCCCCTGTCATGAACACGAACACCTCGCACTAGACCATGTTACCCAAGTCTCTGTCTAACCTGGCCTTGAACACTGCCAGGGATGGAGCATTTACCACTTTTTGGGGCAACCTGTTCTAGTGTCTCACCACTCTCATAGTAAAGAGCTTCTTCCTTATATCTAACCTGAATGTCCCCTGTTTAAGTTTAAAACCTTTACCCCTCGTCCTATCATTGCAGTCCCTAATGAAGAGTCCCCCAGCATCCTTGTAAACCCCCTTCAGATACGGGAAGGCTGCTACGATGTCTTCACACAGCTTTCTCTTCTCCAGGCTGAACAGCCCCAGCTTTCTCAGTCTGTCTTCATACGGGAGGTGCCCCAGCCCCTTTATCCCTGTAGTGATCCTCTGTACTTGCTCCAACAGCTCCATGTCCTTCTTAAGCTCACGACACCAGAACTGTACACAATACTCTAAGTGAGGTCTCAGGAGAGCAGAGGAGCAGGATCAACTCCTTCAACCCGTTGGTCACGTTTCTTTTCATGCAGGCCAGGATATGGCTGGCTATGAGCACACACTGAAGCCAGTTCATGTTAAGTTTCTTATCAACCAACACCCCTAAGTCTTTCTCTGCAGGGCTGCTCCGAATCTCTTCCCTGCCCAACCTGTAGCTGTGCCTGCGATTGCCCCAACCCAGGTGTTGTACCTTGCACTTGCTTTTGTTAAACTTCCTGAGATTGGCATTGGCTCACCTCTCAAGCATGCCAAGGTCCCTCTGGATGGCATCTCTTCCCTCCAGCATGTCAATTGCACCACACAGCTTGGTGTCACTGTCAAATTGTCAAGCTTGCTGAGGGTATTTCAATGTCACTATCCATGTTGCTGACATGGATCGGTCCCAACACCGACCTCTGAGGGACACTACTTGTTACCAGTCTCCATTTGGACACTGAGCTGTTGACCATAACTCTGTATGCAGCCATCCAGGCAGTTCTTTATCCACCCAGTAGTTCATCCATCAAATTTATGTCTTTCCAAATGTCAAATTATTTTTACAAGTCCAGGTGGATGATGTCAGCTGCTCTGCCCCTGACTATCAGTTCTGTAGCCCCATTATAAAAGGCCACCAAATTCCTAAGGTATGCCTTCCCCTTAGTGAAGCCATGCTGGCTGTCACCAATCACCTCATTGTTTTTCATGTGCTTTAGCACGGTTTCCAGCCAGATCTGCTCCATGATCCTTCCAGACACAGAGGTGAGACTGACTGGGCTGTAGCTTCCTGAGTCTTCCATTTTCCCTTTGTTCAAAAAGGGGGTTGCATTTCCCTTTTTCCAGTCATTAGAAACTTCACCTGACTGCCATGATTTTTCAAATATGACGGACAGTGGCTTAGCAACTTCATTCGCCAGCTCCTTCAGGACCCGCAGATGGATTTCATCAGGTCCCATGGACTTGTGTCCATTCAGGTTCTTAAGATGATCTCAAACCTCATCCTCTCCTACAGTGGCCTAAGGTCTTCACTCTCACAGTCCCTGCATCTGCCTTCCAAGACTTGTGCGGTATGGTCAGAGTACTTGGCGGTGAACACTGAGGCAAAGAAGTCATTGCGAACCTCAGCCGTCTCTAAATCCAGAGTAGCCGGTTCTCCCATTTTCTTCCAGACTGAGCCCACATTATCCCTAGACTTACTTTTGTTTGTTACATACCTACCTGCTATCCTTGCCATGCCTGGCCAGACTAATTTTTTACTGGGTCTTAGCTTTCTGAACCTAATCTCTGGCTTCCCGGACAATGTTGCTGTATTCTTCCCAGGCTGCCTGTCCTTGCTTTCACCTTCTATAAGCTTCCCTTTTCCTTCCAAGTTTTCTCAGCAGCTTCTTATTCATCCATGGAGGCCTCCTGGCCCTCATGGTGCATTTCCTTCCCGAATATACATATTTTCCTAATATAAAAACTTAATTTCATTTACTTTAAATACAGTCAAGTGTTCTTGTTTTCCAATACAACATACACACATTTGGGCTCAGTTTAAATAAATCCCATTAAAACATATGTTTTAAATATCATATTTCAGCAAATAGAAAACAAAAAAATAAATTTGCTACCTCAATGTTATTGGAAAGAAGTTGATATAAGGATAGAACAGAGGAGGCATAGCCATTTCATGAATTATCCTTACTACAAATAAGATTTCAAAGTATATTGTTTTGTCTTGTGGTGTTTTTTTTTTTTCCTTGTGATGAAATCTTTAAATTCATATGAAAAATATAAATAAGTTAAATAAAAAGTGCATTTAGCTTAAGTGCAATAGTTCTGTCTTTAGGTAGTATGATATAGCATTTTTTTTCATCTAAAGATAAAATAAAGGAAAAATGAGATTTTACTTATTTTATAAGTCACAAAACTAGGAAGAAACAATACTCCGTACTACATATTATAAGAAAAATTACTCTAAAGACAAAAGACAACTGGACATCCAATTAAACAAAGTGGAGGTGCTTGACAATTTTTAGTCAACCCCCTGATTATATATTAGTAAAATATTCAACAGGACAATTAAGGAAATAGAAGAAGTTTGAAAGAGAAAATAACTTTTAGGACACAATCTACTACTAGCATACTAGTAGACTACAGGAGACAAAAAAATATTACATGCTTGCAATTAAGCTGATAATGATCATTGTACAGTAGGTATTTTTTAGAATGTGGACTGCTTGCATTAAGAAAATATATGGAAATGGCTTTTTTAGATGTCAAAAATTCAGAAAGGAACAGCCTCTGAAGGAAATCAGAAGGAATAAGATTAAAAGTAGTAAACCTGACAGTGTTTAGCAGAATAGAAATATACTAAGCAATCCATGGAAATGAATTAAGAGGGGCTGAAAAAGATAGTACATTCTGCATATCGGAAAAAGCTCAAGAGAAAATATTTCAGAACATATTGATCATACTGAAAAGAAACACATTGAAATAATTTAGTGCAAATATTGGTAAATCACCTGCAGTATGTGCAAAGAAAATCCAAGCAAGAAATTAAAGCTGTGAGAAAGACACTGAGCATCATGTCTCATACCTTCAATCAGTGTATCATTAACTTTCTGATTAAAAATATTCTTCATTAAAACTTCTAATGAGCAGTACCAAATCAGTAGCAAACTGGAGTAATTCCAGGAGTGTCTAGAATACCTTCAATTACTGAATATTTAATGTTCAAGAATTTAATTTACAAAGTCTTTTTTACCAAAGGGTCTGAAATCTTAAAAAAACCCACAGTGTGCAGCTGTTACTTATAAAACATAGAATGTTCATGACGGACTGTTTAATACAATATATTATTAAAATCTGGATATTTAGGTGGTAGAGCAAAAAAAAAAGTTGCTCTTGGATATGCCTGGGCATTCTAAAAAGCAGAATGAAGGGAAAGATCACGTTGCAGTTTACATAAAATCACTGTTGCCAATTTCATAAATAGTCCTGACAGATAGTGAAGTGGAATGGAAATGGATAGTGAAATAGGAGTTCAATAGAAGATGAAAAAACTGCTTCATATTCATATTTCTAAAATTAGGTTTTTATTTCCTTAATATTCCTGTAGATCACATACTCTTGTATTTTAGCAACCAGAGTTATTTCAGTCAGTGAGAAGCTCTGGCCTTGTTCACAGTGCAGCTCAAGTTAATTCTTAAATTGTCAAGGGCTTCAGCTGTCTCTCTCCACATTCAGTGCTACCAGAATTCTTAACAGCCACCTGTTTTCACCCTAATTATTGTCAAGAATGAAATGAGGAAATCTGCCAGTTCCTATGTAAAACCTGAGTCATGAGTGTGGATTATGACATGCTACAAATTTATTTTTCAATTATAATCAATACATTTGGTCCACAATTTGTAAAATAATAAACGAGTAAACTTTTTTTAAAATATTCATAGCTTGTTCAAAACTTTGTTTTAGAATGTATAAAAACCATTCTCTTTAAAGGCTAGTTATCTTTCTACCAGTGATTTAAGTACCATAAGAGTTTTAAGAAATAAAGTTTGAAACATTTTCTTTTTTTAATTTTTAATACAGAAGAAATATAGAAGAAATGTGGATTTTAGATCATTTATGCTAAACAATATAAGTAAACACAAAAAAAAAATCATTCTTGGAACAGATAAGAGTCACTAATAATTGAGAATATTTGTACAGATACTCTGCAATGAAGTTGTATATGTGCCTTAGTGACCTCTGTGTAACAAGTCCAGCTGTAATGTTTTGTTATCCTTCAAAATACTTGTATAATTCAGATGCTTAGAATGTTTGTGTTCAAACAGTTCTGTATATTTTAAAGGAAGAACAGACTTTTACCCTTTGGCAGTACAGTGAATGATCAAAGTGGGCAAAACCCAGCTGTGATGGATGCAGTCCTCTTCTT
The DNA here is from genome assembly GCF_034315485.1 of Pezoporus occidentalis. Classification (NCBI taxonomy): domain Eukaryota; kingdom Metazoa; phylum Chordata; class Aves; order Psittaciformes; family Psittacidae; genus Pezoporus; species Pezoporus occidentalis. The sequence continues at coordinate 969,965 of NW_026914201.1, read as the reverse complement.
TGAGCTGGTCTACCTGCTGAGCAGATCCAGGCAACTGCTCAGTAGGTAGACCTATTGTGCAAGTGTATCAGTGAGAACTCAGCACTAACTGCCAAAAAAAAAAAAAGCTGTTTGGCTGCTGACTGGGCTGAAAAATGGCCAAAACTGCATTAACACAGCAGAAAAACTGACTAAAAATCAACCTTTCCATGTGTCCTGGGTTCAGCAGTAGCAGTCATTTTTCCCCTTCTTGGTAGCTGGTGCAGTGCAGTGTTTTGACTTTCAGCTCGGGAACAGAGCTGATAACAAGGATGTTTTGGTTTGGCCAAGGACTTTGTGAGCCTCATGCTCTGCCAGGGAGGAGGGGAAGCCGGGAGGAAGCAGAGACAGGACACCTGACCCAAACTGACCAAAGAGGTATTCCATACCACAGCACGTCATGCCCAGGATGTAACTGGGAGTTACCTGGAAGGGCTGGGAGACTGCAGGGTTGGAGGAGGTATCGGTCAGAGCTTGGTCGGGCTGGGGGGGCGAGTTATCAGTCGGCTGGTGGTGAGATGATGTATTCTCTTCCCTTGTTATTTCTTTTATCATTATTATTATTGGTGGTAGCAGTAGTGATTTGAGTTATACCTTAGTTACTAAACTGTTCTTATCTCAACCCGTGGGAGTTGCATTCTTTTCGATTCTCCTCTCCGTCCCTCCGAGAGCAGGGGGAGGGCAAGAAAGGGGGGGGAAGTGAGCAAACGAGTTACCTGACTGGGTTTAAACCACAACACCGTGCTATAAATATCTGTAGTCATCAGGGTCCATTGAGCTTTCCCTCCACAGCAGCTTGCTGTGCAGCGGTGATCTCCCCTTCAGTAGGAATGCCTTTCAAAGTTATTTCTCAGTGCTGAGGGAGCTCTTACCTGATACCAGACATCAATGGGTTGGTAAGTGAAATTTTTTGAATGCATATAACCTTTAAGAGACACATACTAAGCTTATACAACAACCTTAACTTTGGGTGTTTTAAATAGCATTAACTGCTGTTATTATGACTGTACTTGTTATTTTACATAACTAAAATTATTGATTAAAACTAAATAAACTACTAGATCATGTCTGAGTCATCTCTGATTCTTCTTTTGTGACACCATCCCATAGGTCAAGACTTTTTCCCCTTATCTCTGCTGTGATGATTCTAACAGTTTCTACAAACTCTCCTGAAACCCCATTTTTAATACTGATTATGATTCTTCAACAAGTCATGCCAGTTATTGAAACACCTTTAGTCAGAATAGTACTTTATTAGTAGGCAGGGGCTGATTTTTATTCCAATCCTGTATTTGTATGGTTCCCAGTAGGATTATTGTTTTTTTCCTAACTACTGTTCTTAAGGACTACTGCATTAATACTGCTATTAATAACAACAGTAACTATAATTGCAGATAATAGTAATATAGAAAGTTTATTCTTGCAAGGACTTTCCTGCAACTGTTGATGAATACCAAGCATTACTCCTTTTTATTATTTTATAACTATTCCTATAAATAAGAAGATATATGCTGACAATGAAAACTGATACACACTGAAGAACTATCTGATGTTGTTGTTGCTCTAAAGCTCTGGGTTTTTTTGAATAATTTCTTCAGATATGTCTCTTTTGTGAGAGCTTATCAAAGGGGTTGACATAGTATCACCCCATAATCCACAGGCTTATCATCAAATTCTACAAAAAAGTCACTTCAGTGGTGTAACAGTTTGAAGGTCATAATAATTTTTGAAGGTCAATTTCTTTAAGTATGGTTCAGAGCTTTTGCTATAGGCAGCGGTGAACTTGGTGTTTTGCTGCAGCCTACTTCAATCAGGAGTTAACTTGTGAATAATCAAGAAATACTTTACAAATGCTTCTGAGCTCCACGTTCCTAATGCAAAGTTGTGATAGGATGCAGCCAACCATGATAATTCGACTTGGAACAAGTTATTATCAGATAGAAAACATGTTGGTAGTCTTAAAGGTGCTGGAGACTATAAAGACTTCAAATTTTTTACCAAATAGAATATGCAATTTTCTGCTTGTTTGTTTTCCCAAATGTGTCATTTATCTGTTGCAGCAGAGTCTTTTCTATCCAAGGCAAGCGAATAAATTGGCACACATTGTCGGGGGTGGAGGGTGGGAAGCACTACCCTTGTCTAGCAACTCTACCCCCTAATTTCTAGCAGTCCCTTAAAAAAAGTGTGAACAATTATATTTATATCCTCTTACCCAACCACTGTTCATACAGATCTCACTACCATAGTGTAACTAGCCCTTAGTCCCTTGGCCTGTATGTTTGATCTTTTAGCCTGAGGGAATAAAAGATCAATGATCTTTTATTACATAATAGAATAATAGATCAATGATCTCAATAATGATCTGAACAATTAATTTAGCTTACTAGAACCGAGATGGGAGCAATTGGAGATCAGTGGAAACATCAGCATCAAACTTATTTTCTATTGAAGAGCCTTCATTTGCACTTTCAAAGTTGAGTTGTGGGTTTGGGTTTTTTCTTTTTCTTTTTCTATTTTAGTTGTTTTACCTTAGGCTCTAGCTACGCAAGCACTCTTCACCCTATCTCTGTTTCCAGTGGTTACTGTAGCTAATACCTCAGTGTAACTCTCATAGAAGTGCTTAAGTGAATGCTTTAATACATCATAGGCACATAGAATAATTCCCAGATCATTCAGACTGTAAGAGACCTCAAGATGTCCCTAGTGCAACCTGTACTAACAATGTGGTTTTTAGATGTGTTTGTTAAGTGCTTCATTCAGGTGGATCTTGCAATCCTTCAAATATGAAGAGAAGCTGCAGAGCCTCCCCACCCTATCTGTGTGACTGCTTAATCTTCCTACAATTTCCACCACTATTTGATACCTCCTCTACTTCTGCTGACCCTTGTTTTGTTCCATCTTCCAACAAGGCATGGCTGTGAAGAGCTGGGTTCTGTTCCCTTTTCAGCACATTTACAGCTCAACAAGTAAGATTATTTTTAAGATGAATCTGGAGACGTATGGCTCCTCAATACCCAACTTGTGTCAGGTTTGTACATAATCATGAAATAATGTTATTGCAATATATCTAAGAGAAAATTTGAAAGCAACACAAGAACACTTGTGAAAAGAAAGACAGCCATTAAGAAAGTTTGTTTCAATTACCTGCCTAGAAAGGAAAAGCAATTCAATAATCTGAACACTATTAATTTGGTTGTGTCCTGGGTTCAGCAGTAGCAGTGATTTTTCTCCTTCTTGGTAGCTGGTGCAGTGACTTTCATCTGGGGAAGAGAGCTGATAAAAACGATGTTTTGGTTTGGCCAAGGACTTTGTGAGCCTCATGCTCTGCCAGGGAGGAGGGGAAGCTGGGAGGAAGCAGAGACAGGACACCTGACCCAAACGAACCAAAGAGGTATTCCATACCACAGCACACCATGCCCAGGAAGTAACGGGGAGTTACCTGGAAGGGCTAGGACTGCGGGGTTGGAGGAGGTATCGGTCAGAGCTTGGTCGGGCTGGGGGGGGCGAGTTATAGGTCAGCTGGTGGTGAGGTGTTGTATTCTCTTCCCTTGTTACTTCCTTTATCATTATTATTATTGGTGGTAGCAGTAGTGATTTGTGTTATACCTTAGTTAGTAAACTGTTCTTATCTCAACCCATGGGAGTTGCATTCTTTTCGATTCTCCTCTCTGTCCCTCCGGGAGTAAGCGGAGGGAAAGAAGGGGGGGAGTGAGGGAACGTGTTGCCTGACTGGGTTTAAACCATGACAGGTTGGTTGGGTGGGTTTGTTTTTTTTGTGGTGTTTTTTTGTTTTTGTTTTTGTTTTTTAATTTTATTTTTTATTTTAAGAATAATAGGAATGATATTGGGTAGCTATGCAAATACAACAGTCTAACTTTAGATGTCGCTGCACTGAATTTTATGTTGAGCGTTGTGTCACAGCAGTTATTACACTCAGCAGGAATTTTAAGTTCAAATCTTTAGGTGAACTTTATCTCTTTATTCTATTTATTTCTATTTATTCTGTTAATATCTTTATTATATTTATCTCTTTATTATTTATCTCTTTGTTCAAGTACAGTAGTTATGTTTGAGACCCTCCCTGTTCTCTGGGGGATTTTTGAGCAGGTTTGAGACACCATGTAAAAAAGAGAACACAAAAGCAGACAGTCATAGATGTTAGGCAAGATGAATTCCTGTTGCAATATCTAGTCCATTTCTCTGTCAGGTCAGGATATTTTCCAATTTTACTAATGTTCTATCCTGTGTAAATTTGAAGGTCAGATTTTAATTAAACATCAGCCTTACCAGTGCATGTAATTTTATGTCTGCATTTTCAACATTCACTACTACAAATGCATTTAAAAAACAGCCCTTTTTGACTAACCCTGACAAATCAAGCATGTAAATCAAATTTTATCAAAATGTTTAAATTTACACAAGGCACACGGTTGTGCAGATGCAAAGTTCACCTGTCCCACTTTCACTGTTCAATTGCACAAGAATTTGCTGGAGTTTTGACTCTTTTCTTACGTAGGAATAACACAAATCCCTAAATTCTCATAATACCCTAACATTCTCATATACTTTCTTTTCTATCTTTTTGCTTTAATAACCTTACTGCATAATTCTTTTCCCTGTTTTTTCTTTTCTTCCCTTCAAATATTTATAAGATATTACCAAGTGCTTCAAGCCAGCTATTTTTTCTGCCAGGAAAGGGATGGTAAAAGTAATAATGAAACCAGAAGAGTAGGCCTACTTTATACTCAGTTGGAGACTCCACCTCCCTAGATCTGACTTGTCTTTCCGGATAAATTAATCTCTTAGTTTTATACCTCCTTTAAGTTTTTCTGAATTATTCTTTTTTTACAGTTAATCAACAGGAATTTGTTGCTCTTGTGTTCAAATCTTGTGTAAAGGTGTAGTGAAACTGAGTGTTTAGAATTGCTAAAAGAATCACCATTAGATATATTAAAAAAATAATTCTAAGAGAAATTTATAATTGTATGTTTCAACAGAATTTGATGGCAAGGTTCACTATATCACATGTAAAAACAGATTGTGTCTGAATTGGAAATTGTTTATGCGGAATTGGATTAAAGTGATTTATACAGAGTTGAATTGAAATAATGTGTACAGAAACCAAAGATGCAAGGGAATAAGAGACACCCCTTCATTGAGTCATGAGTTTCAGGCTAGACCCCCTTGCTTCCTAAACTCCTGTCAGAGTTTAGGTGTGGTTGGACTTAGTCCTAGTCTCCGACTTGGACAACAGCTTATGTCTAGTGGAATTTAGGAGGAAATTGAGGTAAAGGGATTAAAGCTGAAAAGGATAAGGGAAACCCACCTGTTGAGTCACAAGGTTTTGACTGTACACCCTTCCTTTCTAAATTTCCTTTCAGAGAGGAGCCTAGGTGCATCTGAATCCCATTTTAGTCTCAGACCTAGACAATGGTTTATGTCTAAAGGATGACAAGTATAATTTAGCAGCAGTTTGTATTGTTAAAATGAATCACAAGATTCCTAAAACAACTTGATTATTGAAGATAATATACATTCATTGCAATTAAGTATTTAAACTAACACAACACACTAAGATGGAAATATATAGATGTATATGTATATATTCACATATGTATGTTAAACATTTCCCTCACGTGCAGTGAAAAGTAATATTACTTATAATATACTCATGTCTGCTTTCTCAGCATTCCTCAGCAGTGAAGGGTTGCAGGTCAGTGAGCAATAGTAACAGCCCAGGCACATGATTGTACTTTTTCATAAACTTTGGAGTTTCCAGATTTTGAGATGCATCTTACTCAGAAGGAGATAATTGGGTTGCAAGTCTGCTGCAACCCAAGATTGCTCAAAGGGACTCTCTCTCAGGACACTGTTTACAGGGTCATGAGATGATGGGCTTTAGCCAGTGTAAATTTTCATGCTGGTATCATATCTTTGTTGGGGAATGATTTACCATCTCAAAAGAACCCCTGATATGATACGGGACTATCCAGGCCTTCCTGTTATCTGTGTGGCCCTTCCCTTCTTTGTTAGGCAATTCTAATAGACGGTCAGGGGGTGTCCGGCCATCCAACTCTGCATTTATGCAAAGGCTAACAGGAATTCTTGGGGAAGCAGACTGGTCCAGGAGAGAGTGAGAAAGACGTACCACTACAAAAGGATGCTAAAAAGCCTCTTCAGTCTGGGGCTCTACCACTCACTCCTCAGTGAGTCACCATTGTAATAACACAAAGGAATTTCAGAGTTCCTTTTGGTGAATTTCTCTTAATCATTAGTGTATGACAGTTGATATTTCAGTAATTGGTTAAATAACTAAGTATAGCACAGCCTGGCCCCATTGCACTGCTCCTCTGGGCATTGGACCAAGTGAACTAAATGCTACTGCAGATGAAATTTAGGCTCTGTGTCTATAAGTACTGAGAAATCACCATACTTTCTCCAGGTGTGAGTCCCTCAGTGCAGGATAGAGTTTGTAATTTATAAGACACATTTACTCATCACAGTCAAGTGCCAATGATAGGAAGGGCAACTAATGCAAATTAATTTGTAACCAAAGAATAATTTTTAGTATACTTTATCCACTTTAAATATCCCAGGCAAACCAAATCATTCCTCTTCACCAAAATCTCAAAACAAGGACTCTTTTGCAATGCGTGCAATCCATTTCTATTGTAAATAAGCTGCAGTGGCAATAAGAAGTCATGTGCTTCTTTCTACTACACATCTAAATAATTTTTCATACAATGCAGGAAATACAGCCCTGAATCTTCATTTGCTGTAATCCATTTTAGCTTTCCTTTGTTGTGGCAAAAAAAAAAAAAAAAAAAGAAAAAATCACTATAGCCTTAAAACCACATAAAGAAGTATTTTAAACTTTTCTTTTGCATGTTTTAAAAACTAACTAAACCTAAACAGACTAATAACTGTGAAATTTAAGAGTTTCATATTAGAAATTATAAAGGCAGATTAAATCACTGAGGTCTTCATGGACACAGCAGATAATATCTCACAGTATCAGATATCAATATAGTACCCTGAAACCCATAATATTTAAGATTTCTATTAAACACATGCCAGAGTTTATCATGATAATGTTGAATTTCTTTCAATCATCATTTAGTTTACATTTCTGACTAGTTTAATTTCTTTACCATTTAAAGGCTGTAGAGTATTTCATGTACAAGATCAGAACTAATAACACTTCCTTCTTTTTAATGTTCTGAAATAACTTTAAATAACAGAACTCCTCAAATGCAGTAACCTTCAATAATAACTTTTTGCAATAGTAAATTTCAATTACAAATTGCCCATCCTGTCATTGTCATTTGAGCAACTGCAGTCTGTAAACTACAGTTTTTAACCTGAACTTAACAAACCATTAAGAATATTCTTAAAAATAAAAATGGATTTTAGATATTCCTTGTGTACACAAATTCCTCTTGTGCACATTACTAACAAAAGCCAACTATATTATTGGATGGTCTGAATAACCTCTTTTTATTTCAGAAAAAGGAAATCAGACCAAGATAATTCTTACCACTACCTTGATATTTTGAACCTCTAGGAAATAAGGAAGATGGATAGATCAGCTGTGATTTCTCAAGGTAAATCAACTTATTTCAGGGAGGTTAGAATCCCACCTCACATCAAAACAGGATATATACCAGCATCTCCAAACTAGTTCATTCTCCACAGACTCTTTAACTCAGCTTGCAGGTAACGGTCAGGTCTAAATCCTTGTAGCCTTGTAGAGTTAAACTAATATCAGAGGGGCTACTTAGAAAAGCTCAGTTTCCCTGACTTGCAAATCCATGCAAAATAATTACTTCCTATTACGTTCAACACAGTAAGAACACTCCTTCAACAGGTTGCCACACTTAGCCAAGTTATCCCCTGTATTAAGAATGAGGCTGAGGTTGGGCACCCCTGAAACAGTTTCTCAGGTCCCCAAATTACGTCTTAATAACTATGCTTTCTTGAAGACATCTCATAGGATTCAGATTTTCTAACCTTTCTAAATATCCTTACAAACTTCACTACACGAGGATTGAAATAGTTCACAAAAAAACATGGATTTTATAAACACGACATTTGTGGGACTGAACTCTGTAGATAATTTTAATATAATTTCATTTCTGAAATGGAGAATTAGGATACAAGACTTTCTTATGGTCACAAAAGAAATCTATTCTTAGACATTTAAGAACAGCCTAAGGACTAGAGAAATGCTGTCTTAAGACTCAGTGCAGTGTCTTTTTTCTGTATCGTTTCAATGACTCTGCATCAGTTTTTTCTGTCTGAGAAACTCAAATATAGTGAAGAATAACTGAAAACACAAGTGCTCTTTATAAGAACACATTTATACATGCATATCTGTGTTTAAGAGTACTTAGGGTGCCACTGCGGCCAAAAAATGTATTCTAGTCTTTATCCTAGCTATGTGATCTTAGTGTCTATATCCCACTCACACAGCAATTCTCAGTATATAGCCCTAGTTTGACCACAACAGTCAGAACCAAATCAAAAGAAAGGGTCAAGGCAAAGGCCTTTGTGGCAAGGGATATTGTCCTGGGTTCAGCAGTAGCAGTCATTTTTCTCTTTCTTAGTAGCTGGTGGAGTGCTGTGGTTTTGACTTTCAGCCTGGGAACAATGCTGATAGCACCAATGTTTTAAATTGCTGCTCAGTAACGTTTAGTCTGACCAAGGACTTTCTGAGTCTCATGGTCTGCTAGGGAGGAGGGGAAGCCAGGAGGAAGCAGATGCAGGACACCTGACCCAAACTAGCCAAAGATGTATTCCGTACCAGAACACATCATGCCCAGTATGTAAACTTGGGGAAGCTGCCTAGAAGGATTAGATCACTGCTTGGTTGGGCTGGGTATCAGTCAGCAGGTGGTGAGCAGCTTTATTCTCTTCCCTTGTTATTTCCCCTATCATTATTATCATTATTGGTGGTAGCAGTAGTGTTTTTGTGTTATACCTTAGTTACTGGACTGTTCTTATCTCAACCCATGGGAGTTACATTCTTTCGATTCTCCTCCTCATCCCTTTGGGAGCTGGGGGGGGGGAAGAAGGCGGGGAGTGAGTGAGAGACTGCATAGCTGAGTTTAAACCATGACAGTGAGCTACAGCTGCATCCTTGATGCTCTCAGTGTTGTGTCAGAGGAAGCTGCAGTCTTGTAATGCAAAAACTTCCAGAGAAATATATGAAAAAAATGAGTATACTGGAGAGGAGCCCAAGAAGCTATGGTGTTTGGCAAGAATGAAAATAAGTGATAAGCAGTCTCAAATCCTTAGAATCACTGGTGTTGAAAAAGTGAGTAACAAAAATTCAAATTGCAAACCAAAATGTATTTAATTTTTAAATTTAATGAATTATTTGGTTACATTCAAACACACTGTGCAACTTCAGGACTTAATCTGTGCATTCTGAACAAGTTTGAATATAACCGATGCTAAAAATTGTTTAGTATTTCAGTTTCAAGGAGCCTGTTTCAGTCTTCAGAAATTCTCTCTGTTCTCCTACAAGGCAGCCTAAGTTTCTCTTTCACAATCTCTGTTACAGTCCCACTATCCTCCTATATTGCATGAGCTCCAGCTTTTCCTTTTGGTGAAACACGTTTGTCATGGTACCAGTCAACCCCTTTCTCCACCTCTCTTCTCTTCCTGCATTGTATCAGGACTGCTTAATCTTCTGTATCTCTGAGTTGAAAGAGTGAAACCACAGCACTGACAATGTTTTTTCTTGGTTCTGGAATGAAAAACTAGAGGTGATTACAGAAACCATAAACATGTAATTTGTCTTTGGGTGTGTCTAATGACAGAACTACTGTGAAGAATTAATCTTCCAAATGTTAATAGTTCTGTTATAAGCATGTATGCACTGTGTACAGTACTTAGCTATCTGACAGCTTGACAAATTTTGACTCATTCCCCATTTTTGTTCTCTCTCACTTTATAGATTCTAAACCAGAAATCCAAACCAGATAAAAATGATCCCAAAAGAGAGGGAAATATTAATTAGCTTGAACTTGTCAAAAAATGTTTACAGTGGTAGAGGATCAAAAGCCCAGTGAATTGATCTGAAGACAGTGCCTCTTCTAGTGGTTGGTATTTGCAAGGAGGAATTTCTTCTCCCTTTGCTGTTAGTTGTCCTTTCGTGATGGTTGTGCTGGAATGTTACTTTTTTTCAATATAAATACTATTTGGAAACATGCAAAGATACAGCACCTGACTGTAAAGTTCTGCGGTTGAGAATCCTGGAGTGTTTTGTATTCCTGTCTCTTTATTTTTGATAACAGACAGTTTCTGTATCTCCTTCTTATGTTCTACAAAATTTCCTTTATTTTGTGGAAGCATTGAGTGGATCCAAGATAGGTTAAATGGAACAAAAAGCATGTTTTCAGCTGCAGCAGATACAAGGGAAAAATTCACTATTATAAATCTTCTGTATTACATTTTCATTAAGTCCACTGCTGTGAGCCATCGTTAGTAGTTATGAAGCAAATCATACATCTCAGGTTGCATGGACATTAAAGTCATTCTAGACTGTTCTCCATTGCTTTCTTTTATGCACAGTTATGTTTTGACAACTCATACATGATTTTGCCTAGGTGAGTAGCTCCAGAGAGGATGCCTTCAGCACCAGAGCATGGGGAAATTGCAGTGTCCCAGAAACTTGATCCTGAATGGCCAGAGCCACAAAGGAAGCCTCAAGTCCTTGTCTGGACTTGCCCAGGAGACAAGAAGCTCACTTTTAACGAATGGTTCCATAAAAGATAATAAAAAGTACTTTTTCAAAAATATTAGCAATAAAAGGAGGGCCAAAGGGAACCTCCATACTTAGCTGAATACTGGGGGAAACCTACTGACTGAGGATGAGGAAAAGGCTGAGGTACTTAATGCTGCCTTTGCCTCAGTCTTTAATAGTCACACCAGTCATCCTCAGGGTACTCAGTTCCCTGAGCTGGATGGCAGAGATGGGGAGCTGACTGAAGTCCCATAACATAGAAAGAAATGTTTAGTGATCTCCTGCTTCACTTAGACATATACAAGTCTATGGGGCTAGATGGGTCACACTCAAGAGTGCTAAAGGAGATGGCAGAGGAGCTTCCTAAGCCACTCTCTATAATCTGTCAACAGTCCTGGTCTAGGGTGCAGGTCCCAGGGGATTGGAGGTTGGCCAGTGTGGTTTCTCTCTAGAAAAAAGAGCAGGAAGAAAGACCCTGGAAACTAGAGCCTGTCAGAGTGACCTCAGTGCTGGGAAGATCATAGAGCAGATCATCTTAAATGAGATCACAAAAGATGTGCAGGAAAATGGAGGGATCAGGCCCAGTCAGCATGGGTTCATGAAGAGCAGGTCCTGCTTGACCAACCTGGTCTCATACTATGACAAGGTGACCTGCCTGGTCAATGAGGGAAAGGCTGTGGACATTGTCTATTTGGACCTTAGTAAAGTTTGGGGATGAGTGACGGGAAGGGTGCTCAGAGAAAAGGTCCTGGGGATGCTGACTGACAAAGATGAACATAAGCCAGCTTGTGCCCAGGCAGCCAAGAAAACCGTTATCATGCTGGCCTTTAGCGTGGACAGCAAGACCAAGGCAGTGATCATCCCACCGTACTGGGCACTGGTGAGGTTGCACCTCGAATCCTGTGTTCAGTTCTGGGCCTGTCACTACAAGAGAGACATTGAGGTGCTGGAGCAGGTCCAGAGAAGGGCAACAGACCTGGTGGTGAAGGGCCTGGAACACAATTGTGATGGGTAATGGCTGAGGGATCTGGGGGTGTTTAGTCTGGAGAAGAAAAGGTTCAGGGGAGACATTGTTGCTTTCTACAATTACCTGAAAGGAGGATGGATACAGGAGGTGGCTGGTCTCTTCTCCTGAGGAACAAGTGATAGGACAAGAGGTAATGGCCTCAAGCTGCAACAGGGGAGGTTTAGATTGGGTAAAAGGAAATATTTCTTCACTGGAAGGGTGATCAGGCATTGGAACAGACTATCCACGGTAGCAGTGGAATCACCACCACTGGAAGTATTCAAAATCTGTATAGATAAGGCCCTCAATTACATGGTTTAACGGTGGTTTTGGCAGTGCTGGTCTTGATCTTAAAGGTCTTTTCCAACCTGGCTGGTTCTATGATTCTATAATTTAAAGATTCTATGACAAGGAGAAGACCTATTGGCACAGCCCTGTCAAGCAGAACACAGCTTGACACAAGCTGAGCACAGAGTATCTTCTCTGTTAGACCACAGTCCTTTTTTCTTATTTTTAGGCTAAGCCTCAAGACTATTTTTCCTAACTAAATACAGCCTTGAAAAGCCCAGTTACTAGCTCTATAACGTTTTTTCTCTCCACACTCATTACTCCTACAATGGTCCTTTGGTGTTGGATACCACTGGTATTCATTCCCATCTGGAGGAGATAATATCTTCTTTCTTCCATATATGCCTCCTATGGAATTATCATTCTTATTCTCTATGCACCTCAGAAAAAAACTAAAGGTGCAGGAAAAATAATGCCTACACAGTCATAGTGCTATTACAACTTTCTTGGGCTCAACAATTCTCTCAGCTGTCCCAGTATCCTCAGATGGTAAAGAGTGTTTGTGAAATTTTGGAAATACTCTATGAAATGTCTAATTCTGAAGTTTTAAGTGAGTTTAAAAGATCAGTTTGGGGAAAAAATATCTTAGAAGCAAAGCAAGAGCTACATATTTACTTCTATGGTATAAAGATGACACTTGGGACACAATTCACTTGTTCATTTCTCCAAATGTTTCCTTCAATTAAATTGTCATCTGTTACACTAAAAGGCAAAAGTTTTAAACGAGTATTTATGATACAAGAAAGGGAATCAGGATGACTGACTACCAATCTATATTCACACAAAAAAAAAGGACACAAAGGTCAAGCATAAATAAACCATTTCAGAAAAAAAAAAAAAGTCCAAAACCAACCAACCAATGAAAAAAATCACCTTCAGGACATTTCAGACACAGTAACTAATGAAAAATGACAGAGCAAAGATACTCTGTTTTAAATTAAGCAACACAAGAAACACAGATTATTTTTTTCTAGCTTTAACACCTTTAACTGAGGTAGCAAAATTAAGAATTTACTTACCACAGGCCCTTTACATTGGTTTAAAAAAATAATAATCAGAATTTCTTTAACAAGCTGTCACTCGCAAGAGAGTTTAATCCAAAACTTTTACCTTAAAAAGAATGTCTAAAGCTGTGTCCTAAAGCTTCCAGAATCCAGTACAAACGGTACTATATTTTCATATTTTTTAATTTCATAAACTGTACTTTCCACATTGTGCAGCTAAGGAAATAGATTTTACTTCCTGTCCTGGGTTCAGCAGTAGAAGTCATTTTTCCCCTTCTTGGTAGCTGGTGTAGTGCAGTGTTTTGACTTTCAGCTCGGGAACAGAGCTGATAACAAGCGATGTTTTGGTTTGGCCAAGGACTTTGTGAGCCTCATGCTCTGCCAGGGAGGAGGGGAAGCCAGGAGGAAGCAGAGACAGGACACCTGACCCAAACTGACCAAAGAGGTATTCCATACCACAGCACGTCATGCCCAGGATGGAACTGGGAGTTAGCCGGAAGGGCTGGGAGACTGCAGGGTTGGAGGAGGTACCGGTCAGAGCTTGGTCGGGCTGGGGGGGCGAGTTATCGGTCGGCTGGTGGTGAGATGATGTATTCTCTTCCCTTGTTATTTCCTTTATCATTATTATCACTGGTGGTAGCAGTAGTGATTTGTGTTATACCTTAGTTACTAAACTGTTCTTATCTCAACCTGTGGGAGTTGCATTCCTTTTTTTTCGATTCTCCTCTCCGTCCCTCCGAGAGCAGGGGGAGGGCAAGAAAGGGGGGGAAGTGAGCGAACGAATTACCTGACTGGGTTTAAACCACGACACTTCCCTACCTTGCAAGACGACTCTTTTGCCTTTCTGTGTGTTTTTAATCTCATATTTCTACCCCACTCCCCATACCCCAAGTAGAAATATATGGTCATGGATCACATTTACTTTCATTCTGCAGCTTCTCTATATACAGTCAGAGCTTTTCTCCTATTCAATGCCTAGAAAAAGGCTGTAAGAGTTTGATAAGAAAGGGCCGACTTCTTTCTCAAAATGGCCATAGTGATCTATGAGGCTAAAGCTTCACATTGCAGAGGAAGTCAGAGAGTCAAAGGATTCAGTAATCCTGACACTTTCTGGCTCATTTCACATTAATATTAGTAGCTTTTTTGCAACAAAACATTACTATGAAAGACTTTGATCCGAAATCCCGTAACTTCTGACAAGTGTCAAAAATGAGTAGTGAGAGCAAACCAAACAAAAAAATCCAGGCATGTGTACAGCCTACTGGCAGGGCAATGCATCACAGGAAGACCTCCCAGCATGTTAATCAATGTAATACCAAGCATCTTGACGCTCTTGAACTGTACTGGCCACCACTGGGAGTAATTTAATAGAAGCAGAGGGAAAACCAAATCCTACACACTCTAAAGCTGAGGAAATTTAACTTTGGAATACTGCTGAAAAGTCTGGTCCTAGCCTCCTTTTATATCTGCTGTGGTTTAAACTTAGCCACAGTTACTCTCTCACTCCCTGCCTTCTCCCCCCCTCCTCCCGAAGGGGTGGGGAGGAGAATCGAAAGAATGTAACTCCCATGGGTTAAGATAAGAACAGTCCAGTAACTAAGGTATAACACAAACCACTGCCGCTACCACCAATAATAACGATAAGGGAAATAACAAGGGAAGACAATACAACCCCTCACCGCCTGCCAATCAATACCCAGCCCAACCCGAGCAGCCATCTAGCCCTTCCAGGTAACTTCCCCCAGTTTATATACTGGGCATAATGTGCTGTGGTATGGACTACCTCTTTGGCTAGTTTGGGTCAGGTATCCTGTCTCTGCTTCCTCCTGGGTTCCCCTCCTCCCTAGGAGAGCATGAGACTCAGAAAGTTCTTGGTCAGGGTAAACATTACTGAGCAACAACTAAAAATATCGGTGTTACCAGCGCTGTTCCCAGGCTGAAAGTCAAAACCGCAGCACTGCATCAGCTACTAAGAAGGAGAAAAATGACCTCTACTGCTGAACCCAGGACAGTATCCACTCCTTATTCCATACCATTCATGTCATGCTCAGATCCCATATTTTTCAGTATACCATCACTTTTGTCTCATATATATATGCGTATGTATACCTATATATACATCCACAGAGAGAGAGAGAGAGAGAGATACCATTCCTTAGTGCATGGGTCAATCCCCAAAAAGCTGCTGAGTTCATCCAGTCCATGATGTTGGGCTCCACCTCTTGTAGCAGTCTTTCAGAGCAGGAGAGAGAGTGTGATGTACTCAATCTTCCAGGCCTCCCCACATTTCTGCTTCAGCCATCACCTTCCATACCAAAGAGGCTTTCACCACTTGGCTTGCTTAATTGCAGCACGTTTCACTCTCGTGAATAACTTGGGCACTAGTGTTCATTGCTAAGTCCACCCATCGATCATGAGTCCATCTCTATGTTGCATCTCTGCCCTGTGGCCTGAAGTGCCATGGGCCCACCAGGCTCAAAATAATTCACACTCTCCTTCAGGAGTTTCTGCAACTTGTCATTGGGGACTCTATACTTTCCATCTCCGACGCTTCCAAAGCACTGGAGGGGCCCAGTGGACTAGATACGTGCCCATACTCTCCCACACACCCTGCCACTCATGACTGTCCAGCCTCGGGGAAAATCTCTTGGTCCTAATATATTGTCGTCTAACCCTAGACAAGACTCAAACATGACTCTGCTTAACTTTTGAGATAAGACAAAATGGTTGTGGATAAAATACACTCTGTATGCTTGCCAACATGCTGTTTCCCATCACAATCAGCAGGCAGGTCTCAAGGGTACCCAAAGGCCATTCAAAACCTTCAGAACTCTCAAATGATGCTGCTGTACTTGTCACTGGGGCTGGCGTAGCTGCTGTGCTTGGAGACGGAGTAGCCGCGCTGTCTGCTGCAGTCGGAGTTTGAGTAGCTGCTGTACTTGTTGCTGGGGTTAGTGTAGGTGCTGTGCTTGGAGTTGGAGTACCTGCGTTATCTGTTGTAGTCTGAGTAGCTTCTGTGTTTGTCACTAGGGTGTGTGGGAATGTCTCCCTCATAGGCTGACCACCTGAGGAGGGGGAAAAAGATGTCTAATTGCTATACACTCCTATTATATACCTCCCAAAGTATAGAGGTGGTGACCACACTGGGAACACAAGCCAGATCAGTTTCATGATCAGTGAGTATATTGTATTAAAAGTCATTACCATGAAGCACAATGAAACAAGAACCTTAGCCCAAGGTCCCCAGCCGATAAACACTAACACAGTAAATACCAGCTGTAAGTAAGGTATGACATGCTGAGATTAAGAGCAACAACTTTGAGAGCCAATAAATCAGCATTGTGGCTATTAATCTGAAACAATGAATGCTTATCACACATATGATTAGACACACCCCAGTCAGATCTGTCATTATCTCAACACTTCATGCCCCATGTTGCGAGCCAAAAAGAACTGTCGTGGTTTAAACTCAGTCAAGTCACACAGTCTCTCTCCCACTCCCTGCCTTCTCCCCCCCGCCCCCCCCCCCCTCCCCCCAGGGGAATGGGGAGGAGAATCGAAAGAATGTAACTCCCACGGGTTGAGATAAGAACAGTCCAGTAGCTAAGGTATAACACAAAACCACTACTGCTACCACCAATAATAATAATGATAAGGGAAATAACAAGGGAAGAGAATATAACCCCTCACCACCTTCCAACCAATACCCAGCCAGACCCGAGCAGCCATCTAGCCTTTCCGGGTAACTCCCCTCAGTTTATATAGTGGGCATGACATGCTGTGGTATGGAATACATCTTTGGCTAGTTTGGGTCAGGTGTCCTGTCTCTGCTTCCTCCTGGCTTCCCCTCCTCCCTGGCAGACCATGAGACTCAGAAAGTCCTTGGTCAGACTAAAAATTACCGAGCAGCAACTAAAAACATTGGTGTTATCAGCGTTGTTCCCAGGCTGAAAGTCAAAACCACAGCACTCCACCAACAGCTAAGAAGGAGAAAAATGACTGCTACTGCTGTCACCAGGACACTCCCTCAGCAGACACATCTGACGTTGGCAATATATACTGACGTTGGGAACAGAATTAACAGAAAAGCAATTATTGTCTCTATCCCTTACTGTGGAAAAAACAGTAGCTTTTGTTACTAAGCTCAAAATGTTTGTGAGGTCTTCCCTCAGTTTTGACAGTTTCTAGATGGCCAAATCTCTACTTTATTTGCTTCCACCAGACATTCCCATAATGTCTGGCTTCTTTCCAAGCTAAACCCAGCTTTACTTTGGGAAATGTTAAATGAGCAGAACTCACAATGACATGTGTGTATGTGCACAGTCCCTTAGGTCTGTCCCTTATTGAAAGAAAGTCCCTTCTTTCAATAAAATCTATACTATTAGATGTCCAAACCTTGTCATCTTCCTGAGACACTGGCACAAACCCACCTAACCTTTTTTAGCCTGTTATTTTCCAGGCACTATTCAGACACTTTCTAACCCACACTGCTGTCATGTTATTCTATATGTGGCACTGCTAATGATAGAGAAGATGGATAAAAATTTGAAGTGTCCAAAGATCATTTTATACCTTGACACTAATAAAGTAAATACTTATGCAGAATATATCTGTAGCCACACTTCTCCTTGCTGCTTCTTTTGATACAACTCAAACAGCCAGCTTATCTTAAACCACTGTTTTGTCTACACTAAACTTTAAGGGCATCTTGCAGTATGCTAGAAAATGCTTTCTAGCAGCTCACCTTTAAATTCTTCTCTGATTATATCGCACTAAGACCACTGTCAGCAGAATATGATTTTGTGTTGGGAGATTAAGTACTCAGCTAGCACTTCAACAAAGCAGGTCTGTTAGAGAAGCTTCATCTGGAATTGTGTTTGAAAAACTCCAGTTCATTTAAGTATGCTTTATAGAACCAAAGCTTAATGTTAGGATACTGACTTGACAGCTACTTAAAACGGAAGACTATCCCACCAATGGACTCTTAAGCTAAAAATTTTTCTAAAACTATGCCAGATGTACAAAGACAGTGGTGAGTAAATTTGTAAGATCTGAGAAAGACAGATAGTCAGCAACTCTAATGGCTACGCTAATGTACATATCAGATATGTTCCAGGTATAGGGAGGGAGGTAAAGAAGTTATCTACTGTCTCTGATCTTGTTTACACCAAAGGTTGAACAGAAACAGAGATACTTCGCTGGACTGAAAAGCATAAGGCCCACCAATTTCTGTATCTAATAAGACATACAAAAACAATGCAGCTACTTTGACATATGAGAATTACATGCTCAGTCAAAGACACCACACAGTATAAGAGTACTGTCAGCCCTTTGACACTGAATCTGAAAAGACAGGTGAGCATTTCTGGCTGGGACATTTGGAATTAGTCATCTGTGAATGGCCATTGCAAAGCTGAGGTACACACCTTTGGAGTGTGTAACAAAACATCTTTATTGCTTTTTTACCTAACTTCAGTAACCTCTAATAGGGCAAATATCTGAATGAGATTAATTGGAAGCATTTAAGGCACATTGTGAAACAACACAATTGTTTTCTTTCAACAGAAACACACCTGCTTCTTTGAGTCAAAAGTTGCAAAGTTGACAGGTATGAATTGCAAGGAAAATGAAAATCACCAAATGAACAAATAAAGTTAAAATCTTCTTAATTATTGTTGCTGATTGTACTTTTTTGTCAGCCAAAGTGAAAAAAGTAGTAACCACTACACAGACACTAACTAGTGGGTACAGATCAGCTACAAGCAAAATAAATGCACATAGGACCAGTAAACAACCTTCAAAAAGAGATAAAAAGTGCCAACCAGCAATTAATTTCAGTCAGGCACAAGTAAAGTCAATGAGAATAGTAGATTGCACAGGGTACAAGACAGCTAATGAAAATATGCAATAAAGCCAGCCTGGGATAGCTTGCAGCACACTGCTGGCAAGCAAGTAGTCACAGAAGTTTGACCTCCCAGACTAGGTTATTCTGCACAAGATGAGAGGAAGATGAAACCTGGGATGAACTGGGAAGACAAAGAAGCAGAAGTAATAAACATGGCAGAAAATGAGAACTATGCATATATGAGAATGGCACAGAATGAAAGCAACACGGCAGAGAGGAAAATGTTTACTATGTGTGAAAATGCTGCCCACTTCTTTTGCGTATGCCTGCTAAACAATCGCAAAGCTTTAAAGCATGCACACAGGCAAACACAGAAACTGACACTGAGCAGACCACTGAATTGTTCTGGGCTTTTATACAAACCACAGAAATGAAGGCAGATTAAATGTTTATCACATTACCCATTGAGAAGTTTAAAAGGCCATAAGAATCAACATTAAACCAGAAACATTAGTCTGTTTAAGAGGAGAAAAAACACTAGACAAGGAAACACTGAGAAAGTATGTGGATTTCACCACACAGGAAAAATGCAGAAGCACCCCCTTCAGGCAGCCAGAACAGGTACGTATTGACTCAAAAGAAATTAGTCAAATTTTAAGAAGTACTCTTGTAAAATTACTGAACATCATAAATGTTAAAGAACTGCTCGGATGAAAGTTTTGCCAACAGAATCAACATATACCTAACAGTAGTTATCATTTAAAGGAAAACAAAATTACAGATGTATTTTAAAAAGGGATGTTTTCTGAGTGATTGTACGAAGAATGAAAAATCACTGAATGACTGCTTGAAAGGATGGAACGTACTTTTACAGTACGATAAAGAAATGGTCATTGAATCCAGTTATGTGAAGGATAATGCTGTGAACAAAAAAGATTCCCTTCTTTGTATTGTCTCTCTCATATCCTATTGACTGCCATTTTTCTACTATTGGCAGTAGATCCAGCTGAGGAATTGAGTGTTGCTGGCAAAACCAGAAAGATATTTTGAAAGGCGATTAAAAGATTATCAGTCAGTCATCTGCCTTCTCAGACTTCAGTGTAGTTCTGGGTCAATTCTGGATGAGGAGCTAGGTGAGCAGTTACATGTGGAAAGGGGCATTGTTGCCTTTGTTGAATGAAAGAAATATTTCCGAGGTCAGAAAAGTTCTCTTTCATACAAATCTCAATGGAAGAACTTGTTATCAAAGGCCATTAATCTATAACTGAAAAGTCATTTGCTTTTGCTAGAAATTAGAGAGCTGTTTAATTATTTTTCGTTTTTTCTTTAGCTCCTTTGCCTATTTTGTGCTTTTTGATACCTTACTGTGACCAGACATTACCAAGGTGATTTAAGAAAAGCTTGCTGTGATTTCCTGCACTCTCCAAACTTCTAGTTGGGCTCCTGGCACAATAGAAGAGTTGAAGCAAGGTTCAGCATCTTGCAGAGCCTCCAGCATGATCCCATATAGTGGAAGGGCTCAAAACCTTTGCCTCTTTCCTCCCCATTTATATTAGGCATACAAGTGCTCTGTAGTGTGCAGCACTTCCCCATTTTTTGCTTCATGTAAATAAACATGCTAACATCACAAAATTTAAAGCTTTCTTCAGTTTTTGAGTATGTGGTGTTATGGTTTGACCCAAGCTGGTAACTTAGCACCACACAGCCACTTGCTCACTCCCCTTCTTCTTTCCTCCACAAGCAGGATGGGGAGGAGAATCAAAAGAATGTAAAACCAAATGGCTGAGATAAGAACAGTTTAATAATTGAAATAAAGTACAATATACTGCTAGCAATAATAGTAGTAATGATAAGGGGAGAGAATATAAAACTAAAAAGAGAAAGGAAAAAAAACAATAAACCCAAGTGCTGCACAATAAAACTGCTCACCACCTGTCAGCCAATACCCAGCCCAACCTGAGCAGCAATCTTTCCGTTCTGGGTAACTCTCCACAGTTTATATACTGGGCATGACGTGCTGTGTTATGGAATACCCCTTTGGCTAGTTTGGGTCAGGTGTCCTGTCTCTGCTTCCTTCTGGCTTCTTGTGTCCCTCCTCACTGGCAGAGCATGAGACTCAGAAAGCCCTTAATCGGGATAAGCTCTGCTTAGCATCAGCTAAAAATATCAGTGTGTTACCAGCATTGTTCTCAGACTAAACCCAAAACACAGCACTGCACAAGCTACTACGAAGAAAACTAGCTCTATCCCAGTTGAAACCAAGATATGTGGAAATTTTTTCCCTCTAGTGGTGGAATAGAACATTATCACCTACCATATCAGGAAAAACTGACTGAACATAACTTTTAGATACCATCTTTTTTATCCACAGAATAGTTACCTAATCATAATCTTAGCATGAAAAGAATGTTATCCAATAACAGTTGAAAAACAATATACTGCTGACTATATGAAAAAGCTGGATGGCCTATTTTCTGTTCCAGAAACAGTAAGCTTTCTGTCCCTTCGCTGCAGAAGGGGCTTACAGCTCCACCTACACCCACTGTTTTTGGTGATCCACAAATTAGAAAACAGATGTTTTTGGGTATCTCCCAGGAATGTGCTGATGACTGGGCCCACAAAGCTTTCAATATTCAAGCTTTCAATGCCAGTGCATTCTCACATCCCCTTCCTACCACTTGATCCATGATTACATCAACCTGCTATGTTATACTAGAAAAAATATAGATCTACTCTACACAGTATGTTATAACCACACCTTTATTATCAGGATTTTTTTTTCCCAAGATGCAGAAAAATGTGTGACTTCTGCTTAAATGTAGAAATGAGCAACCTGATTAAGAAACCTGCCAAACAGAATTACTTTTTATTATATCTGGGAGGACATCACTCAGCAGCTCATTTTTGATCAGATTCCACCACTGTCAGTGGATGACAGAGCATGCTTTATCACTAATCTCTAGAAGTAGGAACTGAGTGTTCCTAATCTAGCTTGCCAAGCATGGTGGGCTTGATAAGAACTTTCTGCCTGTGCCTGGGTTTCACCCTACACTTTGGGGCTGGTCAGAATCTGTGGGGTTTTTTTTTGAAAACAATTTCTGTCTCTCCTAATCAGAAAATTAACTTTTTATGGGAGACCAGAGCACTTTCAGCATATCATGAACCTGAACAGATCGTGAAACAACTGTTGCTGGATAATGATCCCATCTATGGCCTGATCCACTAAGATCTAGTGCTCCACGTGTCCCCATCTTTGACCTCCTCACGGCCCCACAGGGCATCACTGTGGACCTGGAAAGAGATAAAAGCGTAAGACTTTGCAGCTGGAGTAATTTTGGGTGATATTTTCTTCTTTGGCAGAGAAAACAGCTGTTAGCTAACTGAAAAAAAAAGAAAAAAGAAATGTCTCCTGATTGCCTTGCTAAAATGAGAGAAGGAACCATGACTTTATTTAAATTTTATTCCCAGAACCACTAAGTGCTGTTCAGTGCCTTCAGTTGACAGCAGTTAGAGACCACAGTGCAGGAGGTAAAACTTACTCCAGTTAAGTAATTAATGTGAATTGATAATATATTAATAATTAAAAGAAATGAATTGTCTTCATAGGATTTTGAGAGTGTGTATTCCTACATATATATGCACAGTATAAATATGCATGTGCTATACATAGGTTCTCTGTTTTAAATTACAGAACTAGGTATTTAATAAACCCAGCCTTTTATCTACCTTTCTCTAATCACTTCTGAATACTTACCAACTTCTCTGTGATTTACTTCTAATTTTCCAGACTCCTGATACCTTAATAAAAACAAAAACAAAACCACCATTAAAATCCATAAATCAATAAATTAAATTAAAATCAAGCCATAAAATCCAGATGGGATGTGTATTTTGCAAAAAAAAAGGGTACCTGACAACCTAGAGCTCTTTGAAAGTCTTATGAAACTTTCAATTTCACCTTAAATTTAGGATTTCATCTTCAACTCCCACTAGTTATCTTCTTAAAATCCTTAGTTTTCAATTATAAGAAGGATTAAAAAAAAAAAAAATAAAAGTAAACCCAGCAAAACAACACCCCCCCCCCCCCCCCAACCAAACCAAAAACCCCAAACCAAAACACAGTAGAATATTTTGCTAAGCTGTTTTTTACTTAGGGCAGCAGTTTCTGGTTTATGCTAACCTATGGTAGCATCTGGCTTCTTGGCAGGTTCAGTAGACAACTGGCAGCTTAGGACTAACATGTTTGTCAGATGGTAAGGCGGCTGCTGATGGGCTGTGCCTGTATCACTTCCCCAGATGTCTTTCTTTTTAAAATTCCCATTAACTCTATGAAATCAGTACATCTGTTTGTAAACAGGCTATCATGTACTTTTATGAAAGGATTTTTCTGTAACTGTTTTCTGTTCTTCTTCCAATGAACTACCATAATTAAAGCTACCCTTGTGTTATATTTTCTTTCAGATGAGATAGGTTCTGCTTTATGATATATCAATTTCATCTGCTCTGTTCTCATTTTTGAGGTTATGTGGTTTTTTCCTAAATGTTAAAGTGAAGTGCAACACAAAAGTAGAGGTATTCTGAACCCATAGAAGCTGTAAACTGTTTAACATCCCTATTCCTTTGGAAATGGAGTGAAAGAAAAAAAAAAAGTAAATCATTTGGAGGAGTATTTCAGCTTGTTTGTGCTACAGAAACAGAGTATTATTACTCATCCATGTATTTGATGCTGAATTGTATGCCAGTGACTGGGATATTTGGCTGCCTGTTACAAAACTGAATGCTGTCATCCAAGCATTGTTTACCAATTTCCTCAAGGCAGCATCTTTTTCTTCACTGAGGAATCTTTAGCCCACCTCACTCCTGAAACATTCTTTTTTCTTTAATATGGAATGACTCCACTAACACATATTTTCAGCTCCACACATTTAAACTGTTAGATCAGCTGGTGAAAAATAATGTGACCTTCCTTCTTACACACTGTGTGGAAATCACCACAGGAAAGGATCACTGAACCAAAGACAAGCAAAAAATGCTGGACACTTGACTTTTCCTAAATCTATACCTGAGTTCAGCCAGAAGCATCGCCAGTTAGTATGTAGCATGACAGCATGAGGTGTAAACCAGATGATATGCAAGGATGGTAGCCTTTGGACAGTTTATTGGATTTAGTTTATTTATTGTAATGCTTAGTGAAAAAGGAATGATGAAAAGGCACTAACTAAGCATCTCAAAATGAAGTGCCAGGAAAATTATTCCATGGTTGCTTTATCTAGAAAACACTATTTTTAATAAATCCTTTCTGATTTTTAGGCAACCATCTAAACAAAATACAAAATAAGCACAATAAAAATCCTGGGTTTCATCCCCTAAAGCAAAAATTGTGGCTTGACACTAATATGGATCTCTTATGCCAGTTAGTAGTGTTTGCCAGGTTGATGGAACACTGAAATTTGAGAAGCAAAAATGTATTGTATTATCTCTATTTTTTGAATTCCATGAAAGCTTCAGGAAGTGGAAATTGCTACCCCAAAGAAATGCCTGGGGTGTTGACAAATCATAACAGTAAAGCTAATTAGTCTAATAATGCACTACTCGGCTAAAGAAAAAGAAAAATAGCTCTCTGATTGGCATTAAGTGAAATGGTTGCCTGGGAGAAACACTATGGCTTGCTCTCCTATTTAGAAGTAGACTCAAACAGTTCTGATTTGGATACTGAAATTCACCAACTATGAATAACACTTGCAAAGGAGCATTCTTTGCTGTGCATCTTGTTCATGTTCTTTGCTGATATATGCCCAGGAACATTTAGTCTCTTACTTTCTTTTGACATTCTACTTTTTTTAAAATGTAATGTAAGCAGCTACAAGTTTTCATCTTCTTGATTTTTTAAAATCTTTTTTGTATAGCTTTTTATTTGTGCTTTTTGTTTATTTGCTTGTTTGTTTGTTAGTTTGTTTGTTTCCACACACACCCCTTTTTTTTTTTTTTTACTATTTTTCTTTTATGATGGAATTAAGGGGAGTTGTTCAGGAAAACATTCAGCTATGCTTTGATTGGCACAAACTTTTGGGCCCTATTTACAGGTAGTATGTAGCTTCTCAGTGATACAATTTCAATACTGTTTGCATTCACAAAGATAACCTACACAGCAATTTTCATATTCAGATCACAAAATAGGTATTAAATGTTTGACAGTGCTAAAAAGTTCTCAGAACAAGTCTCGCTAAATAAAGGCATCATAAACATCAGAGGCATTTTGCTGTCATTTATGCTGTGATTTTGACCTTTCTGGCCTTTTTGACTTTGTCCAGTAATTGCTGTACTAAAGGTTTGAGGGAAATAATCCCCATCAAAAGCCCAGGCATGTTCAAATTCCTGTCTAATTAAACTCCTTTTCAAGCAGATATTTCTTTTATTGCAACCACTTTTAAGCTTATAAAACCTAAGATTTGTACTACTTTTCACCTGAAATGCCCATCCAGATCATGATTCTGATAAATTATTATTAGTGAATATTTGGGAAAAATGTTTAGGATGATATACATGATGTAAAATACATCTGATGCCTCTATCAATCACTGAATTAAGGAAGCCTTGAGATAAAAAAGTCATTGTGTTTGATAGGTACCAGTGAGCCCATATTTTGTAGATTAACCTATCCCTGTTTTACCCCTTTTATTTGTTTGGTCTTCTGTCGTGGTTTAAACCCAGTCAGGTAATTTGTTCGCTCACTTCCCCCCCTTTCTTGCCCTCCCCCTGCTCCTGGAGGGACAGAGAGGAGAATCGAAAAGAATGCAACTCCCACGGGTTGAGATAAGAACAGTTTAGTAACTAAGGTATAACACAAATCACTACTGCTACCACCAGGGATAATAATGATAAAGGAAATAACTAGGGAAGAGAATACAACACCTCAGCACCAGCTGACTGATAACTCGCCCCCCAAGCCCGACCAAGCTCTGACCGATACCTCCTCCAACCCTGCAGTCTCCCAGCCCCTCCGGCTAACTCCCAGTTACATCCTGGGCATGACGTGCTGTGGTATGGAATGCCTCTTTGGTCAGTTTGGGTCAGGTGTCCTGTCTCTGTTTCCTCCTGGCTTCCCCTCCTCCCTGGCAGAGCATGAGGCTCACAAAGTCCTTGGCCAAACCAAAACATTACTATCAGCTCTGTTCCCAGGCCGAAAATCAAAACACAGCACTACACCAGCTACCAAGAAGGGGAAAAATGACTGCTACTGCTGAACCCAGGACATCTTCTTACTTGTACCAATGTAACAAAGTATGAATTACTCCTCCCACAAAAACTTAGGTCACTTATGTACCCCAGTGACTATTTTAAAGTTTATTTTTTTTTCTTTTTTTTGCAGGAAAATAATATTTATCATTCATCTTCTCTAAAAAAGAAAAAAGTCTGATTTAATAGACCCCTAGATATGTCTCCTCTCTCTTAAATATCTTCTCAGACCTTTGGCTCTTATACTAAAGTGGTCTTTGGACACATACAAAGATAAAATGTTATGATAATGCAAAGTGAAAATATTAATACTACTATTGTTCACCTAATATGCCAGTACTTAAAAACAGGTTGCATTAAAGAATATTTTGGATGTAGTTTTTAACTACATGTCCTGCTTTAAGCCCAGCCAGCAACTCAGAACCACACAGCCACTCAATCACTCCTCCATTTCTTCCTCCCCCTGCTCCTGGACAGATGGGAGGGAGAATTGAAAGAATGTAATTCCTGCGGGTTAAGGTAAGAACAGTCCAGTAACTAAGATATAACACAAAAACACTACTGCTACCACCACTAATAATAATGATCAGGGAAATAACAAGGGAAGACAATACAACCCCTCACCACCTGCCAACAAATACCCAGCCCAACCTGAGCAGCCATCTAGCCCTTCCAGGTAACTCCCCTCAGTTTATATAGTGGGCATGGCATGCTGTGATATGGAATACCTCTCTGGCTAGTTTGGGTCAGGTGTCCTGTCTCTGCTTCCTCCTGGCTTCCCCTCCTCCCTGGCAGACCATGAGACTCAGAAAGTCCTTGGTCAGACTAAAAATTACCGAGCAGCAACTAAAAACATTGGTGTTATCAGCGTTGTTCCCAGGCTGAAAGTCAAAACCAGGGCACTGCATCAGCTACTAAGAAGGAGAAAAATGACCTCTACTGCTGAACCCAGGACAGTATCCACTCCTTATTCCATACCATTCGTGTCATGCTCTCAGATCCCATATTTTTCAGTATGCCATCACTCTTGTCTCATATATATATATACACACACACACACACACAAAGAGAGAGAGAGATCACTATAGCTGAACCCAGGACACTACAAAAGCAAAAACTAGCAAATCACGTTTTCAAATGAAAATTAATTATGAATATTAATATACCGCTCTTTTTTTCAGACAAGATTGCAATTTTTTAATCTTTCCATGTTGTCAAGTTTATCTAAAATGTCTGCTTCTTAAAAGCTTTATGATTTAAAAATATTTTAAAAATAAGTAAGGTCAGAGGTCTTGCTTCTAGTAAAAGCATATAAATATGTAAAAGCTGTTGCTATGAAGTAGATGCTGGAAAAATAATTTTCACTGAACACTTTTCTGCTAAAAATAGTTTCCTCTAAGTCAAAATGTTTCATAGGGATGTCTCGAATTCATTTATATTAGTAGAGTTCTTATTTTATCAATAAACAACATTAACATTATAAATATAAATATTTAAAGATAATATGAAAACATAAATAAAGTAGTCAAGGAAAAATATTACATTGAAAGACTTCAGTTCTATCTAAGTTAATTATTTTGGAGTCTAAACTAGAAATTCCTTGACATATTTGAGAAAGAATGTTGGAACCAGTAGAATAAGTAACTGCATGAGAAGCAGAATTTGCTTACTACTGACTGCTTCCCTAAAATAAATTAGGATACTGGGTATCAGTGACAGGTGAGTATCTCTCAATAAGAAGGAGACACAGTTGACATGTAGTCCCTTTGCTTTAAAGTCACCTTATTTGTCAGAACTGAGAAATTTATATGAAAGGCAAATTTCATTAAATAATATTAAAATCTCATGGAAAGAGAGGGCAAGAAAGAGTGAGAACAAAGACATTCCTTCCTCATTTCCACATAGAATTGTAAGTCTGAAAAACTCTACCACACAATGGTACCAAGAAATCATCATTCAGCTTCTCTGCAGTAACAAGTTGCTTTAATAATCTTTCTCTATTCATTAGTGCAATTTATATATGAGAAAAATAAATCTTCAAATGTATAATATTTACTGGTTTTCAAAAATAAAAAATTAGAAAAAAACAAGATGAGTATGGTTATTACAACTAAAGCTGTATAGTTTTTCTAATGAAATTGTGAATTAATGTTAGATTCCATGTTATCATAATAGCTGCTTAGAAAAATGCGTATGTAAAAGCCTATAATCAGCCATTATTCTGCACTACATTGCAGTTATAGCAAAATCAGTTTGAACATGCACTGCCACTTAAAAATAGTCTCTCGTTGTATCATAAACTGAAATATTTATACTTAGATATACCAAACTTAGTATTTCAGATAGTTTTTTTAATCAAAGCTTTATTTTCCTGAGCTACTGTTTCATACCAAATGGTTAAGCATTGTAAATGAAAAGGTAGATGCTAACCAGGGGTACATATTGAGTGGAGAATGTGGAGGATGAAAGAGATGTTATATTCAGGTACCACCACATTTTTCTATGTCATAGCCATCTGCAAAATAACATTTATCTAAGCACATTGTACAGTAAGCTCTAACATTTACTGAGCAAAGCTTTGGCATCACAACAGGATTTACTGTGTATCAGGGACAACACAAAAACCAGCAACCCAGGAATTCAAACTACAAGAGGAAATACAGGTTGCTATGTAAGAATTCATGCAGGTTTTGCAGGAGCAGATGGACATTTTGAGTGGAATTGATGCCCATTTGGCTCTTGTTCTTGTGTTTCCAGAAGTTTGAGCTTTAAAGCAAACCTGCCACAAAATGTGTTGAGCTTGTAGAACATTAGCCTGAACATATCTGATCCTTCTCTATCATCTTTGGGGTACTATTGAAGTCATTCATATTCCTATTTCCCCAAAGGTCAGATCCCAAATGCATTCCATATACAGGAGAATCTCATCTATCTGTTATTAAGATTAATTTGAATTTACTGAGGTAGAGTCATGTTGTGAGATGTGAACAAGTGGACTCCCAAGGCTTGTACAGACCATTTTGAAATCCGCTGGTCATGCTATGACTTTTATAGCCCATTGACTGCCTCCACAGAGGAGTAAATTAGTCAGCTTTCTGATCATTAGTGTAGATCTGCATGACGGTGTGAGAGTAAAGGATGGTCAAAAAGGGGAAAACACAGTACAAATGTCAACAAAACAGAGATGCAGGCACAGTAGCTGAAGCTATCTGCATTTAAATAACTAAGTAGATATCAATTTGGCAATAACACTTTAAAAATTCTTGTGCTCAGTTTCCTGGCTATGTACATGTAAGCTTCTATGGCATGTAAGCCATATCTACATGTAAGCTAAACCTGCATTCCTTGGTCTGGTTTGGAAAATGCAGGAGAATTATTTTTAAGATTCCAGAAGCATATGGCTTCAGGAAAGAAACAAAATACAAAAAAAAAAAAAAAGAAACCAAAACCAAAAGCATTTTGCAAAGAATCTAAGCAGGAGAAAGAAGGAAAGGGGATATATTGAATCTCCCTCCTTTGGTTCTTTAGAAGAATCTTGTGGCATACCTATGTTCCCTGTGAACACAGCTGTCTTATCTATCCAGCTTTATGAAATGGGCTCCAAATACATATATAGGCATAAACACAGTGCTAATGTGTTATGCATGTATAGCAGAGGTTTGCAATTTCTGCTATGGGAGGCTGGACAGAGGACAACAATTTAGCTGATATTAATAGTACCATCTTACTAATAGTATTGATGTTTTTTTCTCATAATAGCACATTATTAAAAAACTCTGTTCAGAAACTGCTACATTCTTGAACACCTCCCTTGTGATGCTGGACTAAACCATGTTGGGAGCAGTCATAACACGCTATGTGGTATCATATTCCTCCAAATACTTCAATTTCATAAAGCTGGTAGACCCCGTGCTCACAGGCTTTTTTAAGATTCCCTTGCTGTCTCTCATACTGTTTATAGTTACTGCCTTTTTTCTTGTGTGCTTGCCTCATTGCTATATGAAATTTATCTGAATCTTGATCCTTATTCTTCTCTAACACCTTTTACTACTCTGACAGCCAAAAGATATTTTCCTATGAAGTTGAATTGCAACTGAAGGAATGCAGGGGAGTTCTCAGATGGAGTAAAACTGACTCTAACAGTATAATGGCCATGTTAAAAGGACACTGCTAACTCCAGCACTGATTGGAAGCAGCCCTAGCAGTGGGTGAGCCATGCTGAGGTTATTCTAAGCTATGTCAGGGAGCATGACAGTCCTTGATTGTCCATTGTATTTGGAAATGTAATGACTCTTGCTGGTTTTCTTGTTCTATTGCATTTACAAAATTGTACAGGACTGACCCCATCTGATGAAGCAGACAAGATTCACCTGAGAGCATAATTTCAAGTCACATTTCAGAAAGACATTTTGCCATCACTGTGAACTTCCCAGGAGCCATATAGAAACAGGTAGCATTCTGAGCTCATGTTCTGCAGTCCTTGTATCAGGACTAGCTAGCTTAAACCTAACACTGAGTTTGTAATGTCCACATAGATTACAGCTGTTACTCATTTTCATCTGTGTCATATGATGAGGTGAGAGAAGGTTCTAGAAAAATGTATCTGAACTATAAATCACAATGTGAACAAGGTGACTGTAAACACTAACCACTCTCAAATCCCAAATCTCAACTCCACTTAATTGCAATACAAATCTTTGAGTACTAAAATTCATAGATGTTTCACTAAAAATCTGCGCTAGCAGACCAGAATTTGTTTCACTGTTCAGACTAGTGCCTTAATCTACTTTTAATGCATTTATTTTCTTCTGTCTAAATGCAGAAGAGATTTAATCCGTGTGATATTCTATAGTCTCCTTCACTTGAGGTTTATATTTAACCGGATGTTCCTTGATCAAAAGGTTATATCTACACAGAGTAGGTTTTCTATTTTCTTTGGTGGGTGGACAGGAACCAGTGGGTTCTAACTAATCTCTGCAAAAATGTTGATGCATTTTTGTTCAGCATAAAAACACTGATAATCTTGAAAGTATTAAATAGAATTAAGTCAAGCAAGAGCCCTGTTTGGCATCCTGGCCCTTAGCTGATGGCTGTATTACCGATCTCAACAAATACTACGTTATTGAGTCTCATTCCACTGTGTTTCCTTTCTTCTTGGTCAAATGAATGCAATATTTCTAATATCACATCTTTGACAAATTAGCTTGTCTATTCTGTCGTTCAGTAGCCACAACATTTGTACCATAGACGGGAGGAGAGGATTTGAGCATGAAAGAAAATCATAGAATGTTATGGGTTTGAAGGGACCTTAAAGACCCAAGCTCCTGCCATGGGCAGGGAAAAATACAACTATTTTGCCTTCAGTATATCTAACCAAAATAAATAAAAAGAAAATTATATATATATATGTATATATATATGAAAAATAATTAGTTGTTCTGCTATTAAGGTTCCTCCTCAGAAGGTATTCCTTCAGGTGTCTTTGAGGAAACAATGTTCCAAATACGCAAAAATCTTTCTCTGAATCTTCACCAAACTAACTAAATTTCAGAGGGGTTGGAGATAATCTGAGACATCTCTTCCTCTTTTTAGCTCCCTCCGAATGTTTCCTTGTTTAATGTGTTATGGGCTTTTCATTTATTCTATTCTGGATATATATCCTTTTTTTCAACAGATATTTTTTCAATATACTGATTTTTCACATAATGTAATATTACGTATCGTTCATATATAGAGTAATAAGATGTGTCCTCTTTTTTATATTAACATGCCCACACATTGCTTTTTAATACTCCTTGTACAATTATTAAAGATAAATTATTGAAATGATTATGCGCCTTTTACTATCTATTTAAGGAACAAAGACTTCCATAGTTCATTGAGTACACTCACTTCAGAAGAACCGATCTGAAAATTATTAAAAAGGATCAGTCTTTCAAAGATGAATTATTGGAAGAAATACTATTTCAAAGTATGAGTAATTCTGAAAATACATCAGAATTCTAGAACCTGAAAAGGTACTTGATACTAATTGAAACTAATCCGGTGGGTTTGGCTTCTATTTTTTTTTTTTTTTTCACGATGTTAGCTGACAAAATTGTCCCTAAGAGATTTTACTCGAAGGACAAGCACAGTATTGGTATCCTGTCATGCTCATTAGTGTAATGCTGACAATACTAAGAAACAGCTATTTTACATCCAACTCGTACCAACACCACTAAAAGTAAACTAGGCTTTTATATGAAATTTACAGTAACTAAAAGACAAAATAACCCTGCACTAATGGAGGTATTAAAAATTGTGTGCATGAAGAGGGATTCCAGTCAACACTATAATCAATATATATACTAACAATGCACTGAAAGAATAAAAGCCACTGAGAAATCTTTCTAAACTCAGTGTACTCTACCAAAATGCCCAGTGTCATTTCAAATGGCTAACATTATATAAAGGTACATCACTTTGTTTCTGGAGTCCTGTGTGTCATGTTTTAACCTCAGCTGGCATGGCAACTATGCACCAGACAGCCTTCTTCCATCCCTCCCCTCAGAGGGATGGGGAGAGAATCAATCAGAAGCGTAAAAATGAGAAAAAATTGCGGTTGAGATAGAGACAGTTTAATAAGTAAAGCAAAAAATTCACATGTAAGGAAAGAAAAGAAGGAATTCATTCACCAGTTCTCATGATCAGGCAGGTATTCATCCATCTCCAGGACAGGAGGGCTCTCTTATAGGTAACAGTTACTTTGGAAGACAAATGCCATCACTGCAAGCTTCCCCACTTCCCCCCCCCCAGCTTTTTTCTTCTTCAGTTAGATTTATATGTTGAACATGACATCGTAGGATATGGAATATTCCTTAGGTCAGCTGTCCCAGCTGTGTCCCCGCAAACTCCTTGTGCACCCCTAGCCTGCTTGCTGGTGGGGTGAGTAGCACAAAAGTCTCTGCGTAAGCACTGCTCAGCAATAAGGAAAACATCACTGCATTATCAACACTGTTTCCAGCACAAATCCAGAACATAGACCCACACTAGCTATGATGAAGAAAATTAACTCTATACCAGCCATTCTTCACCATTTTTTCCATATAATTTATGCCATGCTTAGGTCCCACACTATCCAATACATCCTCACTAACCTCCCCGCTACCCCTTCTCATAATTTGTTACAATATGCAGATATGATTCCCTTAATCTGTGGCCCACCCCTGTAAAATGTCTATAAAATATCCATAAAATGTCCACAAATGTCCACAGAATATTCACTGATGTCATCTAGGCTATGACTTTGGCCTGCATCTGTTATGGTGGCCGCTCAGGACAGGAGAAGCAGCGTGTTGCATGGAGGTATTGGGCAGTAGCTCAGGTCAGATCAGGTCACTGCTATACTTGCATAGATTCTTGTGAGGCTTGTCCTCCATTGGTTCAGGTGGTTCCTGCTACAGTAATACCCATAACATGCAACTGCAACCCCAGGTTACAACACTTTAAAGGAATTTCAGTTACAGTCACTACCACCGGTCCCTTTGGACCAGACCATAGGGTTTAACACTGCAATTAAATCATTCTCTTGCTCCACCTCTGGCTTGGACTTATCCACAGACTGCATTCCATTAAGATTTTACCTGTTCCGGGTGGAGACTTATCTATGAGCCATAATCCCATCAGGGATTGTACACCTGCTGCACAGGTCCACAGTAGATCCACAGCCACAGTCAATTTGAAGGGTACCTATTCCAGCATGGCATAATCCATGGGCCAGTTTCTTCAGTGATATACCTGCTTTAGCATGGCCTTACCTGCAGCTACAGTCCCTTCAGGAGTGAATCTGCTCCAACATGGTCTATCCATGGCTGCAGTCCCTCCAGAATCGAATCTGTTCTGTCATGGTCTCCTCCATGGCCACGTGCTTGAGGTGCTCCAGCATACACAGCCACTGATTCTTCAAGTTGTACCTGCTGTATCACTGACTTCTCCACAGCCGCAGATGCTTTGAGGTGTACTTTCTCCCACATGCACTAATCCTTGGGCCACAATCCCTTTAGAAGGATACTTACAGTGGCACAGATATAACCATGGCCACAGATGCTTCAAGATGTACCTGCTGTGGCGTGGGCACATCTATGGCCACAGACGCTTCAGTGTGGCCTGCTCCCATATGGACTCATCCCAGATCACAGACCTTTGACTCAGGTTCACACTGGAGCTCTAGCCTGTCCAGTACAGCAACAAAGAAATATTAATGATGCCCTGGTCATCTGCAGCCCATTGCTGTTCACAAAATGTTCCCAGGCACAGTAGAGTAAGGTGATAAACAATACAGCAAGCAGCAAAAGCAAAAGGCAGCTGCTAACAAGCACTAGACTCTAAGATAAAATAAAGCAAACAAGCCTTATGGCAAGCACAGGAGCCTGCCAATTAATAGCTAAAAAGCAATAGCAGCTATAAATTCAATCTAGAACAGCCCAATCAAACCTGTCATTATCTCAAACTTTTTCAGGCCCACCCTGGGTGCCATGAAAATAGCAGCTTTTCCAAACAGACACATTTCTCAATTCTGTAATTTTGAATGACCTGTTCTATATCTAAATCAATTGTATACAAATAGTTTTGAACCAAATTATTCTTCAGTACTTCATCACTGAATAATCATTATGACTAAAAACAGGAGAAGATGCAACTTCTTTCTAGAGACTAAAATAACAATCAACAGAGATTTCAACAATTTTTTGCAGAGACAGATTCCAAAATCCCTAGTATTTCACTTTTCAAACTATGCCCAATGACAACTACAGCAACAGGTTTTCCAAGGACTTATTACATAGGGCAACTGACTTTGGAAATGAACGTTAACAATAAATTTGCGTAAAACTCCACAAACAACTGACACAAGCAAGAGCTGGACAACAGTCTTCTTAACGACCGCCATCTAGAAGGAATAAGCTGGTTCTATAAAGTCATGTTTTCAATTAGTAGTACAAGATAATGCTTAATACATCAATCCAAAAAGCTAAGAATTCCATCTGTGTTTTTTCAATACGTGCTAAAAAGTTATTCAATGGCATCACATAGCATAATCTGGTTCATCTGTTTGAAAGAATTGGACTCAATCCTACCTTTCTTCGCAGAGTAGAGATTTGATATAGGATAAAAACTTCTTTCTTATCATATAGTGCTATTTACATTTAACAGCAGTATTTAAATGATCAGTAATAACAATACTTATGCTGCCTCTAATTTCTGTATGTTTTGCTTTCTAAACTGATGCTGATTTTCTGGCTAATACTGCTACTTTGTCATCATTACTTTTTAATCTACTACAAGTACAGATTCATGTGGAGGGTGTTGTCATATTTTTAATGTTTTGATAATATCCACATAGATACTGTATGGGGAGGAGACTTGAACTATGTGCCTGAAAGTAAACATATTTTGACAAATTTTCCTTGACATCCCAGGCAGCTTTGATAAGCAATGTTATTTTATAGGAGAAACTCTTGTTTGGAACTCCATGTAATCCCAATAGGAAGCCACTTACATAAAGAAGCTACATTCTTTTCAAAATTCATTGACATACTTATGTTGAATTTAACATGAGGCATTCAGTTTAGTAACTCAAAGCAAATAATTATTTTATTAATTTGACACCAAAACAATTAAAATTTGTGGTCACTTGCAAAGGGTCACTAAAACATCAGGAAATAGTTAGCGTTCTCCTCTCCTTCCAGTTACAAGGAATGATGAGGAAACAAACAGAAAGACCCAGCAGATTAATACCTGGCACCATGACTCCCAGCATTATTCTGAGGGGTTTTGTTCATGGATTGGCCTACAAGACACCAGGCCTGCTAGCAACAGATAGGGTACACCTGCCTCAAGAGGGGAAAATTATCTTTGTGCAAGACTTAGCAGGGCTCACTGAAAGAGTTTTAAACTAAATTTGAAGGGGGAAACGCATAAAACCAGCCTCACTAGACGTACACCTGGAGGCAGCACACCAGTGTTCAAGGGATAGTGTGCTAGCAGGGCCCTTCAGTCTGCTTTATCCTGTGCTGAGTACACTGGAGCACATTTGAAAGATTTTTATACTAACACGCAAAGTGCAAGGAATAAATAAGTGGACCTTTGAAGGAATAAGTGACAGCTTTGGCCCACTACCTTAGCAATGACACCACTGGCATAAATAAAATATAGTAAGATGGGTTCTGTTACTGATGTGCAGAAAAATAGGCATTGCAGGGGAGGCAGGGGGTGGTACTGTGTGTAAGGAAGGGTTTAGATTGCACAGTGTTTGCAGTTGGTGATGACAAGATCGAGAGCCTTTGCATAAGGATGAAAGGGGAGGAAAATAAGGTAGATGTTGCAGTGCAGTCTGCTACTGACCACCCAGCCAGGATGACAACAGTGATGAATTATTTTACAAGGAACTAAGGGCTATCTTTATATCAACTGCCCTTGTCTTTATAGATGATCTTAACTTCCAAGACATCAATTGAGAATATCACACAGCTGACAGAAACAGGTCTGTGAAATTTCTTAAGCGTGTTTAATATAACTTCCTGGTGCAGGTACTAAGGGAGTCAACTAGGAAAGGTCTTTTTAGATTTGTTTTTTTTAAACAGAGAAGGAGTTGTAACCAAAGTGGTGATTGGCTGTCTTGGTCACAACGACCACAATGTAGTTAAAGTTTCATGTTGCTAGCAATAGAAATAAAACTACCAGCAAATCTTCAACCTTGGATATGGGGAGAACAGACTCTGGGCTCCTGAAGGATCTAGTTAGTAAAGTCCCTATGGAATCTGCTTTTGAAGGCATTGGGATCCATGAATGCTGGTCGCTTTTTAAGAGACATCTTTTAAGGAAGAATTTTTTCTGATTATGGTGGTGAAACACTGCCACAGGTTGCCCACGGAGGCTGTAGATGCCCCATTCCTGGAGACATTCAAGGTCAAGTTGGACAGCTCTCTGAGCAACCTGGTCTAGTGGAATATGTCCCCGCTCATTGCAGGGTGGATGGCATGCAGAACTAGATGACATTTGAAGGTCCCTGCCAGCCCAAACTTTGATTCTGTTATTCTGAAATATTGAAAGACCCTGCAGGCAAGACTTACAAGGAGTACCTGAGGCCACCTGGTCTGTTCAGCTGTTCCAGAGTTTGAGGATTCCAGGTGAGAGAAAATAAGAGACAAATAGAAAACTCACAACTAGTTTATTAATATAGGAAAATGTAGGGAATCTAACAGATACAGTAAAGGGTATTTCTGAAGGGTCTATACCTCATTAACCCCAAGGACCCTGTGAAGATGATCAAGAAACCAGCTCTGAGGATCATCATCACAGTGCAAGGAGGCAGGCTCTGTAATAGTGAGAATCCCTGCAGAGGCAACATTGAGCAGGACACACGGTGGGGGGTTGGGGGGGGGGGGAGGTGGGAGAGGAGGGGAAGGAGCTACCAGGGATCATTACCTCACATATTAGGCTTGCCTAACACATCTGTTTGGAGAAGAGTAGGCTGAGGGTGACCTTATCCAGCCTACAACTTCCTCAAAGGGGCAATGGAGAGGGAAGTTCTGATCCATTCTCTCTTGTGACCAGTGATAGGATACAAGCAAATAGAATTCCAGGGGAAATTCAGGTTGGACATTAGGAAAAGGTTCTTCATTGAAAGGTCACTGGAACAGGCACCCCAGGGAAGTGATCATGGCATGAAGCCTGTCAGAGTTCAAGGTGCATCTGGACCATGCTCCTACTCACGTGATTTAATTTTAAGTATCCCTGCAAGGAGCAGGGAGTTGGACTGGATGACCTTTATGTGTCCCTTCCAACCTGAGATATTCTAAGAGTCATGATTCTATACCGTATACTTTTACACACTCAAAAAAAGTCTGCATAGAGGGATATTTGCAGCACAGTATTAGTATCATTAATGTTAATATGAGTTCTACTGCTAATACCATGAGAACAGTGTTGAAGGGCCATCTCATAATAGTCATGAATAGTTCGATAACTTATGTTAGGTAAATCTTCAGAAACATTTTGCCTTGTGTTCATAAAAATTTATGTCTCATAATGAAAGGTTATGAGCATCTATAAAGCTGCCTTGAAAAACAGCATGGCTCATGAAACTTGGTTAATAACCAACTAGTCTCCTAAATGTTGTTTTTTTTTTTTTAATACAGGGTTCAGTTCTGATCACCTCATGGTAAAAATAATAACTAAGGCATAACAGAAATAAAGGTGGCTCAAAGGAGAAAATGAGAGTAGTAGAGATATCCTATAATAAAGCATCTTAAAAAGATTGTACACAGAGAATGAAAATAAGCATTAAGAGAAGAAGGAATATAGGTAAAGTGTAGAAAATAACAAATATAGAAAATGCATACCTGTCAGCCTGTCTGAAATTCAGAGTATAAAATTAAAACAGTAGGTTTCTTCTTATTCAATGAAAGGTAGTATGATTGATGTACCACAGTCAGTAATAATAAAGTATTATCAAGAAAACAGTGTTTCACAAAGAACTCTTCTGGATGAATAAGAACAGAATGTGTAATCACACGTTTCATAATGCAAAATTCCGCTTCTGTTATATGTAATGTGATCCAGATCACATTTTACCTCTTTTCATCTTAGATTATTGAGTACATGGATATTTTATAGAAGTTAATAGATTTCACTGAGGTGTAATCAAGAAACTTTCACGTGTTGCCACTGATTGAATTTAGCTTAAGCCAGTATGGCACATCTGATTTACATGTCTAGAAAAATCATCAGAATGTCAATGAATATGTAACATTATTAAAACAGCTAGTCACAAAGGCCTCTAATGTCAAGATACTGCCACTGTTCAGCCCATCTAATATAAAAACAGCTAGAAAAAGCAGAAGAATTGGTTAGAAAAAGCAAAGCAGCACCTAATTATTCTTCAGAATTGCTACATTTGTACCCATAATATCAAACGAATTATTATCTTTAGATTACCCCTTATTTTCTTCAAGAAATAGATGTCTCTTGTGAAAGAGTTTAACTGAGGGTTCATCAAAAAGTTGCTCTAGAGTGAACAGTTACAAGTATCCTCACCAGATTCCAAACTTAGGTGTGTATAGATAGCACGAAGTACAACTGGCTGCATGCAATCGATGAGATCAAGGTAAAATAATAAATACCTATACCATCCATAGGAAGTCATTCCTGCAAAGTAATAAACTAAAAGCAAGCCAAAGCACAAAATGAAAATAATTAGTTTCAATTTACACAGTCATTTTTAAAGTCAATTATTAATTCCCATAAATAAATGGACTTTTATGAAAATTAACGTCATAATCTACAAAATAAAGTAATTCTTTTAGTCTCAGTTCAGATCTGCTGTCATCAAAAGTGAGCACAGAACTTTTAGTGCTCATCAAAATGCCATCCTGAAGCTGTATTTCCAGGAAGGCATTGTAGCAGTTGTACCAGTTTTGTAGAAGTCACAGAATTACAGAATCACAGAATCCCAAGGGTTGGAAGGGACTTTAAAAGATCGTCTAGTCCAACCCCCCTGCAAGAGCAGGGCAACCTAGAGTACATCACACAGGAACTTGTTCAGGCAGGCCTTGAATATCTCCAACGTAGGAGACTCCACAACCCCCCTGGGCAACCTGTTCCAGTGATCTGTCACTCTCACAGTAAAGAAATTTTTCCTGATGTTCACATGGAACCTCCTATGCTCCAGTTTACACCCATTGCCCCTTGTCCTATCACGGGACATTACTGAAAAAAAACCCAGCTCCATCACCCTGACACTCACCCTTTCCATATTTGTAAACATTGATGAGGTCACCCCTCAGTCTCCTCTTCTCCAAGCTAAAGAATCCCAGTTCCCTCAGCCTCTCCTCATAAGAGAGATGTTCCACTCCCTTAATCATCTTTGTGGCTCTGTGCTGGACTCTTTCAAGCAATTCCCTGTCCTTCTTGAACTGAGGGGCCCAGAACTGGACACAATATTCCAGATGCGGCCTCACCAAGGCAGAGTAGAGGGGGAGGAGAACCTCTCTTGACCTACTAACCACACCCTTTCTAATGCACCCTAGGATGCCATTGGCCTTCTTGGCCACAAGGGCACATTGCTGGCTCATGGTCATCCTCCTATCCACCAGGACCCCCAGGTCCCTTTCACCTTCACTACTGTCCAGCAGGTCAGCCCCCAACCTGTACTGGTACATGGGCTTGTTCATCCCCAGGTGCAAGACTCTACACTTGCTCTTGTTGAATTTCACCAAGTTTCTTCCCGCCCAACTCGCCAGCCCGTCCAGGTCTTGCTGGAGAGGAAATCACAACTGCTCATTAGTGATTTATGTATGAAAAAAATTACACATTTTCTGGTTTAGCTTAGGAAAAAAAAACAAAAACATAGCCAAGTAATATATATATATTTTTTTTTTTTAAGAAATAGAGCATACACCATTTCTTCTCAGTTTTCCCACCAAACACCCATCTCTTTTGGATTAACCCAGCTTGAGACTTCTATGACAGGATCCCCTAGATTTTTGTGCAAGCTAAACCTCAGCAGAAGACTAGCACTGCAGAGTTTCACCAGAGGTCATAAATTCTTAGTCTTTCTGACTTATTCTTTGTTTCTATCCTTTTATTTGGAGCATGTTCAGAAAATATTAAATTTCTCTAAGCAGATCCATATGTGGACCTGAGGCTCTGCAGTGCTGTGGCTGCAGGGCAGGCCAGTGAGAAAGCTGCTTTAACCCCTTGCAGGCTGGGGAGGCTGAGGCCTCAGGCTGGCACCAAATTGAGAGAGTTTCTCAGGCCCTAGGAAAGGCAAATCTAATGCCAGCTGGCTTTGTGCCTGCGGCAATTAACCCTGAAGAAAAGCATCAATTTTTAGTTTCAGAGCTGAGCTGTAGCTTGGTGGAGATCTCTACATCAGGAGGTGCTAGTGTGCCCATTGTCTTCCTGTGCTACCTGAAAGCTGAGCAGCTCTGCCATCCACTCACCTCTTTGACCTGGGGAGAGATGCAAGAGTGACAATCAGCTTCTTACTGTGGATCAAACACAGTACCGCATTCAGATGAGGAAGGGCTCATTAAATTTATACTAACTCTGACCGTTCATATATATTCTTTATTAACACTACAGTTGTCTTTGAAGGTTCAGATACCATTAAAATAAAACAACCAAAACCAAAAAAAAACCTACATCTTTTTAAAAGTTTTTTAACCTTAATTAAAAAAAAATACTTAATTTTTAAATAAAGTAATCAGGAGCTTTATTCCCTTCAAATTACTAAATCTATTTTTTCATTATCACCCACAGCACATTGGTTTAAAAAAAGTGAAGAACAAAATTTTTAAAAGTACAGCATTCTTAGCAGAAAAAGCTATGAATAATCCTGAGGATAAAATAAACATGTTGGGTAGCCTGGAAGAAACAGCTAAACTATACCTATTCAGGGATGCATATGATCAATAACAGAAAGTAAGGGACATGATTGATTATGTTGTGCTATTTCCACTTCTATATAAACCGAATGTGAATTCTGCATTCCTGCCAGTGCGAAATTCATGTTTTGTTTTTCCAGTCTGTTTGTATGTGGTAAACATGGGCCACCAACGTACTGATAATTAGGCTTCAGTTAACGGGTCATTCATCTTAATCTAGGAATGTAGGGTGAGGAAGGATTTTCCCCCAAAATAGCAGCATGTTT
Source organism: Pezoporus occidentalis (assembly GCF_034315485.1). Lineage (NCBI taxonomy): Eukaryota > Metazoa > Chordata > Aves > Psittaciformes > Psittacidae > Pezoporus > Pezoporus occidentalis. The sequence goes on along the minus strand of NW_026914201.1, from coordinate 928,067 downwards.
TCCTTTCTCAGATTACATATAGCATCCAAAATCTTGACAATTTTCTCAGGTTAACTGAGAGAAGAGAGGAAGAAGATGAGATGATCTACCTTATAAAATGAGAGAGCCCAGAACTGAAAAGCTTTAAAAAAAATGTTAATTCTCAGAATTTAAAACATACTTTTGTTGTTTCTTTTGCTTTTTGAAGTAAGTTGTAGTTTGCTAGCATGAAAAAATGTGGAATTGTCTCATGAAAAATCACTTCCTAAGTTTGCCAAAAGGACTTTTAAATAATTCATTAATTGTAAAAATTCCAGCCATAAATAGTTATGATTCAATTGAATTGTCATTTCCATGAAATAAAATTTCTTCAATCAGTTTTGGATTTTAGATATCTATATTATCTGAAGTAAATTTAAATATTCTTTTCCTTAATAACTCTCTCTCTTTGGCTCTCTTTGTCAACTATTTTGTGATCAAAATCTATTATATTTTCTTGTGACTACTGCTTAGAAATATAAACATCTTGTTATTTACTTGTGTAGGCAGATGGGGCTTTGTATTTGTTTATTTTCAGCTACAGGTTCTAAAAATAAATGTGGTAAAATTCTGCATAAAGTACTGCATTCTCCTTGCTGTCAGCAATGTCCTTCACTCTTTCAAAATATAAGGGGAAAAATTTTACTGACTAGAAATGTAAATTTATTTTTGTTTTGTCTCTTTTTTTTTCTTTGTCTTTTTTTTTCCAACTTACAATTAAAATTGAAATAAACGCAGTTCTTTCACATTGCCTATAACTATGCTTGAAAATGTAAGGAAACTCAGACCATTCTAAACTACAGTTTACTAGAGCTTTTGATCCAATTTTCTTCAAATTGCTAATGCTCTTCAAAGGTTTCGTTAATTGACAAGTGGGTCCTAAAGACATACTTACAAGCCTTCAGGTCACTAGTGAAAGGCCTGGGCTTTTTTTCAATTTAGGTGATATGTTTCAGCATTTTAATTTTTCTGACAGAAGTCATATTGACTAATAACAATTCAAAATAATAGCAAATAGCAAACAAAATTTCTGGTACTTTCAGGAACTGAAATTCAAGCTAACATACATGAATTTTCCCAGCATAAAACAGGATATTCATTAAGAGTTTTATCAAATTGGCTGTCAGTAATTTTATTCAAAGTAATTCACAGGAAAATTGCTTTCAGAAATTTTGCTCATAGAGTTTTCTTTTTTAAAAAATTATTTCATCTATGCCACTTTAATCAGAATTTACTTTTTCTCCAGTCAGCTGTAGTCTGCTTTGATCCACCAAGGAACTGTCTTACACAACATGTATTTAGAATTGTGTTTTCACATTCAAACTTTATTTACACCCTCTCATCTGCTCCTTCTTGGCTTGTCTGTCTCTCATTAGTTTGTCTAGTTCTGTATACAGCACATTCATTCCAGCTCATCTCCTTTTATTCCTTGTAAATACCACCCCAAATCTACAATTCAGACATGGTAATGATTTACTTGTAAAGTTTTTGAATGTTAATTCCAGTAACATCTAATGTTAAGATTTTTTTTTTTTTTTCCACAACGATTATGATTACAATTGTTGCAGCACTATATGGAAATGATCGTCCTCTACGGCTGTTGTTCCATTACTACCATGAAAACAATATTTTCCTGTAGCGCTTAGAGTTCTTATTTTGTGAATGAGGTTATTTAGGACTCATTGCAATTCCAGATGTGTGGATGCCCTTATAAACCATTAACAGTAGCAGACAAAAAGTCTTATATCTCCTGTTTAAAATTATAGAACCATAGAATAGTTTGGGTTGGAAGGGACCTTACCAGTCATCTGGTTCCAAACTCCTTGCTATTGTGATATAAATCTACTGTAAAGTTTCTGGAATTGAATAACACAGGCTGAGAAGTATGTCTGGCAACATACTTTCTTCTTAGAACAAAAACCTGCTAGCCTGGTGACTCACCAACAGGAGTTTTTCTTTGATCGCCATAGAAATATGAATTAATTAAAATATGTCCTTTCCATTAATGTAACTATAAAAACAAATATACAGAATGCTTTTCTTTAACAAAACCCAGCATAATTGCTGTTGGTCAATAACCTAAACATCTGCTATTAAAATTTAAAAGAAGAAGATATAGTTAGGAAAAAGTTTCCTTTTATTTATTGATCACACAACAGTGAAGGATGTGATCTCCCTAGAAGTCTCAATTGACTGAAATGCTAAAATTTTGATAAAATATTATAAGATAATTCTTATAAGATAAAATTTTTATAAGATAAAATCTCTTAACTTTGTACAAAAAAAAAAAACACTGAGTATTTGTGTAAATTGGAGTCCTATAAGAAGCCAAACACTTCACATCTGTCATGGGAAAACAATACTTTTCATTTTTATATATTTTGTTGTAAACGTTCCCATATTTCAATGAAATTATCCATGCACATGTGCATATTGCTATCACACCGAAAAATCAGTTATCGAGTCATCTCCCATACAGTGGTGGAAAAAAAAAAGAAAAGAAAAAACTGAGTTAATATTATTTCCATGTATTGGGCTGCCTCAGACATTTTGTGAGACACCCTACTGATAAGAACTTGGAGGTATTAGAGAATGCAAACCAGAACATGAGCCAGTAACATGCACTTGCAGGAGAGAAGACTCTGGGGAGACCTTATTGCAGACTTTCAAAATATAAAAGAGGCTTATAGGAAAGATAGAGCAAGACTTTTTACCAAGCCCCTTAGTGGGAGGACAAGAGGCAATGGTTTTAAACTAAAAGAGGGTTGATTTAAACTGAACATAAAGAAGAAATTATTTATTGTGACAGTGGTGAGACACTGAACAGATTGCCTGGGGAAATTATGGATACACATCACTGGCAGTGCTAGTTATGGATACACATCTCTGGCAGTGCTCAAGATCAGGTTAGGTGGGACTTTGAGTTACCTGCTCCTGTGAAAGCTGTCCCTGCCCATGGCAGGTGGCTTGTACGAATGATTTTGGAGATCCTTTCCAACCCAAAACAGTCTATGATTCTACAATTCTGATTTAAAGCATAATTTTTCCTGCAATCAAGAAGTAAATTCCTATTTCCTTCACTATTGTTCTGAATAAATGAAATTGCTTAGAATATCGCTGTGGGGGTGATGAGCATGGTGAGGTTTCCCAAGGAAATTGTAAATGCTCCATCCATGGCAGTGCTCAAGACCAAGTGGGACAGAGTCTTGGATGACATGGTTTAGTGTATGGTGTCCCTGCCCATGGCAGGAGGGGTGGAAATAGATGATCTTAAGGTCTTTTCCAACCCTAATTATTCTATGATCTTATGATTCTACAATTTTGTTTCTACAATCACTACTAACAAATGAAGTTCCCCTGTTACCCATTTGGTTACTGAAGTGAATTTGTGCATACACATATAAATTATTGTTCTATCACAGTATATCGCCATTCCAGTGTTTTCATCTTTTATATTTTGTTAATATGTAAGTACAAATAGACAGTGCTACCTGTACATAAGTATGTCTTGATAATTTGGTAGTTTTTATGGTTTATTTAATAATAGGCAATAACTGTTAACTTTTATAATTTATTTTGCAGGAACTAATATGGTATTGCATAAAATTGTACTGAATGCTGCAGGCTATTAAACTGGAGAATAAAACCCTGATTCTCAAAACAAAAAATCAGATCTGATCTGAGGTAAAGGTGTTTGTTTCTATTATTTTTTTTCCCTTCTCCATGTGAGTTGTTTTCTTTTTTTTTTTATTCCATACATTTAAAAAAAAAATAAATCTGTATAATTCATCCTTCTTTCATGACAGTACTTTAGAGTTACCTAGTTTTAAAATTTATAGAGAACATTTAAGCATATGCATCAATTAAGACATACTCTGTTCAACAAGCCATTTATGTATGTGTTTTAACCACACTCATTTAAAAAAAACCCCTCATGCATATGGTTAAAATTGGAAGAAAGCTACACCAAGAGCAAAAATATATAAATTGGTCTGTTATATGCAACAAAGCCTACTTTTAGAGTCCTGGCATTGGAAAAAAAAAAAAAAAAAAATCTGATTATCTGACAGAGTCTGTAACCATGGATTTTCTGGTCACCAGGAAAATTAGGCATCTCAAAATAGTATTAAACCAGGAACAAAAATTTCTCTCAGAATATTAAACTTGAGTGTCTAACGAATAATAAATGTTATGAAATTTTCTTCCCTTCAAAAGCTTAGAGTCTCAATTCAGAGCTCTTGGGTATCCTACCTTTTCAGCATTTGGGGCAGGAAGCTTTACTTTGGCAGAGGAAGTGATGAATTCTTAGAAGGAATTACACAATTTTTTTTTTCTTAAAAATTATGAAGCTTCCTGCTTTTGCCTCCTTTCTTTTTTTACAAAACTATATACCCTACTACTATTGAATAGTATAGATCTATGCAATTCCTTCCCTGCCTCAAGTAACTCATTGTCAACCTCCAGAAGCACCCTATCCACCAGTTAAGTGGATAGTTAAGGCTCCTGAGGTAAAATGCAACATTTCCAAGAGATTTATACATTTGCAATATTTGTTTTTCCTGTGATAAGCTAATTAGAAACAGGAATATTTGAAAGCAGAGTAGCTTAGCTTTCAAATATTTCATTTAAGGTAGTGACAGAGTAAGTTTCCGCTTTCTTTGTTTACTTAGCAAGCCCTAATTATTATGATTTTTTCCCCCAGATGAGATTAAAATTAAGATCTCCAGTTAATAGCTTTGTAGTCCTATCTATTACTATGAATCAATAGTGAATCATTTTTTTCACAGGCCAAACTCAGTTTCATTAAATGTTTATTGTTTACAAAGCAGTATATTCAAAATGATGTACTTCATTGTACATATTGGATGGGATTTACACTTCCCTTTGTCAGTTTGAAGTGTTCCTTTTATTCAACTTACATGGTTTATAATGCAGTTGAACAAGCAGTGAAAGGGCTGCAAAATCATGGTGTTCTGGATGGTGTTCTGCTTCTGATACAGAAAATGTCTTAAATAGAAATATTTTCTATATTTAATTAATAGAATTAATATTTAATTAATAGAAATATTTAATTGCTTAAATAGAAATTATTTTTGGTTTTCCTCACCTCTAGCAACTAACTAGAGTAGTTTAAACTAGACTCTGAGGTCTTGGGTAACTACATTTTGATAAAAAGTGTCAGCCTTACGGAATGTCAAAAGAGGTTACATATAGTTTCTTTTTTCTACCCAAATCTAAATTTGTACCCACTGAAAAAAGTGATTTTATGATCAAAGTGTATTGGCAGCCATTTGATGATTTGCTATACTCACTTCATGTTTCTTTTTCTTTCATACTGGAAAACATACCCAAATATATCTTTAGAATAAGCTTTAGTTTCTGGTACCAGAAGGCTATCTTTCTAAACAAAACATTTTGTACAGCCTTCATAATGTCAGCAAAATGCTGCTTTAAGTCCAATAAGCAGTAGATTTATTGAAAGTGACTTGTGCAATCAATATCTGGAATAAAACAGCCAGTTTCATCTTGTCCAGTCTTTACATTACTCTTCAGTTTTCCAGGAAACTAGAAAGCTGAAACACCTTCAGTAAAACGCTTCCTTGTAAAATAATGTGTTTTATCTGTCACTGAGGAGGAATACATTTTCACTGCTTTAGTATCAAAATATGCATCCTTCATTTTATTTTAATTAAGCCACTGGAACCCTAATGATCAAAGCCATATCAGAAGGTACTATCTGTTATAACAGCCATCTCATTCACAGTGAAAGATGAGTCTTTTCCTCTACTACTTATAAGATCAGTAATAATTCCCCAGACTCTTCTCTGTACACAAACAATGCTCTACCTTGCATGTATCTCTTGCATTTTTATAACTGCTGCAGTTTTATGACTCTGTAGATCTCAATAATATTTTTTATGCTAGCAGCCCCAGGACAACCTCAATCCAATCATTATGCTTTCATATACTTTGATTAATTCTGTTGTACATAATCCTGACTTCTAGAAGGAAATTTTGCAGAATATAGATTGGACCTAAAAGGGTTGATTTTCTTCTATGAAGTGGTTGCAGCACATTATAGATAGCAGGAAACTATGCTAGAAACAATATTTATTTAGCATCCTATCTACTGTTTTGATATTGTTCATCGAAACAAGTGGAACAGCCCTTGGATAGTCTTCATATGTTTATCTTCCTTATGTAATATTTAGTCATCTGTAGTTAAATTTGTTTTGTGAAGGAGAAGCAAGTCATTAGCAAATTCAGTTAGAGAAAATTGCTGTCATATGTAAGGCATGCATACTCGTGATTAACTATTGAAAGCTGTACATTCCCATTAAGTTTTGAGCTTCCTAATACTCAAATAAGGAAACTTAGTTGCTTCAAGATGGCAGCTGAAGCAGACAAGATGCTGAGCAAATTCTGTGTTAAAAGGCAAAGAAGAGAAGAAGCATTAGAGACTGGATATCTGAAATTCTACTCTTTGTGTTGGGTGAAGAGTAGAAAAAGTGAAGTGATTATAGCTATCTCCCCGCCTTTGAGATCTGCAACACCTTTTTTGCTTTCCACACAAAGATTTAATAAACTTTTTACACCTTTTTGGCATTGTTTTGACTTTTTTGTTTTTTGTTTTTTTTTTTTTTAATATAGCTGTCACAGAGGGAGGCTGTGCTACTATTCTCTCCTAGTGTTAATCTGAGTAGTTCTTCTTTTTTGCTTTGCCAGGAACATGGCAAAATACATGTGGAGTTTTCTTACTGAGATTGTCTTCCTCTTCTCTTGAAATAGTTCTAGTGTATTGAAAATATTCTCAAGATTCATAAGGCAGCTGGTTACATTCACCACAGAGTATTTTTCTCCATTAATGCCAAGGGTCTCTAAGATCTTTATTAATAAGTTTTTACAGGTCTCTGATGGCCATGTAGGGGAGAAGACAATCTAGTTTTTCTCAGCAGGGGTCGTGGCTCCATAGTACTGCAACCCTTGTATTGCATCTCCCTCACTGTCTTAAAAATATGTTGTGTATTTAAAATTCCTTTATACATCTTGCATTCTGTAGCATCTCCAGGACAACCCTATAAATATAAAAAATACATAGCCCAAATAATACAAGTATTTTCACATAAGTGTCGTGTGAGTGTAATCTCAAAAGATGTCTATTGCCAGTACTACCTGATAGAATGTTCTCAAAGAAATTAGCGTCATCAGAAATGTCTCCATAAGAACACAGCTGGTTGTGCAAATTTGTGGCCAGACAAAGGGGTTTAAATTCCTGGAAAACAAAGCTACTTTTTCCTCGCTGTCTGAAGATATGTACTAACCAATTCAGATCAACATATACTAACCAACACATACTAAACAATCTAGAGCATTTACTCAACCACCTTGACAGCCTGTTTCTTTCTCTTCTCCTATAATGAATTTACCTCACTGCAGTTAAAAACTGCATGTCACAGAACTGTAATAAGGTGGTTCAGAAATTTTTATTATTGCTTTTTACATACATATTTAGATTATCCTTATGATAATGACTAAGATTTCCTCTCTTTTCACCCTATTTTCTTATGTGTGCCTAAGCATCAGCTAATTATTATAAGAGTGTTTGTGTGAGCCCCCCTCTAGTACTGATTTTAAATACAGCCACTTCCAGTATTTCCTTATTTATGGCAGTCTTTTGCAAAGCACTCTGCCACACAGTATTTTATTTGGGGAAAAAAAAAAAAGTAAATTGGTAAAATTGCCTCTACTCACTTACTTTCGTTAGAAACCTTTTTTTTCTCCCTGCTAATTTTAATGGTGTTCTCTTTTACAAGATATGATACTGAAACTGCTATAATCTAAGATACAACTATGTAATGTCTTCATTGCCATTACAGTGCTTGGCTACCAAGAATAATAATAAACCAAAATATTCACAGATCTAACATTTAGAAGCCATGAATTGCTTTTCTTATTTTTTTTTAAGTGAATTCCTAATAACACAGGTTTGAAGTATTTGTTGCATCTAAAACCTGTTCTTCAGCTACAAGAGAGAAGTTGAATACGCAAGGAACATGAAACTTCAACCTGCAGTTTTATGATGATGATGCTCAATTATCAGCGGCTTCCGATAAAAACATCATTAGTAATCAGATGCATAAAACAACTAAAAATTTTTGCATGTGTCTCAGATTTCAGCCTGGGAAACAACAAATAAATGGGATTTTGGGACAATAAATATTTTTCATGTTTTTCTGAGACAAATTTTGTTCGATAACACTTCTGAGAATTTACTAAACCACTCTGAGACTAGAAGTGATTATTACTAAGGGCTTGTACAAGATGAGTTGCCAGACAGAGAAAGCAGAATATAATACTGTTTTTAATGAAGGAATTACAGCAAGCTGTACTTCAGCATAACTTTGTACATAAGAAAACATTACTAGGGCTCTGAGGTGAGATGACTTTAGCTGGGGCCCACTCAGTCAGTCTATCACTCCGCTTCCTCAACTGGACAGGGTAAAAGGAAATATGATGAAGAGCTCATGGGTCAAGATAAGGACAGGGAGATCACTCACCAGTTACCATCAAAAGCAAACGAGACTGGAAGAAATTAATTAAATTTATTGCAAATCAGATCAGAATTGGACAATGAGAAATTAAAACAGATCTAAAACTAATTTCCCCTGGCCTCTCTCTTTGCAGGCTGAACTTCATTCCTAACTTTTCTACCTCCTCCTGTGGAGCTGTGCAGGGGGGCAGGGAAGAGATTTTGTGATGAGTTCATAGCCCTTCACCTCTGTTGCTTTCTCCTTATACTCTTCCCCTGATCCAGCAGGAGGTCTCTTCCATGAAATACTGCCCTCCACAAACTTCTCCATTATGGGTCCTTACCACAGGCTGCAGTTCTTCACAAACTGCCTTATCATGGGTCCTTTCCACATGTGCAGTCCTTCAGGACAAGGCTTTCCATTGGGTCACAGACTCCTTCAGGGTACATCCTCCTCTTCTGATGTAGGGTCCTCCATGGGCTGCAGGTGGATAGCTGCTCCGTCATGGAACTTCATGGGCTTCAGGGGCACAGCTGCCTCACCATTGTCTGCACCATGAGTTGCAGGGGAATCTCTGCTGCGGCACCTGGAGCACGTCCTCCTTTCTTCTTCACTGACCTTGATGTCTACAGAGTTGTCTGTCTCGCGTATTCTCACTCCTCTCCTCCAGCTGCTATAGTGCAGCAGTTTTTACCCTTTCATAAGTATGTTATCCTAGAGGTGCTATTAACATCACTGGTTGGCTTAGGTTTGGTCAGTGGCAGGTCCATCTTGGAGCCAGCTGGCACTGATGCTATACCATGGGGGCAGTTTCTTGTGTCTTCTCAAGTAAGCCCAATACAGGCAGGTAGCTAAGAATCTAGACATAAGAATGAGTTTGTAAAAAATTTGAAATTGTTAAGAAAAAGTAGTGTTATTCCGTCCTTATGTCCTATTCTAGTAAAGCAAAATGTCTTTTAAGGGGAGGGGATTAGGATATGTTTTGCACCTTTATTTTAATCAGATTTTTTTTATGAAAAATCATCCTTAGAGCAAGACGAGCTTGGTTTAAAGTAGGCACAAATTTTAAATACCTACATATTTAAATACTTTTGCAGAAAATATTTAAATACCAACATATGTAAAAAACAGAAAAAAAAATGACTATTACATTTATTTGGAAGAGGTTAAGTACTTTGGAAGAGATGGTTAATTTAAGCACTGGTTTTATAAATTTGAGACATTCTGTAAAAAAGCACATTTGGTGACAATAAACGTTTATTTTACATGGATTAACGTACAGGAAGCAGCATCAAAATAAGCTGGAAAGTGACAGACTATAACAGTGTTGCAAAAATCTACCTGGAAGCTACAATAAAGTCATCAGCTCAGACCATGTCATATAGAAAAAAAAAAAACCAAACCAAAAAACCAACCAACCAAATAAAACTCCCAACAACTAAAACAAACTAATAAAAATCCACAGAGCAAAACCAGACACATGAATAACATATTTTTTTTCTATCCAGTGTCTATTAGTTGAAGTATCTTGCTTAAAAGGCTCTGTTCTTTAAAATAGACCTGTTAGTGAAAAGAAGCAAGAATGATCAGAGATCCACTAAAAATCATGTAAGGAAAAATATATAGATAGATTTGATCTTCAAGACTACATTTGAAGATCAAATTGTAGCTAAATAACTTCAGATTTCCATAGCCAGACAGTAGTAAAAAATGATATTTTAAGATCTTCTTCAATGCAAATTGGTCTAATGTTAAGATATGCCTAATTTTCATTCACTGCTGCTGACAAAATGTCAAGACCTTTATTACAATCTAGTTCTGAATAAAGAAAATCTGTTTGAAGAATGGAGTAATTTTAATTAGAAAAGAAAATGTTATGAAGAACTAAATATGACATTTCTTCCACTTTCCAGGACAACAAAATAGTACTCACAACATCTAAGTGACCCAAAGGAGTGGATTCATATTTGAATGGTTAAATGAGGAGACTCATTTTCATTTAACTTCCAGTGTATTCTTGGGCTTTTAGTGCTGGGCAGCTTTGATCTTCCTTCTGTGTGGAGGATCCTGCCACCCACATGTTAAATGACTGCAGGTCAGTGTTCGTGAATCTGTGTACAAACAAAATCTGTACATACAAATTCCATCTGGTACAAATAGTATCTATCACATTCTCCATCTTCTAGTGACCATAAACACATCAGGCTCTATTCCCTTCAACTTGGTCAGCTTTTTCTGGGCAGGACCCAATGTTTAAAGTAATTAATAGATGAGTCTGACTATACAACAACTACTTTCTTTTTTCTGGGGCAATATAGGTCATTGAGACAGAATGAAGCATTTAACAGCTAAGGTTGGAAAATTTTTCTGTGAGAAGTTTACACAGAGGTGGAGAAAAAATTCAAGGGGTGGTCAGAAAAGTTTACCTATGTCTTTTTGCAGGTAATGGCATATGTCTTCTCTTCTTTTTCCTCCCTGAATTCTCTACAGTAACCATGGATATAATTAGCAATGGAGGGAAAGAAGGGTCAGGTGTGACTCTGGAGAGTTTTTGCTTCTTATGTGTAATTCTTATGTAAAGGACATACAGCTGAGTAGTAGGCAGATAGCTATACATATGGCAGATAGCTATATATACCTCCCTTTGGCTCACGAGCATTGCAGCAGATGGAAGCACAGGAACTCTCAAGAACTCGAGTGTAATCTCCACACATTTGCTGTGTAATATTTAATCCTCCATTTAACAGCATGATTCACTGTACAAAGTAAATGTGTAACAGGGATAAAGAAGAGAGACTTTGGTCTTCAATTTAAGAAATTGAATTTATGCACAGTAAAAGTAAGAGAGTAAAAACTGTGTTTTTACATAACTCACGCATTCTATGAGTGTCATACCAGCTGTAAAGAAAAAATTAATTGACTCTTACAATTTTGTTTAGCTGCTGACGTGCATTGTTCAAAAATAATGCTTTTAGTAGTACTATTGCAGCCATTCACCTTTCTTCCTACACCCACTGCTGCAAAACAGGAGCGGCAAATTAGACCTGCTGTGTATACCGTACTTTTCCTGTATTATTGCCTCTAAGATCTGTACAAAAAGTTTTCTTCAGGCATAATATATATACTCACTGTTCTGAAGAAACTGAGTAAGGTTGGAGTTGCTCCACAGTAACTGAGAACAGAATTTAGCTTGGTGTCTTTCCTGTCCTTAATATTCCAAGGGGGATCAAATTTATGACAATAGAATGGCAGTCATGACAGCCTGGCTGCTTTTCAGTTTGTTTGTTGTTCTGAGTCATCGCTCTGTAGACTCCTCAAGTCCAGAGGGAGCAAAAGAATATGCTTTAATGGTTTCTTTCGCCCTGCACTGCAGCATTTTAAGAGAAAGCCTAAAACTACTTTGAAAAAGTTTTCAAAGCAGCTGGAACAGCTGATCATTACATTTAACCATTGCATGTGTAAGCATATTTGATAAACTGAACTAGTAAGCCCATTCATTTTTATCCTTTATAAATATTTCTTAAAAAACTTGAATATAAGAGATTGTTTATTAAGATAAATTCTAAGAACTGGATGTTGTGAGTATGTCAGTGAAGAGTACCTGGAACTAAAGTAGTAGTACTCCTTCTCCACAGTTTACTCAGCCTATAGTGGTTATTTTCATTAGAAAAAGGTTCATAGTGAATTTTGCATAACAGTGCAAGCACTCATCTCAGTGCTACAATATTCAAGTGTCTGGAAATATATTAGGGTGATATACCTATCCTTTTATGACTTTTCAGGATTGTTCTGGTAGGGGAGCTTTTCTGCCTGTGTACTGCTGATAGATTAGATTAAGGGTCTGTGTGAGAAGAGGTTTGGGTAGCAGCTTGATCAAAAGAGGACCAAGAATGAGCAACTTTTGTAGGAAAGGCTTATATCATCCATTACTGGTGCTGAAATATAAGGAGATGTGTAAACCGCTTCTTTCTGACTCATGATTTCTCTATTCGATCCATAGGCAGATAACATGTCACACTGCTAAAGGCAAACAGTTTGGGATATAACAAGTAGCCCACTTTCTGCTATGATGAAAACAAATTTTTGACCGTAAAAGTTAAATGGTTTCAGTGTGGCTGCAATTCTGCTACATTTTTTTTGCTCCAAATTTCCTACTGGATTCATATGATGTCTCATGTATAATAAGCTATGGGGGACCAGTACACATATTAAAGAGTTGTAACCATAATACTCCCTTGCTATGGCTTTGGTTGATGACAGACAATGCTGTGGACTGTTTTTGAGGACTGTATGAGTCAGATGCCATTCCCAGTACACAGTGTAGATGGCAGCATATATATTGCATGCAATATAAAAATATTTATGAGAAAAGGCAGGTACCAAATTAGAACTTTCTCATGTAGGACTATTCTCATATATTACAGTAACACATTTGCTACAAGCAGTGGGATTATCTGAACAGAGACATATCCCTAAAGAACCTCAGGTCATAGACATAGACTAAGATTGCCTTAACTCTACAGGTGTTGTGCTTTGGCCACAGTGTGGTTCATCAGTTACCAGAGCTGTATTTCTATTCATTTGTAGATCTGCTGCTGTTGTGCCTAGCATAAACATCTGTATTTCATTCATACATGAGCTAGGGCACAATCTACAACTAATGGTCTTCTGTATCAAAATTTTCTGAGCAGCCTTCATGCAGATCCACCACAGTGGTTTTGCTCACTGTAGCATATTTTAAGTTAAATAGTCATTGAGTAAAATACAGAAAAAGCCAGCAAGTATAGATAAGAGTCAATATCCTTTTTTTTACAAGTGGTTTAACACTAGGCTAGAGGGAGACCTTTATTTGTCCTGATCAATCTGGATTTTCTTCGCAGGAACATGCATCCAACAGAAAAAGCTACAGTATGGACCCTGTTTATAGCTTAAAACAGTGTAGCTAGGGCATTTTATCTTAAAGGAGGATTTGAGCTCCCTTCAATAATGGAGAAAATTGCATAAATTCACTGAAAATGAAGGCAGAGGTGTGTCAGGAAACAGCTTCTAATTTAGCAAACATAATTTAAAAGAAAGAACTGAAAACAATTTCCTGAGGGAAATGATCTATATAGCTATATTCATAAGTGTTCAGAGCATTCTTTTCTGTGGATGGAAACTATTATCTGAATCCCAGTTAGATATGTGTCTGGACTAACTCTCAGATTTCCTAATGGTTCTAGAAATCTAGAAATTCTGAATATACATCGACATAAACTTTGGTGCTGAGGTCCTTAAAAAATGCTATTAGCTTATCACTTTGGCCTTCCATACATTCATTTGAACAATCTTAACACCACGTCATTTACTGTGTGTCTGAGTGTGCCCAGTGAGGGCAATGAACATTGTTCTAACCACAGATATCCTTCTGGGGTGCATTTACACTGCCCAGTAGCTCCCCATTTTGTTTGCAGGTCTCCTGTTTACTCACATGACTTGTATGTTGGTTTATCTAAACTCTGGAGAAAACTAAAATAAAATTTATGCAATATATAGCCATTTGAATTCTCTACTGAATTTTTTTAATGAATTGACTTTATCATCACATGCAGAAAAATAGTAAAAGAAGATAAAAGAATGAAGCAGATTGTCTGGACAAGAGAGACTCTACCTAGACGGAAATTTGGAATTCAAAATATGCTTTTGTCCAAAAAAAGAGTTAAAGACAGCAATTTTTTTTTTTCCTATTTGGAACAATGGTCTATTTGTACGTATTACCAAAAGCAGATAAAAGAGTGTTTTCTGACGCCACTGTTTAGATTACAGCACAGTACGTACTCTATTTTTTATTACTACAGATGTTGGTGATCCAGGTAGATGTTGCACACACTTTATTTCAATTAAAAAATACATATATCATAATAGCAATTTATTAAAAAAAATAGCTAAGTAATGCTTAACACACAAAATTTGGAATATGTAAAGTCTAATAAGCACACTATATAAAACACATTTTGAAAACAAAAACTGATTATCTGATAATGGTATAATAATCAATGGAAATATATGTCAGGAGAAATAATAAGAATGTTTAAGTTACCCCTTTGCAATTACATTGTTAGAACAATGGTTTTCATTTTATAGCAGCCAACTAAAGTCTGTTGAAGTATTGGAAGCTTTCATAATACAGATATCTAGCTGAATGATCTGTTGATAATTAACTGGTTTTGATCAGAGGACCATATATAAATCCTTTGTTTCTTATTAGGTACTTCTTAGAGACTTTTAATATATTTATGCCCTTTTTTCTTTTAACTTTTTTTACTTTTTTTTTATTCTCACTTTTCTCTTTTTCAAGAACTGGTGTGGTAGGGACTAGCTAGATCTGTCAGTAAATGTGAGAATTATCCCCTAATTTTGTGGATTTCTGCTATAAAAGAAAGATTTCTTTTTCTTTAAAAGCTGGGGTGGGATAGGGTGTGTGTGGGGGTTTCAATTTAAGCATTTTGGCAATGATAAATGCACAGATTATCTAACTATTCTTACTGTTATGCTGACAACGGGTGGGTAAGATGAAATCCACATCTCCTGAGCAAAATTTTAGTTTTCTAATTATGCACAACTGTTTTATACAATGCAGCAGGAAAAACCAGTCCTACAGTGATGACAAACTCTTAGAACTCCCATATGTATCCCCAATCAGAACTGAGAAGGTTCAGCCTTTGAGCACTGGTCTGTAAACAAAGAGACTGGTTTTACTTTTCAATACCAGAAACATATAGGACTTGAGGCGATATCTTACCACTGATGATAAAAATGTTATTCATACATTTCCAGAACCGCTAGGCCTCCTTGTAAGTCAGGAATGGAAAAAAAGAAACATTCAATATAGACATACAGACATGCAAAGTTTAAAGGTGAAAGAATATTTTTGTTTATTTTTACAAAAGCCTTGTATCTGCTATAAAAAGTAAAGCACATACTGTTCTTCACAAGCCTTTTTTTTTGTTTTATTTTAATCAAGCTATTATGTGTCGGTGAAGAAGTACTTCATTAGTAGCCCCATTCTGGTCTTTCAGGCAAAAGGTTTTCAGTTCACTTATCTTCAAGTTAAGCAATTTGAACTTATATAAATTGTAGAAAATTACTTAGACATATCCTTGTCCATCATATCAGTGGTATAATAGGAGTTTAAGGTATGTCAATGAGACAGATAACAGTTGGCATTTTCTATGAATAATTCTGTCCTTCACAGTACTGATTATTCCTGTGCTTTGCTAACTGTCCTTGTTCAGCTGCTGCCCTTTTCACCTCTGTACTAGGTTTATTTTGAACAGCAGCTACACCATTCAGTGTGTGCCAGAAGTGTGTTGTATGGCAACTCTCAGGCATGTAAAAACAGTTGCAGAATATCTAAAAAAGAAATAAGGGAAAAAATTTTGCAACAATGCTCTTTTATTTCAGTCTTGTTTTTTTATAAATACAACTTTCATAAGTATGTCAATGACTTGCTGCTGTCAGTGGAAGTTTCAGGGTGTGGTTTGCTTAGCAGCACTGAAAATTACTCAAGTATATGTAAAAATGGGACCCTAAATGTCAAATTTCAACCTGATGGAGGTATGAATAGATTATCACCTGTATCCGTACAGGAATCCAGGCCAGCCTTCAAACATACACACTGAAAAATCAAAAAATCTCTTACCTGTATTGTCATAATACTAACCAAATCACTTGTTTCTTGATTTAATCTGGCATCAAATAAGATTTTGTACATTTATTTTAAGTGTTGTGTAAAAAATGGGCTTTTTACTTCCAAAAATTGAAATTATGGCTGAGAAATGTTGTCAGAAAGTGACCGTCAGTGTGATAGCTTTTCTGTTATTAGTGGCTCTATGGGATTCAGGCTACTTTACACTAAGTTTAGACATGTCAGAAGAAGTTCCACTTGCAGAAGCTGAATGCTAAGCAAAATCAGAAAAAATAAAGTTTCTTATTTTAATCAAGTTGCCTAAAACTCAGATTCCCCAGCCATTTTAGAAAAAATGTATGTATGCTTTGTTTCCATCAGCCTTTTGTCAGTGTTTCTCTTCTGTCTGCATTATTGTTACCATAGAGACTGGAGAAGAAACAGCACATAGGGGTTTAATACAGAAGAATCACTGCTTTCTTTCCGCGTACATTTCCATAATTGCTTATCCCTTCTTTACCCCTAGAGCTGAAGCTCTTCAAGTTCCTCTTTCTTTTTTCCACCTGCTCTACCCATGTGTCCTCAATAAGAGGAACATAAACATTCTCATGGCAGGTTTTTTTTTCCTTTTTTGCACTGCATTCACTCTCAGCAATTTCAACCCAAATCACTATTTTCAGTGGGAACATCCTGAGACGCTTGACTAAGCAACGACAGTAAGAAAAGATTAAAAAGAAAGTGTTGGAGAAAGGGAAGGAAGGAAAAAAGCGATAAAAAGATAGACTGCAAGAGAGAAAGAAGGCAAAAAGGAGACAAAGAAAGAAAGGTCTTGCAATTTAAAGGACATTTTCACAGCATGAAAATCTCAGATTCAGTCAAACAAAAGTATAATCTCCTCACATGCTAGTTAAATTGTTTTACTTACAAAGAAATTTCACTTTTTTCAGTGAGTTGCTAACTCAGATTTTAGTTGCAAGTCAGTTCTTCAAATTCAGAAACTTGGTTTGGCTTCCAAGACCAGTGTTTACTAGCTACCAAGGTTATCTGTTTTTCAAGTAGAGAAGGTGGCTTTCTCCAGTGAATTATTCTTGTAGTAAAAAAAAAAAAAAAAAAAAATTATATTGTGTTTGTCTTGGCAAAAATACATGTCACAAATTCAAAAATACAGGAACATGATTTGCAGAAAAGAAGCTGGTTTGCAAAATAATTACTTGTAAAAAAAACCCAACTCATGAGTAGCTTTAACGTTAAAATACATCCATAAAAATACTTGAGGAGTAGTTTGTAATCATACCTGTGTTACTCTTTCAAATCCCCTATAAATAGAAGTATTTTTCTTTTTAGTTATCTTATTTTTCATAGTGTGATACAGATGTAATAATACACTATACCTGTCCTTCCATTGCTTCCTTTTACATGACTATAAAATAGCAACAAAACAGAATAATTACCATGCTTCAGTCTTTTGTGTCCCTGAAAAGCTTTTCTCATCACATTTTCCTGAAAGCTAGCAGTGACAGCATGTTCTTACCTAGCCTTTTTGACTGAAGACTGACACAGCTGAGTGTTTTACCTTCCAGTTTCTCCATGCGTTGGGAGATTTCAATAACTTTCATGCTTAATACCTTTCTTTCATTCTGCAGAGAAACTCAATATATGATTCTGCTATTTGATCCTATGGATATACTGATAATCGGTACTTATAGAGATGATATCTGAGCTGTTCACATCAAAGATTAGCACCAATAACCAACCATCTTGCTATTAAAAAAAGTAGCAGCAGGGAGTCTATTAAGGCTCCGTGTCCTGTGTCAAAACTCTGTTCTGCAGCCAGTTTTGGATGATCAAGTAAATGTGATAAATTCCTGATATTCAGTATAGGATGTGCTTTCAACAGCACCTCCATATGTGCCAATGTGGAGTTCAGTATGTACTTTTTCAGCATAACATCTGCATTTATAGCTCACAGGATATCTTATGCATAACAGTGATTTTCATATGAAAAATTCACCTGTGCAAAGTGCATAAGCTTCAAACAATACTCTTGATAATAAGCAATGTATCTTGTATTCACAAAACTCATTGTATTGACAGCTGCACATGATTCTCTGTTATTTCACTTGAGACTCTGTAACCCTCAAACACCATTAAAATAGAAACAATTTATTCTCCTCTATTACCCCCAACTGCCTCTTCTGTCCTACCTTCCTCCTTTTACCCAATCAATCCTGCTCATATCCCTAAATGCGCACATACAGTTTCCACATTATAATGATTTTTGCAAGTTTCTCAAGTTGCTGCTCACCCCATCTTGCCTCCTAATCCATTCAGTTCTCCCGCCTTTGCCAATAAAATTTTCTGTTCTTTTAACCCACAATCATGTTGGCTAAATTGATTCAGGTCTGACAGAACTGAAAAAAGGGCCAGGTAGAATTAAAATAACAATAATGGCAAAATTAGGTTTCTGTCTTTTTTTTTAATTTTATTGAGTGTAAAATGCAATGTACAGTTCCAGCTTCCAGCTGTGGTTTAAAAGCTATAAACTTCTGTTGTTAACACATTCACATTCTGGACCAATATCCAAATATCCAAATACATAGATGAAATTAATTCAGTCCCTTCCACTAAAATAAAATCTTATAGTAAAAGAAGAGGTGGTTTACATAAGTTATCTCCTTTACATTATATAGTCTAGCTAGCCTGATCTTAGTTGAACACCTTGGTTTACAGGGTAAACAGGTAAACCAAAACATATTTCTGGGCAGAATGTCATCCTTAGTCTCAGAAAAAGTATATATTTTTTTTATTATTCCCCTATGTACTGGACCATGCTGTTGAAACTAGCAGAAAAACTTATTTATTATACTTCATTACAACAATAATGGATAGAGTTATACAGCGTATGTCTTGAGGATGAATTGCTTCAATTGTTTTATTCTGAGGAACAATGAAAATAACACTGATGATTCTCAAGCAATATGCCCAACAGCATTATTTTACTCTTTAGACAGAAACCAGCTATGATTCAGAAGTCTTTATAAACTTTACCTATTCACTTAAGGGATTGTGAGGGTAGCAAGTCACTGGAATGAATTGCCCAAGGAAGCTGTTAATACTCCATGCTTGGCAGTGTTCAAGGTCAGGTTGGATGGAGTCTTGGGTGACATGGTTTAGTGCGAGATGTCCTTGCCCATGGCAGGGGGGGGTGGAACTAGATGATCTTAAGGTCCTTTCCAACTCTTACTATTCTATGATTCTATGATTCTGTGATTTAATTTCTTCCCTTATATACCAGGTTATTATTTGTCTTCTTCATGAAATACATAGCCTTAAAAAAAAAAAAAAATACACAATGCATCCACATAGACAGCTGTATGTATGGGCATTTTTTGTCAAGCTGTCTTAAGGGAGGCCAATGAACACATATTATACTAGGTCTTTATTCCTCATCAAATATTGGAACCAAAGTTTTTTATTTTATACATATGTAAAGAGAAAGCTTGTAAACAGAATATGAGAGAAGTATCTGGCAGAGTTTATACAGACACACAAATAAGTAAATATGAGTGACACACTGAAATGAAGTGTTCCTTTCAACACCCTGGTAACTCACAAAAACCTATGATCATCACGGTGGCTTAGCAAAAGTAAGCCTATCCAGGTAACAAAGGGAATGCATTCAGATTAGTGAAATGTGTATTCAGAGGGATAAGAAGGTTCTTCAACAATCTTGACTTCCTCAACAGTGAAGGAGTTGATGGAGCCCCATCTTGGAAAAACTTCTCTGTCTGTGGTTGGAGAGCACCAAAACTTGTTGCTATTGCAAAATGGATCATAAATTGGAGTTATAGTAGTGTGCATTTGTACAGCTATACTGTGACTAAAACCTTGAATTGTTTTCATCTGATGTAACTTCTAGGTTTACCTTTGTTATGCCTCAAGATCAAGAGATTTGAGGTTTTGAGACTATGTACTGGCGTATAAAATGCTTTAATCATTACACACAGTAAAAACTAGTGCATAAAGCTGAATCTTTGAAATGGAAAACAAAGGTAAAAATCAAAGTTGTTAAAAAGTAAAGTTTGAGTTTAGTTTGGTACGAGGTGAGACAAGAGGGAGCACAAAATTACAAAATGGAATATATAAATCTTTAGAATCATTTTTTAAGTAACGTTAAGTTTGATGGCTTTGTAACAGTAGCAATGGAAAATTACTGAGGTGCATGATACACAGAAAAAAAGTAGAGTACAGCTAGAGAACATACTGAGAATTCTTGTACAAGATAAATCGTTATAGTTGACATAGTTTTAAGAAAAACAGTCTAGAAAAGCAAGACACAGGGATAAGAAGTACCTGGGAATGGCAGGTGTCCAGGATGGGCTACAGTTAAACCAACTGATAAGTAGGAGGACAGGAGGATTATTATGTCTCTGGTGCTTATGAACCAATTAAACTGGTATAATCATCTACTGCACGTTCTTCAAAGGCTCCCAGAAGTGATGAAGATTGTTGGAAGAGGTAAATGACCCTCAGAGACCACCACCACAATTCTATATGCATGCGGGGAACTTTCTAAAAATGATGTAATGCATATGTAGCCTCATGAATATGCATGTATGCCCAGGGAATATATAAGGACAGCTTGTGTAGCAATACGGGGACATACGTTAGGAGGAGCTATCCCCCGTGTCTCCCGGTGCCACAATAAAGAATACCTGCTTGTCAGCTTGAAAACTTTGCTGGCGAGCTTGTTCCTGGAGTTTTCTCCACATCAATTGTCAGGCACAGATCTTGACCATTCTTATGAAAAACACTCAGAAAGCTACATTTATTATTTAAAATAGCAATAAATAATGCCAGTTATTTTACTTAATGCTTTCTCAATTGCCTTTAGAGGATGATCTACTTCCATAACTCTCAGATCAAAGACAGACTTCATTGTCAAGATGTTAGCTTAGCTACAAAAGATACACATTAAAAATAACTTTAGGTGTTTCAAGGAGAGGTACGGCTTTAAGACAGGAAATGGTCTGACAGATCAACATCTCTCTCTGATGAAGAGTAGCAAAAAATTCATTTGTGACTTCTTTTATTTAATGTGTGCAGCTATATTAAAAACAAAGGGCAATGTGAGGGTATTGTAAGACTGAAGAGAGGAAAATCTCACAACAAGATTAAGAAAGAACAGAGAAGTGATGAACATGGAAAAAAATAAAATTTATTTGTTTGAATCACTTTTTATGTTCACAGGGCTCAGTTGAAGAAGATAAGGCTGAGAATTATGTCTGATTATCTGCTCCACCAAGAGTCTGGCAGGGCAGGCCTTTGAAATAATTTCTGCAAAGTTGGAAGCTCTTGGTTTTATATCTGCTTTAGCTCCTCCTTCTGCAGTTAGGAAGGCACAGAAGATACTAGTAATAGACGAATGAATTTGCAAAATTTGTCTTTGCTAGTCCTAGCAAATGAAAGATATACTTTGTCTTATTGAGATGTTCTTTGCAAAAGATGAATTTGTTTTAAAAGAGTGATATTTAAGGTTTCTCTCCAGGGTGAGAAAGGATTCTTTTTTTTTCTCCTACTAGTTAGACTAATAAAAAAGACTTGTTTCTGGTTTTCTAGATGAGAATTTGCACCAACTTTTAACATGTCTTAAGACGATACTAGTGACCTCCATTTACAACCCCTGAAAAAATGCTAATAAAGTTGCAATGTAGATTATACATTTAGTGGAAATTGCAAGAGATGCATACATCACAAGGTTAATTTTACACCTTTTAAATTAATCGGGAGAATCAAGAGCCTGAAGCAGGTGTCACTGAAGTTGCTGTATATCCAGCACTTTCTCTTTTATGTACTGTTTTACAGCTGCATGCTTCACACATCCATGTTCTGTGCCAGTGGATTTTTGTCTTGCATAAGTAAAGAATGAATATATAAGAAATAATTAGGAAGTGAATGATCTGAAAAATCAGCAATTTTTAATAGAATTCATATGATTTCTAATTGATGTATGACTGTAGAAAAACAGATATAAGAAAATTCAAAATATAAAAATGTCAAAGACCTGAGTGTTATTTACTTGATGAAATATTTTTAAACAACTAAATTAAAAAAATAAAATCCCTTCCTCAGTAATGTTGACTTTATATAAATTGTACTTTTAATAAACATGTAAATTTTAATTTTACAATCCAAGCATGAAAAAATACTTCACCTCAGAATTTAGAACACATGAAAGGCAAGGACATAGTGAACTATTGATTTTTTTATTATATATTTTATTTTATCATTGTGCAGTATTGTGCAGTATTCAGGATTTATTGAGTTATTTTTACGGGTCCAGCAACTAGAAATGTGATTTTCATGTCTAATCATGTGATGGGTTATTTCACCCACATAAAGCAAATGGACCATATGTTTGACTTTAAAATTAACTCGTTATCATATGTATTAATGCTGGGTTTAGTTTTTTTTGGACATAATATTCAGCAAGAGAGAAAAACCTTGACATTGGGCATCTATTGTAAAGTTAATGGTAATAATTGCCCATGTGGTAGGCTATTTTGACGTAATTTCAAAAGAAATTAGTGGCCTGAATCTGCTTTACTAGATTCAAGAAACTGTTCAACAAGATAAATCAGAATCAGAGCCTGATACCATCAACCATGCTGCTTATGCATAACTCAGCATATGAACAGTACCAATGCTCTTAATGCAAGTGTTTATGTAATAAAACACTACTGAATCTGAATTAAGTAATGGTATAGTTCTCCTTAAGAAAGAGATTTAAAGTGCAGGTCAGCATCTAGCTTCCACTGTTTCTGAGTCAATATCACTACATTTCTTGCATACTTGTAGTCGTTTGTGCATGCTAGTAATTGGTATTGCAACCAAAATCATGACTATCACAAACTCTGAAATCTACTTTTGGAATATTGTACCTGTGAGAACCCTGTGAGAATAAAGATATGTCAGGCCAACAAAGTTGTGAAATCTTCAATGAATAAGAACATTATTTATATAGCCTAGAGATGTGGACTCACATGAGGGTTACCTTAGATTTTAAGGACTGTATTTTATTTGAAATTTGTTATATGAAGACAGGACAGGATTTGGTCCAAGATAAGTAGATCAAAGCTGAGTAAATGTGTGACAAAAAGTGGGTG
Source organism: Pezoporus occidentalis (assembly GCF_034315485.1). Taxonomy (NCBI): domain Eukaryota; kingdom Metazoa; phylum Chordata; class Aves; order Psittaciformes; family Psittacidae; genus Pezoporus; species Pezoporus occidentalis. Next base: position 904,686 of record NW_026914201.1, on the reverse strand, counting down.
ACTACAGCAAGAAAGTGGTGGAAACAAGAAGTAATTTTTAGAGCTTTAAGACAAGCATAATAGTGGTAAAATTTTAGTATTGATTAAAAAAGAATGATATCCTCAAGCTTTCATGACACCTCTCTATTAGTATAAATTGCCACTCATTGAATTATTCCTTCAGAAAATACAGATCATCTGAAACAAATAATCAGGCATGCTTCTCCGCTCTGCTGAACATTTATGCCTGAACCAGTTTATAACCTTGGATCATATTCAGCTGAACCATCTCAGTGGAGTAGCTGCTGAAGAAACACAGAAGCGACAGTGAAATGTGAAGCTAAGCAGAAAGTGGAAACATTTATTTATTTATTTATTTATGTGTTGTTAAGAAATAAGCAAGAACATCCTCAGGAGAAGAAATTAGTGTATTATTAAAATTCTTCAGCTGAGGATCCTGCTAAGACAGAGAATATTCACGTATTGCCCTATTTAAATGCATTGCTTGTACCATAAGAATTGACTGTACTTTTTTACTTTCCCTGCAGATCTGCCTAATCTCATTTGCAGCCTTTCAGGTAACCACACAGACTACTTACATTCTTAGTGTTTTAAGAAATTAGTCACTGAGCTGTGAGTTACTGCCCTCTCAGCAGAGTTACTGTAATCAACAGTCAGACAAATGGTTGTGATTGATTTGCTTTACTGTTGTTAGTTTCTGTCCCTTCCACTGGAAATGACTGCTATCTCTGATGTGATTTAAACTGACCTATGTCTTGCTGGAATAGACCAGTTGTGCTCATGTTGTCAATGCTGCACACCAGGATAGGTGTTGAAGGTAACTTGTGAACAGCTCTGGAGAGGAAACAAAAGTACTGGATAGTGGTTTCCTCAGCATTTTCACATACATAACAAAAAAAAAATCTACTAATCACTGAACTCTCACGAGGGGAAGAACCTCAACGTGTTTGAAGACATTGAGTTCTGCTGCTGAGTGAAGCAAAAGTTTGTCTAGGCATGCTATTTTGCAGCCACTTCAATTATTAAATGAGAAGATTTCTTTAGAAAAGTGCAATCCAAAGCAAAATTCTCAATCACCAAGTTATAATTTAAAGTTGGAATTTAACTCTAAGTATATATTAGTACCTGTAGATTAAAAATATTAGTATGTATTAGTATGGATTAGTTATTGAAAAAGTCAGTATTGTTTCACAAAGCCTGCTGAGATGAAATAAGCCTCATAAAATTATGCAAAGGTAAGACTTTGGATTCATTCTTGTTATCTTTTCCCTCCTCCCTTCCTTAACTCCTTAATATTTAGTAGTAGTTTTAGGTGTTACAGGATAAAGTAACATTTCATTATACATTCAAACAGAAAGCTCAGAGTGTAGTATAATGGAAAAAGAATCACTTATTATGGTAGGTTTTATTGCTCTTATTGTTGAAAAATTCACAGAAAAGTTAGCAAATACTGTGAAGAGGAGTTTTAATCTAATCCTCAATTCATTCAAGGAAAGTTGAATAGACTCAGCTATTCATGAGTAAACTATTCATGAATAGCAAGAACGGTTTTCTTCAGGAAATTTTTTTTCACTTCATTGCTGACTTTGTGGTATGTATTTACAATGATAGTGCATGCAGTAAAATTGAGATCTCATCTAAATTAAAGAAGGTTTCACTTTTGGTCATAATTAGAAGTAGATAAGTATCCCAAATGAGTTTGCCTGTCATTCATTTGTATAGAAAGTCGCATTTTCTTCTGTTAGCTTTACTAGTCTAAACAGGATAGATCAACTGATGGGAGGTTAAAGAACCTCTGAAATATTCAAATGACTGTATTACATAAAATAAATGTATCTTTTAGTGATCCAGAGTCTTCAAGAATGAAAACACGCAACACAATGTGATTTTAATGAAGAAAAACATTTCAAGCCATTGTGATTCATACTTTTTTCCTGTTATTCCTGTAGGAACGGCTGCTCTGTTGTTTCGGCTTTGACCCCTTGGCTTTCAGAGCTGAAGTTTAACCAGTCAGTGCCTTTGGCATTAGTACTGAATTTTCACAGAGCTCACACCAACAGCAAGTAGGGAATGTAAGTGATTAACTGATTACTGTTTAAGTAAGCAAATGTGACCAAAGTCACTTAGTGGAATGGATCATTTGTGAATGTTTACAATGCAGTTCTGATAGCACTAGCTATCAGAAAGCAGGGTGCACCATTGAATAGTGGCTGTTGAGAAGCAGCAATTCACAGGGAGAAAGGAAGATGTGTTCAGCTGCATTTTCGACCCCTTACTTTATCTCACTGCTTCTGTTTGCCATAATCCAAAGTTCATATTACTCTTGCATTTTTGGTTGGATACTTCTGATAGTCTAAGTATTAAGGATCTTGTCTTATTTGTAATTTAGGTTAACTTTCCCTCAAATATAGGGAAAACATTTTTTTTTAACTTTTTTTTTTAATTGTAACAGGAAAATAAAGAAACCATTTGTGCTTTGTTTTCACAAACGCAAGATGATATGTATCATTTAATGCTCTGCTCAGGCAGTTATCATGAATTAAAGGACTTATATGTGCAATAATAATCCCCTCAGAACACATGGCTTAATTGAATGGAAGCCTTCTGCCTGAATTAAGAACTCAATAGGAGCTGATCATCTATTAGAAAGCAGCTCCTATGGGTTATGAATGGAAACAATTAATGAGTAAAAGTTATTATTTCATGTTAGGTTACTTTGACTTCCAATGGAAAATGTATTCTTCCTAAAGATTTAGCTCTATATCCTGGGTTTAGCAGTAGCAGTCACTTTTCTCCTTCTTAGTAGCTGGTGGAGTGCCATGGGTTTAACTTTCAGCCTGGGGGCAACACTGATAACACCGATGTTTTCAGTTGTTGCTGCTCAGCAATGTTTGCTCCTACCAAGGACTTTCTGAGTCTCATGGTCTGCCAGGGAGAAGAGGAAGCCAGGAGGAAGCAGAGACAGGACACCTGACCCAAGCTAGCCAAAGAGGCATTCCAAACCACAGCACATTACGCCCACTATATAAAGTGGGGGAGTTACCTGGAAGGGCTAGATCACTGCTAGGGTTGGGCTGGGTGTTGGTCGGTGGGTGGTGAGAGGTTGTATTCTCTTCCCTTGTCATTTGCCTTATCATTATTATTATTATTTGTGGCAGCAGTAGTGTTTTTGTGTTATACCTTAGTTACTGGACTGTTCTTATCTCAACCCGTGGGAGTTACATTCTTTTGATTCTCCTTCCCATCCCTCCTGGAGCAGGCGGAGGAAGAGGGCAGGGGAGAGTGAGAGAGCAGCTGCATGGTTCTGAGTTACTGGCTGGGCTTAAGCCACGACACTCTATAACATTAACTGACAACAATGTATTAAAAATGCACATAAAAGAAGAAAGATAAAGATAAAACAAAATCAGAATCAGAATTGCAACAAAGCTTTAATATATGACTAGCTGTCATGAAGTCTGCCCTCATCTGTGTGTACACATACTTTTCACTTAAATTATGGTGACAGATTGTCTAGCAGTGAACACAAATCATATACTTTCAGAATACTTTTCTTTCAGAAGAAACCAGCAAGTAAAAAGGGGCAAATAGCAGCTCCAGAAAAAACGGATAATGTGGTGTTTCTTCCTGTTGGCTTACAGGAACAACCCCAAAGACAGGTAGGTGAAATAGCATTAAAATTATGTAGTTCTGACATGCTTTTCCTCAGTAGCTTGTCAAGTGTTTTGTAGCTCAGTGGCATTACCACTACAATCAGGGAAAAGTTCACCACACTCAGGGAATCAGAGGTACAGCCAATATTAGTTGGCTCAGTGTCCAGTAACTTCCATGTGGTGATCATGGACATAAGTCTACCTCTCTAAAGTCCTTAAGGTGTTGCATAGAGGGTTTCAGTTATCCGGCTCACCTACATTTGTAATACTATCTATTACATGTCATCAACTGTCACAATGAGGTTCCCAGGAGAAGGCTGGGGTTTATCTCATGCAATGAATGACAGGGTTTTCTGTTTGTTCACTTAAAAATGTTGCATGTCTATCTGAATTGCTCAAAGATCTAGTTGAATAAGAAGGGTGTTTATCAGAAAACTAATTTATTCAGTACCTACTCTACTTGTTAAACCTGAGAAGTAACTTCTACTCTTTGTAAACCTGTTTGTATAGTGATTATGCAATTAAAAAAATTAGACTATGATAATTGCAATATTTTCTGATCTAGCTGTGATTATATAATCTGTAAGAGACAAAAATAGAAGAAATAATATTTGTTCAATATATAAACAAGGAAAACAGAATTGTCTAAAGCAAGCATAAAACATGTCAAGGTAACACCATCCAGTGGTCAGCCCATAGGGCTGATACACATATCATTCTTAAGGAATTACATATAAGGCTTCATTTTTGATAGCTTTTCCTTTCTGCAGTCAAAAATACAGGACAACAGGATTAATTTTTTTTTTTTTTTTTTGTTCCATTTTTATAAAGCAAGCAAACTTTTAGTAACAGGACGTCATTACAGTAGAACATGAAGGGAAATAAGCACACAGAAAGGCAGATTAAACTATTTTAGGTGTTTGTAACTACTACAATCATCTATGTTTCAATAGTGTGTGACTTACACTGCATTTTATCGTACACTTCTCTCTTCCTTAAAATGTATTAACATCATCTTATTCAGACGGAGCAGCATCCTGTAGTAAACTAATTTAAATTAAAGCTGCCAGCTTGAATAGTCTTTCTAATGAAATAGTTGTTGGGATTAAGGATGTTTATATGACTATTTTTTTTCCCAATAGTTGAATAACGGAACTGATCAAACAGCAGGCACTTATAAGGGCACCAGTCCTTCCCCAGCTACTCTTTCTTAATTCTCTTCACACAAAAGATTTATGGCATTGGTCCTGAGAAACTTCTTTCATAAAAGCCTGTAATATTGTAAGTGTACAGAATCAGATGTGTGCCCCTGGTACTGCCAAATAGTCTGAATGTGTGAAGTATTAATTCTTTTTTCTCACAAATGTGAGAAAAGTTGGGTTTCCTATTTGTCATACGGTTTATTCACATTTATGAAGTGCTGTATTACCTGACAATAGAAATATCGGTGCAGTATAAGATTAAGATTTTTTACAATACAAAAATCGTCTACAGTGCACTTAAAATTGTACCAGCTGCTGTTTAAGATTTCTAAGCTTTAGTTTTCCAATAAATGTTCTTGAAGCACTGTAAGAATGTATTATCCTGGTTGTGACCTTTGCAGGGTCATCAGGAGGTGTATTTGTAATATTAACACGTTAAAGCTCAGACCTGTACTGTTTTGGGACAATTGGAAATGGATTTTGTTTTATTACATGACAAGCTACCAACACAATTGTCCCTTTTCAATTTGTCACACTTTTTTTTTCTATTCTTATGGAATGGAAGTCTCAGTTCTTTAACCCAGTGCTATAGACTACTCATCTGGAAAAATCCCAATGGGATCACAGGGTGAAGCAATCCTGCCCATAGTAGGTGTGTTAGAGCTAGATGATCTGAAGGTCCGTTCCAACTCTAACCATTCTATGATTCTATGACTCTATGATTCTATGAACTTACATGATATTTAAGGTCCCTTCCAACCCTAACCATTCTATGATTCTATGGTTCTGTTTAATATCACAAAAAACTGGCAATAGCAACTACTTAGATACTTATAAGAGCTGCATACGCTTATGTTCAATAAAATCTCCTAGTTTGTCTGTCCAAACTTCACTTTTAACCTCCTGCAAATGATACAGCTGTTGTTCTGTTATCTTTTTTCTGTTGATTTTTTTTGTTTGTTTTAATTTCTGTAATATGAAGAAACAAGAAAAGAAATATGACTTCTATTTACTTTTTTCATTTTCTGATGTTCAGAAGTTAACTAGAAAATACTCCGACTTAGTTACTTGATAAAACACATCACTAATTAGATAACATTTTCTCCTTTAGCAGATAAGAAATACCTTTTTTTTTTTAATTTACCCTTATTTTTCTAATGTAATTTAATCATATTTGGCAGCTCTGCAGTTCACAGATATTGTCACAGGCTATTGAGAACTGATATTTAAAGTAATACCAGCCCATCAGACTAAAAAAAAAAAAAAAAAATCCATCCAAATTCATCCAGCCTTCAGACACAATACTCAAATGCATATTTATTCAGCATAGCATTAAGTTTGTCGTCATCAGCTGCTCTGCCTTACTCAAGATGAGAAATGCATAGTCCTCTTTTTATCTACTCATCATGTATGTACATATTTCATTAAGAAAAAAATTAATTAAAAAGTAATAATAATATATCAGTTGCCTAAGTAATTTTGGAAGAGTAAGAGTTTCTAGGGTTTAGCTGAGTTAATGGAAGGCATCAAATTTTACAGTATGTTATGACAACAAGTAGTAGTGGTTGATTTTCTACTCTGATTTCTAATCAAGCGTTCTTATGTATTTTTCTGTCTTTATGGTGTCTATTAGCAGAGATACAAAAGTTACAGGATGCCACATTCATAAAAATTGAATTAATTACACTCACCTATCCTTGTCATCTTGAATAATAATGCTTGAAGTTTAGCCATCATAAATGTATACTCCCGTCCACTTGCATATTTCATCCAGTCTTTCATTTTCTCCTAAGCATAAGTTCTATTCACTGGGAAACTCATGTGTAGAGAATGTACCAGGACTAATACCAATGTTTAAGTAAGTTCTTTGTTGATTATATACTCCTAAAATTACAATTACATTTTATGTGCTCTCTATGACAAACGTTCTTCTTCATGCATTTATCTTTTGATGAATACTCAGAAAAATAATATATTTAATTTCCTCAATACTGTAGACAGATAAACTTAAAAACCATTGTTCCCTCCAGAATAATGTTCCCTCTTTTTTAAGCCTTTTTTTTTTTTTTTTTTAAGGTTGTTTTAGGGGTCATCAATTTTATATTCCCTAATCAGGCCTATAGACATATTTTAGCTTTCTTTCATCCAGTAACTTTTTAAAAGATTTTTGTATCTTGTGCCCTTACATTGTACATGCCACACATGCCTTTCCTTTGATATTTTTTGAGTTCTTAGTCGTCTAGTTCAGCAGTATTCTTTTTCTAGTTTAATTCCCCATGATGTACGTATTTGCTGTTATGTGATGCACGTGTATCATACCTATGTTTTATTTGTAAGTGATCATGTCTCTTCTATTATTGTTCCTGATTTCACTATTCTGCATGACCATTTTTCAAAAATCCCTTCAGTTTCTAGAATTTTAGCATTTTAATACCAGTCACCAGATCACACCTTATTTCTACTAAGTCTTGTATTAGCTTTGAAAATTACTAGCATATTCTTGTCATCGTTTTGTTTTTCTTGTTATTTTTACTTCACAGTAAATGAATTCTCCTGATCAGTCATGAATTGCTATTCATTAGACTCCAGGAGTTAGATGGACATTTTAAAAGGTAACATTTTATAATCTCAGGTTTTAAGCAAACATTTTCTCTCTTGGTGGGACATTCCAAATAACTGAGCTGTCAGTAAGACTTGCATAATAACTGTCATAAAAGCAGCTAACACTTTTTCTATCATGCTCTAGGGAAATACATTTTATTTGGTCTTCCTTAGATACTTATCCTTAAGCTCTAAGGACACTGTTATGTCTACACAGTACTGTTTAAATCAGAGGAATGGTCTTAAGAACAATTTGAAGCTTAATTAATGTTTTCTCCCTGAATATTTGAAGGGTATACACATCAAAGAGAGATGAGTCAATTAGTACATTGCCTAGGGTAGGTAAAGGGGTAATGAGATGGAATTAGGAAAGGAATGTTAAATAACAAGAAAATCTTTCTGAGAACCACTAGCCTGTGAAATTGTTTCTTAAGGAAAAGGTTAAGGAATTATTTCTTGAGAAAAAAAATATGTGAGCACAGCATGAAGAAGTACTGTAGAACAGAGACAGTGTCTTACTAGTATAAAAAAAAAAGACCAGATAAATATTCTCCATCTTCATTTTTATCTGTTTTTTTTTCAGTTTTAGTAATAAAAGCTAAGATGTTTTTGAGGAAAGCAACCTTTCTTCAAGCTGAAAAGACATGCAGGAGTCATTCATGGGTTTCTAGTCATCAAATACTGTCATTACATCACTAAACTCTGTAACATTTAAGAGTCTTTAACTCTTCTAGTCATTACATGACTGGTGAAGACCAAATACGTCATTAATTCTTAAATAGCTATCAGTGGTTTAAATTTCATACTGCAGAATTCAAAATGTCACTCATCCATAATTCAAAAGATGTTTAAGGACAGCAATTAATGGGTTGCATTAGCCCTCTATCTATGAGCTGCAGTCCCACACAGGATTAAAAGCCAATGTAATTCAAATGAGATTATGAGTAATGTAACAATTGTATCCAAAAACATGAGAAGGGGTAAAAGCCTTTCAGTTTGATTCTAAGAAAAAAAAACAAAACAACAAACTGTTTGCATGACAATGTAATTAGTGTCTAAGATACTACAGATCACAGTTAATAGGACAACAAAAGGATAAATTTGTCCATTTGTCCCTTGAGGGTGGAATATAGATTTGGATTTAGTATATGTTTAGTTGCTGTCCAACAGAGCTTAATTCCATTTAGGCAGCTTTGACAAATTCCTACTAAAAGGTGTTTTGTATTTCAAGTGTAATCTATAAACCTTGCTGTATTTAAATATCCTTCTCCACATGGGTCCTGCACTATTCTATTGACAAGGCAGATGGGTCTCTTTCAATGATTAAAGGATACTTCAGTTCTCACTACTCATTTTGTGTTTTTACTAAGTTGCAAGGTATGTTGAACAAAAGGAAAAAAAGAAGTCTTGAAAATTAAATGCTCATAAGAAACCACAATTATCAGAGGATACTTCAGTTCTCACTACTCATTTTGTGTTTTTACTAAGTTGCAAGGTATGTTGAACAAAAGGAAAAAAAGAAGTCTTGAAAATTAAATGCTCATAAGAAACCACAATTATCAGAGGATGTGTCTAAAAGAAAGTAATATGGTTATTTGCGACTTAAAGAATATTAATCAACTGCATTGTATCAGTGAAATACTGTAAATCAGTGAATTAAGTATTGTGTTATGTGTAGAGGTAAAACCACTTTGTTCAGATATTTAAAAAAAAATACCAGCTACCCATTCAAAATAATTACCTATAGTCTGGAACCCACAGAAAAAAAAAAAAAACACAAACAAAAAAAATACAAAAAACCCAAAAGAGTTGCTCATTATAGAAACAATGTTAAAATCATCACTTAAGATGGTAAAACACAGGAAACTGGACTAAGAACCAAACATAAATTTATTTATCCCAAGGTTTGCTTCCATTATTGCATTTTCTTGCATTATGCATATGGAATGAAACTTTTTTTTTTTTTAAATGTTATCACATATTTTTTATTATGAATTTTGTTCTAATTGTCTTTCATTTGTATTGTGATTACACAATAATTCTCCTCAGATCAGTAGTTTTATCATGTTATAGGACTAGTTTAACTATTACATTGTCAGGTCACACTGAATTTATGTATATGTGTGGACAAAACATGGCAGCTTCAAGCATGGATAGATTAATCCTTTGGAATGCATGTTTCGTTTGGATTACATACTGTGTCATCAGAGACTCTGTAAAGCCCCCAGAAAACAGTAATTTTGCAGAAGGTTGGTGGAGGAATGTAACCATGTACATAAAAACAATGTTCACAAGGTCGTACAGACACTCAGATTTGCTGGCTGAAATCTATTCACTAAGTACTACTCTCATCTCAGGAAAATTGTTTTAGAAGTCTTTTCCTCCTTTATTTTATTCCTGTACTTTAATAACAGTATATTCTAGACACTGAAAATGGTAGCAATCTGAGGACATGTTCATCTATAACATGATTCTTATTAAAAATATTAAGGTTAAAATTAATGTACCTTTTCTGTGCCAGAAATTAATTTACTAATTATGAAGTGCACATTATTGATCTCTGATTGCTATCTCAGCCTCTGACTTTCTCCAGTTTAGTTATCACATCTCTCTATTAATTTCTACCAAGCTGATGCTATAATGCGATACTTATAATACTAAGGCTGCGTCTGGGGGAAACAAACAAACTGTATTGGGTCTGGCTAAGATGTAGTTAATTTTCTTCACAGCAGCCCTTATAGTGCTGTGTTTTCTATTGTTAGCTGGAAAGATGTTGGTAACACACCAGTGGTTTTGGCTACTGTTAAGCAATGCTCACATGGCATCAAGGCTGTCTCCAAAATTTTCCTCCTCACCAGTAGGCTAGGGGTGGGCAAAGTCTTAGGAGGGGACATAGCCAAGGACAGCAGAACCAAGGTGACCAAAGAGATATTCCATTTTATACGATGTCTGGTCAACAATAAAAAATAAGAGGAAGAAGAAAGGGAGGAGGGGAAAGGGGAAGGAATTTGTTATTACGTTTGTCTTCCAGGAGCTGGCTGTATGTCAGCTGCTGATGGAAGCAGAGAATAAATCTTTTGTTTTCCTTTGCTCAGTGCACAGCTTTCACTTTTGTTTGGCCCATGAGCTTTTATGTCTTATTTTCTCTCCCCTTGTCCTGCTGAGGACAAGCAAGAGTGGCTTGACGTCCAGCCAGCATCAACCTACCACAGTCCTTTTTGGCATCAAATGTGGGGTATAAGACAACAGCAATTTTCTATTAAACATGCTGTAACTATTAAGCATGCTATAATTATAGTAGTTATTAAGTGGCGAGCTTATGTGCAGGTCATGGAGTTTGTTGGCTGCACTCCTTATCTCCCTGGCTTGGTGAGCTTGGGAACAATGTAGTACAAAAAATGGGTATGTGATTTGCTCTGGCATTGATAGCCTTAGTGAGACCATCATGTCTTGGGGGAGCTGTCTTGTGGAAAGGATTCCTAAGCAGTATGGATGTGGGCTGTTCTATTATGCAAGCTCACGAGGTCCTTTCACCCTTATGTAAGCTGTTCAATACTAGCATTTAACCCTATTAGCATTATATGGGGTTTGTGTGATCTAGTGTCATCCCAGTGTAAGAGCAGACAAATTTTCTGAAGTGTGCCCTAAGGCAGTTGGCTCCTGATTGCCAGGGTGTGTGGAAGGATTCTGGCAGGTTTCTAAGGTGGTTATCACCTCCAGTAATCTATGACTTCACACTCAAACAGGCAAGTAACTGATGTGCCATGTGACGGAAGGATGCCTTGCCTACCCCAATGAAAACTAGCATCTTCTTCTAGCACTGTACTGGGGCTTGGCCTTTGATTACTGAGCCACAGTTCCTTACTACCAGAGGACTCTGGTTAAGTCAGGGACTCAAACCACCTCCGAGAATACTTTGAGACCAAGGTTCAACCTACATCTGAGGACATGACAATAGATACAGGGACAGAAAATGCATTTGAGAACACTATGACTGGGACTCAAACAATAATACTACCATGGTTTAAGATGAACCCAAGACAAATAGCAACCAAAGAAACCCAGTCTTAATCTTTTGGATTTTAATTATGTAAATTGCAGAAGTGTAAGGAATATTTGGGCTTTTGGAAATTCAGAAATGCCCTAATACCTAAAACATGCCAGACAGGTAAATTAACAGTCATATGCCTAAAACATACCCCCCAAAATTAATATATTTCATTACCTGCCTTGTATTACCACTATCCATCACTCACAGAGACAGTAGTGATACATAGTTACAGAAGTTGCTAATGTTGTAACAGGACCATCAGGTATGTTTTCCCTACTTAAGTTTAAAGTTAGGTTGAACATGTGCAAATTTTTGTGACAAAAGTGGACAAAGGTGACAGAAATTCTGAATGCTTTGAACATTCTGGTCTACTTTGTTTATGTGTGTCTTTAGCACTGCCCAATGAAATAAAAAAATGTCATTGATCAAAGGAAAATGATGGACAGACCTGTGTGAAATTTTTCTTCAAAGTCATTAAATTAATAACTGTCCTCCTTCCCTGTGAAACAGTCAGTGTCCTTGTCACAATGCACACATCTCATATTTTCTGGAACATCCCCTGTTTGCTTAGGAAGGCTAATAGATACTGAGGAACATGTAACACTTTTAACATGGTCTCTCATTTACAGATTGTTTTTTTCCCCCATATCTCTTAACTTTCTAGAAAGAAGCCCAGAGTTTCAACTGCTGTAAGCAAACCACCAGCTGTATCTTTGTTATCTGTCATGATTGATGGCAACACAGTCATCCTTTTCCTGTCTGCTAGGAATCATCTCTTTTATACTTGACTTGAGCTGTCCTCTGAGAACCACTTTTACAATATTTTGAAAGTTTCATTTGTTATTTTTGGGATGCTGTGCTGCTGAGGCTAATACTGTCTCTAGAAGACCTTGAAATGTTAATTCTAGCTTTGGTTACATCAACATATTCTTGCTTGCTGAGACCTCTTGTTTCCTGAGCTGACAGAAGGCTGTTTACATAATATCCAGTTTGCTGAAAATTCCGCTACCTCAATGTCATGTTACTGTAAATTTACTCACTGGTTGGGCTCTTAACCCAATGTGCACAGTTCCTGAATCACTCTCTAAATTTTAGAAAGTCACATCAGCAAAATTCATAGCCCCGTTTATGAGAAGAGCTGAAAGTAAAATGCAAGGTAGGCAGCCATAAAAGCAAAGAACAAAATGTGTGAGTTGAAACATAACACTGCAAAAGCACTGTGAGAACTGCAAGGTTTCTTGGAGTACAATTAGTAATCTTTATGTGATGATGCTACAATGTGACAAAAACAGTACAATATTTATGAAGTACTGACATAGTGCATTTGTCATTGTATTCCCGATATAAGATAATATAGGAAGAAGTTTTTTATAGAATTTTGTCTCACTGCTTATAATGACCACCAGCATGGCAAATGCTTCAGAAAATGTAATCAACGTTTGCATGTTGAAAAGATAGAGCAGTGTTAAACAGATGTGACCCCATGTTTAAAAGGATTTTTTTTTTTCCCTTGTAGTTATGTCTGGATGTGCAAAGGAATGACTAAAGTGATAAATTGTCAGAGCCACAAACACTCAAAAAAAGTAATCTTTTCCCCCCATTTTTCATTTTTAATTTAGGATTTTTTTTTTCATGCTGAAAATAGTAATTCCAGTCATGAAGCTTAAACATATGTTTAAATGTTTCATTTCTATTTTAAATACACTTTTTCTTTAGCAAGAATGAAAACAAAAACATCAAATGGATTTTATCGATTTGATTATTTTAAAATGATTCACTTCATTCTGAAAATACTCAAAAGATTTCAGTTTCTTTTAATTCAAAAAATTGCTCAGGATTGTAAGAATTAAAGAGTCTATTTCATCCAAATAGGTTGAAGTACTACAAAAATACAAAATAACATTAATACAAATGTATTTAGTAGGGATTCTAGCTGACAGTTGCAACTTGCTAATAGATCTATAGCTTGTAAATATTGAAAACAAAATGCTCAGAAAATACAGGCAAGCTGTTCAGTCTTACATACACAGCTGCCATAATTTCTTGCTGAAGTTTAAAATAAATATAAATGTATTCTGATGAAAAAAAATGTGATGATTTTTGTAATGTGGTTGTGGGTGAATACAAACCTTTTTGAAGTATTTTTCCATGTGTTTTCTTTCAAAAATGAACTTAAAATTAATGTTAACATAGTGAAGTCTAGTAAAAGATAAGAATTGTCTGACACTTTCTAAATGCAAAACATTTAATTAGTTAATGCATATAATGTTCTAATCAGGAGGGACAGAAGTAAACAGCTTTAGTCAACTGATGGATCTTGATAAAGGTAGCTTCCTACAGAGATTTTTAAAATTCAGGGACATACATGTTAGCATGTTCTCCTAAATCACAATTTGCAAATCACAGTCTGAAGCTAGCATTTCCAGAAGGTACATTTTATGAAGCCCCATTTAGTGTTGGGTCACTAAATCCTTATAAATTAACTCAGATGCATTTTTAATTAACTTCCTAAGAATGTACAAAATCTGGCTATTTGAATAGAAATTTTATTTATGAACTTATGATGTTATTTAAGAAACTCAGTTTTAAAATTATTCAAATTTAGTAAGTAAATCTTACACCAGACATGTCCTTCCAGATCACATTTAGAATCTTATTCTTGCTAAACTTTATACTCTCATAATCCCATCTTTTTAATTCTAATGGTTTTCCTAGGAATTGAGGAATTTACCAGATCAAAATAAATATCCCATACAGATCAAAGTAGCAGAGCAAAAGTTTAAGCCAGTTTAAGGAAATATAATAATAAAGGGTGGGTCCTAAACCAGCTGTGTTGCCACATGAAGAAGAGTGAGAAAGAACTTCTCTGAAGGTCACAGTATTTGTATATATATATATATATATATATATATATACCAGAGAACACGCTTTTTCTGTTTAAAAATGCCTTTTTTTTTGACTATGTCAGCCATCACATTTTGCTCAACAGATGAATGTGACATGATTTAAATATCAGATTACCATTGTTGGAGTATTCCATATGAGTTTTACTAAAACGCTATCTTGGCATCTCCAAAGAAAATGCTAGATGTATCATAATAAAGACAGAATAGGCAGCTATTTCCTTTAGCTGTTATTTTAAAGTCAATTGTGTAGGCTTTAAGATTCAGCTTTAATAAATAGTTAGAATACATATTATAGCCCATTTTCCCTTAATTATACATAACTTTTTTTTTCTGAATCACATTTCTTTGTTGAAGACTTTTGAACATCTGATGTTGTGTAAACTTCAAAAGCAGTTGACAAGAATGACACTCTTAGTGTCAAAACAATGCAGTATGAGACATTGGCCTGCACAGTACTGAATTACAATGCCACAATCTATACTGAGCTTCTCTTTAAACTGCACAGAGGAAAATAATATTTCCCAATAGAGCTCAATTGCGAGAAAATCCAGTCATTGTATATAGTTTTAAATTCTGTACTATAAAACAGTGTTTGCTATGTCTTTCATTTCCAAAGACCTGCATAATTTTAAATGTGGATTTACCCATCTTAATCTAAGATGTAAATAGACCGATATGAAGCTCAATGATGTTCAGTCTATTCAACCCCATTTTACCTTCATTAGTTATATAAAAGCTTTACCTTCATTATAATTTCATATTGTTACTTAATTCAAGAACAAGAATGACAGTCAAAAAGAGACTTTTTGCCAGGAGAAAGCCAGGAGAAGCACATACATTTTCAGTAAACACAAAAAATGGATAGGATTTATTTTCATTTTATTCCTTTAAATGTGAGACCCCCTTGTGATCTCTAAATTGTGTTATGGGTGAGAGTTGAAGGCATTAAAAGTATATAAAGCATTAATTCTCCTTAATCCTGTTTTATTATTGTTTTGATGCTATGTTTATTCTTAAATTAATCATTCATACCCAGCCTGCAAAGTCAGTGTGAAATTACGATTTACCCTGGACCACAAAGAAGTCGGAGACTACAATTAATCATTCCCCCTAAGTAATCTGCTTGTAATCCCAGCCTAACTCTCTGGAGTTACAAGAAGAAACCAAGATACATATAATCATTCCTGTGGGACTTCAGTGCCACTTTCCCAAATTATACTGCATGCTTTTCTTGTATTTCAAAAAGATGTTTGTCTTCTGTTAGCAACATTTGGACATGGAAGTATACAAGATCATTAATATTGATATTATCATAATTGGTAATTTCTGTTAATTTTTCCTTTCTAATATGTTTTCTGTGTATTATTTTATTTTAATGCAGATTTTAAAATGTTCAAAAGCCAGAAGATAATTTTCTAGAATTCCCATCAAACCAATTTATGCCAAATAAAAACCAAACATAACAAAATTAAACATGAAATGCAACTCTATTTAAGACCTAATTCAAATAATTATTTACAAAGTGAATGGTTCTGACTTATTCAGTGTCATTTGGTTCAAACATGAAAAGAATTTATTGTGTTTATTATTTGATATTGTTTCGTATACTCATTTGTCAATGAGGTAAAATGAAGCAATAATGCATGTATTTTAGTGTATATGTAAAACCACACATTTTTGTGTGTTCTCTGACCCAAGGTTATACATTGCAAGTAATTAATTATTTTTTCTTTCAGGCTGTATGATTTTAATTAATGAGAGAAACATATTTTAATGTTGAAATTCATAGTATACATTTCTCTGTTCAGTTCATTTGCCGGCTGACACAAAATGCTGTGTTGACATAGAAATGAGACTGCATAAGGTTCCTGGGAACCTCTGGCTAAAATTCTGCCATAGTATTAAAATGAATATTAATATTATTTATCTCCTCCTGATAGGATTAAGTTTATTCCTGGCTAGTCTTTTACTGTTCATTTGTAAGGCTGATAAAAAACAAGAAAAGCAAACCAAAAACCTGAATTAGGATTACAGTGAATTAATCCACATAATAAATTACTTCATGCAATGAAGTCAGTACTTGGCCCAGAATTAATAAATTCTGAATTCAGAGCAATATATCCATGAGGGACACAGACAGAGAGGACTGCAGAAGACTGCAGATAACAGCTAGATGTAGAAATCATCTTGCAAAAGCAGAGGAGAAAAGTATGGAGCTCAGATATTCAAAAACCTCTTAGCATTTAGTCAGGTCTTTTTTTTTTTTTTTTTCCATCACATATTTATTGCAATCCCTTTCCTGAGCAGCGAAAATTGAACTGGGAAGATCCATAAACTTCAGTATGTCTGAAAAGCTTTTCTTGTCCAGATTTCCTATTTTCTCAAGATTTTCTCTGTTACCATTCAAGATCACTGCCCTCCAGATCCTCTCTGGAGCACTGCTCTGGGTGTACAGGTTGTGGGCCAAACCCACTATTTCTGAAGTTTCCATTCTGATTTATTCCCTGGCCTGTTACTAGCTCCTTCTCTTGTTTCTATTCTTATTTTTACTTATATTTATATTTCCGCTCTGATTTCATTTAGGTTCTCACTCCAAACTGATTCTCACCCAGAAAATCTTTTAAACCATCATTCACTACTATCACTTGTGCACTGTAATTATCCCCTCATTCACGTTTCTCTTGCATGCTCAGAGTGTAAACTCTTGCAACTTAAGACACTGATTTGTGATTATACAGAGCACAGAGAGCAGCTGTCAAATTTTATTGTTTTAATTGAAAAATAAAAGATCACTTGATTTTTTCACCTTTATCTTAAAAAAAAAACAAAACCCTGAATATTTATGGAAAATTCCCAAGTCTTAGTAATTTCCAGAAGGAAATAATAGTGCCAACAGTATCTAACAAGAAATCTTCCACAGCACACGCAAAGCATCTTTACTGAATCACTGACATCATCACATAGCCAAGCTTGCTACCTGTGCAGTTCTTTTACACAGTTTTAACAACCTGGACCACTGAATTCACATGAAACTAGAGAGAGTACACTTTTAAAACTTGACTCCAATTAAAAATATATGTAAAAGCTGTTACTAGTCATATGTTAGAAAAATACCCAGTTTCAGATGACTGAAGAAAAGTCTGGTAATCTAAGACATCTTAAGGCTATGAAGTAGTAACAGTCAAACCAAGTAGTATTTGAATTTATGTTATCCTTCCACCTTTGCTGCTGAACATTTTAAATGTCTTATAGAGCAGATCTACAGCAGGAAGCTTAATAGCAATGCTGTTTCCATAACAACAAATACGATTTGAACAAAACCACAACACTCAGTGGTTGCTGTTCTTCTCAGCACATAAAAGCAGTTATTCAAAATTTCAAGCAGCGTGACATAGAAAAATAAATTAAGGCAAAAGGTGCTAACAATTCTCTTCCATATTCGGTAAATGTCTAACTCATACGCACTTGAGGGGCAGCTATAAGAACACAGAAATTTACTGTGCTGTGTATGTCAAGCTAAATCATGACCTGAGAGATGAAAGGCTTTTTTCTAATGTACAATTAAATGAAACAACAGTAACATTCTTGACAAGCCACAGAAGCAAGCCATCTAGTTAGGTATAAATTGGCTCACACAATGAATAAAGGAAAGGTCCAAATATACCTTCAGTGAGAGTCCTTACTTTAAACTTTTTAATTTGCAGTCATGGAGCAGGGTGTTCAGATTTTTGTATCTTTCTTTTTTATTTTATCTTTTTCATCAATTCTATTAACTTTGTACTTTTTGTTTTAGTCTGAAAATGCCAGGATTTCCTACATGTTATTTTACCTCTAAAGTATATATTTTTTCTCATTCAAAATTTATATATCTGTTCATGATTTTATATAATAATACTGCATATAGATCAGTTATAATGTAAATAAAAATAAGAATATTTCAGAACCATAAGCAGTCTTTCTGCTTCTTTTTTTTTTTTTCAGGGAATAATATTTATGTTGAACTGCTAAATAAAATGGCACAGCTCTGTAGTATAATCTATCTTACTTTTGTAAGACTCACCTTTATTTGTATCTATGTATCATGAATATGCAAGTCAGGTGGAACTGCGTTTAAAAGTGTAATATCTGACTCATTACACATTTCCAAGGTAGATTTTGGAACTGTAGCATACTTGGATGATTCTAATGTCATACTGATACATCAGAAGTAAAGTAACCATATCTTTAGGGACATTTGAGGGCAGTTTGATAAGAAAAAGCAAATATTCAGTATCTTTTCAATTAAGACAAATGTCAGCTGCTAGTGTTGCTTCATTAAAGTATCAGATTTCAGGTCTATATTTTTGCCTCTGATTGTACCTGGTCATTATGAGTAGTATAAAACTGACCATTTAAAATAAGTGACTTGCTCACAGTCAGCTTGGGGACAAATGCTGGGAAGTTCCCAAAAATTCTCAAATTCTTAAAACCAAAAAAGGAAATAAGAGCTCTTAGAAAAAAGAATTGCAATGAAATCATTCTGATACTAACAATGGCTGCTCTATTCTTAATGGGCTTCTACCTTCTATTTTTTTTGCAGTGAAAACTGGGAACCACTATTGGTGTCTGCCTTGATTTCTGCATTCACAGTATCACATGCTTTACCTAAAAAGCTTCTCTGTATTCAAGCAGTATATTAGTTATAAATGCTCCTGTCCACACAGTATGGAGGCATAATTGCAAAAAAACAGGTAATCAGGAAATGAGAACTAGGAAAAGTTGGCGCAGTAGGATGCCCAAATTAATTACATTCCCATATCCTAAAGGAAATAGTGAGAAGAACTAAAAGAGCATCTGATTTTGAATAGTGGAGTTGTCTTAAGTAGAGTCAGTGAATTTAATGCACAGGATATGAATGCAGTGAAATATATCATGAGAGCATCTCCATTTAAGAATTGGATAGAGGCATTTATGAGGCTTTTGTCAGTGGTATGAATGACCATGAGGAAAAGCCTTAAACATTTAGAAGCGTATTATTTAGTATAGGTTGCCCAATATTCAGATACTTATCATAAATTGCTGATTTTAGCAAGGCAGTTTGTAGATTACCACATGACACAATGACCACAAAAGGCAAAAGTCTGGCAATAAGAATACTGACAATGATCAATTTAAATTCAGTTTGAAGCAAATGATTGCTCTGTTAATGAGTGGAATATGATGTGAACTAAAGTATAGGCCACATTTCTGTCATTATCTATCACTTCCAGCTATGTGAAATTTTAAAACAATTGTGAGAACTTATTCAGTATTAAGAAAAGCTTGTGGTTTGACATGCAGAGCAATTCAAACCAGAAAAACAGAGAAAGGCAATTAGTGAAGGCTCTTAAAACTATTGATTATTTAGTGACTACAGCAAAGTATGCATAGTATTAGGCAGAATAAAAAGGAAACAATATACGGAGTCAGAAGAATAAAGATGAATTAGTAGTAGCTAATTTAAAAAAATAGTGGAAAATATTGAATAATTTTTTAAATAATGGAAAATATTGAATAATTTTTAATGCTGTTATGAATGAAAATATACCATTGAGAATTTTGATTAACAGCATTTGACACATAATGCGTATCCTAAGAAAAACCCAAATAACTAAGTTTAGCCTTAGTTTCCCTTTTTGTTTCATTTCTGAAACAACAATAATACTAAAAAAAAAAAAGTAAATAAACCCCAAGGCCAAAAGTCATAGATTTGAAATAAATAATTAATTGCTGAAGTTTAATTTATTAAAAAAAATAGAAAGGTGAACACAAAATTTGAATTGTGTGAAAAAGTGTCTTCTTCAAAATAAAATTAACAAGCTGATATTTAAAGATGAAGCTACGATGTTCTGAGAGCACTTGTTTGAGGGGTGGAGGTGGTGGTGTCATACATCTTCCTCAAAGAATACATGTAGAAAATAGTATGCTCTGATAAACAACTTAATATTCAACATGTGAAAAAAACACCAAAACCTAAAAATAACCCTAAAACTTGAGAAAACTGCAATTTTATTATCCCCTAAATTTCTTACCTAAATTTCTAAACAACGCAGAATGGTAATTTCATAAAACAACAATTTGATGTGCTTTTTGGGAAACTAAGCAAGAAAAAGATATTTTTCCATTAGGTGTATTACAGCCAAGATTAAAGGTCTCAGTGAAAATCCAGTAAGACTGACAGCACCATTATAATATCTCATGAAAGACTTTGACTTGACTTTAATGCAGTCACTTGACATTGTCTGATTTTCTGTTAATGTTGAGAATATATACTTGTTTGAGTCACTGTGGAAGCAGATAAAATAGGATTCTTGTTTTCACTAAAATCTTTAAACAGTAAGTTTTAACACCTGAACCTATACCAATTAATGATGAAATGAAACAAAATCTCTCCATCAAATCTCAACAGATCATATAAAATTACTAGTAAATGTTATAAAAAAGAGAGAAAAAAAAATGTACGCAAATTTACATAGTTGCTAAAACAATATCTACTTCCATTTCTCCCTAATGAAAAATGAACAATCTCAGAAATAAGATAAATTGCTCAAAGGCTACAAAATTAAATCACAGCACTGTTGCATTGATGGCATCCATTCCCTCCAGTGTATTGATTGCACCTCACAGCTTGGTGTTGTTGGCAAACTCATGAATGGTGCACTTAATACACTGTCTGTGCGACTGACAAAAAACAGCGCTCTTCCACATATCAACTCCTGAAGAACACCACCCTTTACTGATCTCCACTTAGACATGGAGCCATTGACCACAACTCTTTCAGGGTGACTGCCCAGCCAGTCTATGCATCTCCAGTTTAGAGATAAAGATTTTGTGCGGGACGGTGTCAAGCGGCTTTCACAATGCCAGGTAGATGATGTCAGGCATTCTTCCCTTATAGACCAGTGCTGTAAACCCATCATAGAAGGCCACTATATTTGTCAGACATGATTTTCTCTTAGTGAAACCATGCTGGTTGTTACCAATCACCTCCTTATTTTCCCTGTGCCTTAGCAGAGTTTCTGAGATGAGACCTTCTGGACTGTAGGTCCCTCGGTTTTCCTTGTTTCCTCTTTTAAACATGGGGGCTATATTTCCCCTTTTCCAGCAGGAACTTCACCAGCCTGTCTGAAATATGATGGATAATGGCTTAGCACACTCATCTGCCAGTTCCCTCAAGACCTGCAGATGCATCTCATCTGGTACAATGCACTTGCGCACCTTCAGGTTCCTTAGATGGTCTTGAACCTGAAAAGCCTGTATCCTTCCATTCCAACACCTCAGTCATCCCATCATGTCTTTATGAAGCCAATAAACCCTGCTGGCATGGACATTTCTCTAACTCCTCTAATTCCCCATGATTTGTGTGTCTGAATACAGACATTTCAATTGGGCCCCTGATATAAGTCAGCTTACTGGCTGGAGTGTTAGGTATTCCTTCGTGCTGTTCTTCAAGTGCTCTCCTGCTAGTCTGTGACCCCTCTCCACACTCTGGGCATCACCTCTAAGCTCCATCATCAAACTGGTAGGAGTGGTATGGGTTGAGGTTCTCTTCTCTCTTGTTGTCTTTAGTTTAAAGCCCTCTCCACCAGCTTGGCAAGCCTGCGACTGAAGATGCTCTTCCCCTTCTCTGACACGTGGACCCCATCAGCCCACAGTAGACCAGGTTTCTCAGAGTCCCATGGTCTAAGTAGCCAAACACCTGGCCATGGCACCAGGCTTGTAAGCATTCATTGACTCACCAGATTTGCCTGGTCTTTTCAGACCCCTTCCCTTTGACTGGGCGGAGTGATGAGAAAACTACCTGAGCTACAAAGTCTTTTACCACCACTACTCAAGTTCTGTAATCCTTCTTGATACTCCTCAAACTGCTTATGACTGTATCACTGGTGCCCACATGAAACAGCAGCAGCAGATAATAGTGGAATGTGTTGATGTGGACTATTGTACGGGGGGTTGTACAAGGGGATTAGGTGAATAGTACAGGGGGTTGTACAAGGGGGTATTGCTTAAGTTACATAGCTTGCTTAACAGATATATCGCTCAGCAAATATCTATCGTGCTTTACCATGCAGTACCAGAACGTAACCTCCTAATAAGGAAAGCAGTTACTTAAGTTTCAGCAAAAAACATTTGGACAGAGTACCAGACTCATCCAGGCTCCTAAAGAGCATGCGTGAGGACCAAGGGTGAAAAGTTCAGGTCCGAGGAGTAGTTGTTTACTTCATCTGAAGACCCCTGCCCACAACCACCAGGAGGCACTGCGCATGAGCAGAAGACCTTTGAGCTCTTATAATACGAAGTGGGAATAGGACATAAATATGTATAGGCATACTGTGTAACCTAATTCATATGTAGAATTTTAGAGGATAAATGTAGAGGAAAACGACACTGAGGTGTGCATGCCTTTGGAGGAGTAATCCCCTGCGCGCCTTCAGCTGAATAAATGCATACCTACTTTACAACTTTAATGAGTTGTGGAGTCTATTCTGATATCAGTGTAAGGCTTGTTAGTTCCTGGGTGACATCCCTGATATAAACTTCCAGGAAGCAGCACACTTCTCCAGAGAGCACATGAGGCTGGCAGTGATGTTCTACCAGATTAAGTCTTTTAAAAGGTTTTACCGGGTTATGAAACACTGGGATTGGAGAAAGAAAAGGCAACAAAGCAGGGGTTTTTGGGGGGAGGGGGAGGAGGGAAAGAAGAGGCTAGGGAGGAAGAAAACTGAGAAAACATGGCAAGTATTCAAACTGCTGAAACCTGCCTGTAATGGAAATATTCTCACATACCAAGGTATTACCACAGAGAAGTGGAAATTGTTTTCATTACCACAGGGAACTGGAAATTGTTTTTGAGGAATATATTCATCTTGGAATTGCAAAATAATACAAAGGAGAAATACAAAACATGGTTGAAAAAAATTTAGCAGTTAGCAAAAGAAGAGAATAACTTTATTAAAAAAAAAAATAAATAGGCAAATCAAAAGGTAGTCAGCATATTTAAAAAAGGGAATCAAAATAGTACCTGGTAAGGGAAATATACTTTCAAAGTTTTGCTCGTTTATAAAGAGTTTGGAAAACTAAGCAAAAAACAAAAAGAAACCCCTCCCCCCCCCAAAAAAAAGAACAAAAAAAGCCCCCCCAAAAAACGTAAACTGAAACAAAAAAAACAGAGAAACACCCCCTCCCCCCAAAAAAAAAAAGAAACCAACAAAACAACAGAACAAAACCTGTATTTTGACAGCTTTATGACAAAGAAGAGATATGACAAGAGCAACCTAAGGACTAAGAAATTTTACTCACAACCTGCTGCACAACAGAAACTTCAAAACAAACCTATATTGATATGTTGGCCACTACAACAATAATGTAGATGAAATATAAGAAAAACATGAAAAGTCAAAAAAATAAAAGTCAATAGAAATATTATGTACTGATATTTCTCATCTAGAATACTGTATGCAACTCCTGGTAGAAAGACAGGAATTTTTTGTTTTCTTATTCAGAAAGTTTAGGACTAAAAAATGGAAGAAAAAAAAAAGAAAAAAACAGAACCAAACGAAACCAAACCAAAGAAACCCCCTCCAAAAAGTAAACCAAACAAAAAAAGCAACCAACCAACCAAAAAAAAAAACACAACCAAAACCAAAACCAAGAAAGAAGAAAAGGCTTCTTAGAATCATAGAATCATAGAATTGTTTGGGTCGGAAAGGACCTTAAGATCATCTAGTTCCAACCCCCCTGCCATGGGCAGGGACACCTTACGCTAAACCATATCACCCAAGGCCTCATCCAACCTGGCCTTGAACACTGCCAGGGATGGAGCATTCACGACCTCCCTGGGCAACCTATTCCCGTGCCTCACCACCCTAACAGGAAAGAATTTCCTTCTTATATTCAACCTAAACTTCCCCTGCTTAAGTTTTAACCCATTACCCCTTGTCCTGTCACTACAGTCTCTAATGAAGAGTCCCTCTCCAGCATCCCTATAGGCCCCCTTCAGATACTGGAAGGCTGCTATGAGGTCTCCACGCAGCCTTCTCTTCTCCAGGCTGAACAGCCCTAACTTTCTCAGCCTGTCTTCATAAGGGAGGTGCTCCAGTCCCCTGATCATCCTCGTGGCCCTTCTCTGGACTTGTTCCAACAGTTCCATGTCCTTTTTATGTTGAGGACACCAGAACTGCACACAATACTCCAGGTGACGTCTCACAAGAGCAGAGTAGAGAGGCAGGATCACCTCCTTCAACCTGCTGGCCACACTCCTTTTGGTGCATCCCAGGATATGGTCGGCTTTCTGGGCTGCAAGCACACACTGCAGCCGGCTCATGTTCATTTTCTCATTGACCAGTACCCCCAAGTCCTTCTCCACAGAGCTGCTCTGAATCTCTTCTCTGCCCAACCTGTAGCTGTGCCTGGGATTGCTCCCACCCAGGTGTAGGACCTTGCACTTGGCATGATTAAACTTCATGAGGTTGGCATCAGCCCACCTCACAAGCACGTCGAGGTCCCTCTGGATGGCATTCCTTCCCTCCAGCATATCAACCGAACCACACAGCTTGGTGTCATTGGCAAACTTGCTGAGAGTGCACTCAATCCCACTGTCCATGTCACCAACGAAGATGTTGAACAAGACCAGTCCCAACACCAATCCCTGAGGGACTCCACTCATTACTGGTCTCCAGCTGGACATTGAGCCATTGACCACAACTCTTTGTGTGCTGCCATCCAGCCAATTCTTTATCCACCAAGTGATCCATCCTTCAAATTGATGTCGCTCCAATTTAGAGACAAGGATGTTGCATGGGACAGTGTCGAATGCTTTGCACAAGTCCAGGTAGATGACATCAACTGCTCTACCCCTGTCCATCAGTTCTGTTGCCCCATCATAGAAGGCCACCAAGTTGGTCAGGCAGGATTTCCCCTTAGTGAAGCCATGCTGGCTGTCACCAAGCACCTTGTTGATTTTCATG
The DNA here is from genome assembly GCF_034315485.1 of Pezoporus occidentalis. Taxonomy (NCBI): domain Eukaryota; kingdom Metazoa; phylum Chordata; class Aves; order Psittaciformes; family Psittacidae; genus Pezoporus; species Pezoporus occidentalis. The sequence goes on along the minus strand of NW_026914201.1, from coordinate 879,288 downwards.
TGCCTTAGCATGCCTTCGAGAAGAATCTGCTCCAAGATTTTGCCAGGCACAGAGGTAATTCTTAATTTAAAATAATGGATGCTCATGATAATGTCTTTCATAGGGATAATTGGGGCAACACCAAGGTAACTTTTGAATAAAATGGTGGTGAAAAGAACTGTTGCAATAAAGTTGCTTAGTGTAACAGGTCTACATTAATACATGTAGGATACATTCTACAGTCCAGTTCTTATCCCTAACATTTTGGCTAAAGAACTTTACTTTTATTGTCAAAGCTCACAGTCTCCCAACTGTTGTTCATTGTCTGCCTATTGCTGAAGGGATGTCTGTTTTTAGGAAACAGAAGTAGCAGATGCTGGCTCTGTTTAGCTCTGTCTCTGTTTAGCTTATAGTTTTCACAGAGTTGCTGGTTAGAAATGACACAAATGTGCATCAAGCTTTTACCCCCCTTTCAATAGCAGGTGACAGATCATCCTGTTATCTAGAATTTTGGGTTTTATAGAGTTGGGAGGGTGAATATTAGAAGACTGAACAAAAAATGACACTGGCTCATATTACTGATTCAGTAGCTAATTGTTAAATATATTGCTCATTTTTTTAAACAATATTACTGAATTATTGATTTTTTTAATGTCCTTATGGAATAAAGGACAGCCAAAAAATTTCTAGCCTTTATTCAAGAGGTCAAATCTCAGGGCATAATATAAGAAAGTGTCTCACAACAGGACTAGGTCTTTTTTTTTTTTTTTTCTGGGAGAGAGAGAATACTGGGTTTTGTGTTTAGATTCAAATTTGAACCTTATCATGAAGAAAATTGAATCCAGTTATCCAGTTTGGCCTGACCTCCTACTGGGACTTCTCTCACCACTTGTAAAAATATCCAAATAAATCATATTATCTCTTAGTAGTGCAAATATTGTACCAGTGACATCTACAAGGATCCTCCAAATATGTTTTTTTCCAATATCTTTAAGAAAAAGTTAACAGATATTTTTCCAACAAGTACTTGATTTTTTCCCCCAACTAATCTAAAAAAAAGTTGTTGTGGGTTATTTTTTTTTAATTTTCATTTACCTTTAAAAATTTATTTTCTGCTAGGAAGAATATCTATTTCTTTCTAAATGCCTATAGGTAGTTACAGCTTTTTACACATCCATCTCTAGTAGTCCTGATTATTTTCCTTAATTCTGTTTTATACCTACTAATCAAAGAAAAAATTAATACAAATAAAATGATACAGTTACTTAACTTCATGGTTAAGTCAAATATGTAATGTCTTTGTTTCATATAGAGAGGAATTTTTTCTTCCTGAAAAATATATATTATACTCTACCACTTTTGACATGGTCCAAGCAGCTTCCCTATTCACATATTTGAAAACAATCTGCGATTTTCCAATACCACATGGAATCATATGCAATTAACACCACTAGGTCTGCCAGCAGCTTTCATACCCTCAAGTGTGACTTGAAACATGACAAAAAAAATAGGAAAAAAAAAAAATTGTTTAGTGGTATGGGGATAAAAATGCTGATTTTTTTTATTTATTTTTTTTTCCTTGTCCATATCTTCACAGGCAGACTTGTCTACTTCACAAAATCAAAACAAAGAGCCTCTCTTTTTGCCCAAAGTCAAACCCAAAAGAGTGCTTTCAAGGACTATATTGGACAAGATTTTCCAAAGTCAAAGCTGAGAAAGATTCACAAAATCCATTTGGGATCAAAAATCATCGTTAATTCTTAGCTAGGTATATGCTTACATTAAAACATCCTTCTATATAGAAATGATTGAGCTAGCTGTAATAAAACAGAGAAAACTTTATATGTTGGTTAATTCACTCTATGTCTTCAAATGAAAATTAAAAATGTAAGTGTACTCTATAATACAGATCGTGAAAATTCATCTTTCAGATAGTACTGCTAAACAGCAAGTATAGTTTAAATGAATTTTCCAATCTGCGATGAAATTTCTTAGCTTTAGGAAGAGTGATTTCTTTGCTCTTCCCTGGGGTCACTGAGAGGAAAATAAGTTTAAAATTTTGGAATGCATTATATATCTGAAAATAAATGTGTAAATTAATATTTAAAATAAATTTTGATTGTTTTGAAGGAAGACAATTCCTCCCTATTACAAATACTGATTTAGGATCCTGCTGGCTATGCCAATTTGTTCTGAATAAATGTTTTAGAGAGCTTAAAGAAATACTAGCAAAGGTATTAACTAAAGTGGGCTTAATATGAGGTTGTAAAAGAGTGACTTAAAAAAGTTTGATGGCAAGGTTTAATTTACTACTTACTACATGGAAGAAACTTGCAAACGAAATTTGAGTTAGGCTCAAGCTAGAATGATTTAACCCTGTTCTTAAATCATGAGGTTCAGGATCAACCCTTTTGCCTCAGGTTCAGGATCAACCCTAATGTGAAGCCTAGGTGCAGGCAGGTCCAATATTAGTCTCATACTTGGACAATGATGTATGCCCAATGTAATTAACTATACAAGGTTTCTAATAACTAATATTGAGTAAAGATTTCATTAGTATTAATCCAGCATGCTATCAGTTATTGAGCATCTGTTGTGAATAAAGTGTCTCTCTGTCTTGGTTATGGAAGGATCTATTACTTTTGGGTAAGGAATCTCAAACTCAAACTCCTCAAAAAGGAGGAGTCCTTGCTCAAGGGGAAAGCCATCCAGCATGCCATTCACTTGCAATTTAGGAAGAACTCAAACTGGGCTGATCCAAAGATCTGCTGTTGGTAAAGCATATCTCTGCCTTAAGGAGCAAGCTTGAGGTGCATTCCCAGCTCAATAGGAGATCACCAACATGCAGCCGCACTGCCTAGCAGAGAGAGCTCAAAGAAGGCTCACTTAGGCTCTCTTATTTGTGGAATAAGGTGGTTGGCTCACTGTCAAATTACATAGGATGGGAAAGTTATGCACGAGACTCCTTGTAGCCACAACTTCATTTCTTGATAAGGGAGACTTGAAAAAGCTACCCACTATTCATGTGTTAATCACATGGTCTATGTTCTAAGATCATATGCAACAATGCTCACTGTGTCACTCTGCTCCTTTGTGGGTTTCCTAGAGGAATTCTTGGCCTAGCTGTGGCTCAGGCCTTGGATCCTTTGGAGGCTGTACAAAAATGCTGCTATTTCAGTTAAAGGGTTGAGTGCATCCATCAAACTCTAATCTTACATTTTGTAAATAATTCCACCCTACATCTAAGTACCAGACTTTCAGGGCAAACTTTTAAAAATGTGTTTACCAACTGCTGCAAATATTATTTTTTTTCTCAGCAGACGTGTGTCATCAAACCATCTTCAGACACGAATGTGACATGAACGCAGACACAGAAAATGCCACACAGCCTCTCCTGCTGCATGGTTAAGGGAGGTCCTGCCAGCCCTGCCCTGTCCTGCCTGCCTGTCCCAGGGCAGTCCAGGGATACTGCTTCATTCAGGCTGCTGATGTGGAAACCTTATACATGGAGCAAGTCTGGATCTGATTCAGATGAAAATAAAAGTTTCATAGAATTATAGAATGGTTTGGGTTGGAAGGGACCTTAAAGTTCATCTAGTTGCAACCCACCCCCCTGCCACAGGGAGAAACACCTTCCATTGAACCAGGTTTCTCAAAGCCCCATCCAACCTGGCCTTGAGCACTGTAATGGATGGGGAAACCACAGCATCTCTAGGCAACCTGTGCCAGTGCTTCACCATATACATATTAAAGAATTTCTTCCTAATATGTCATCTAAATCTCCCCTCTGCCAGCTTAAAACCGTTCCCCTTTGTCCTGTCACTACATGCCCTTGTAAAATGGTCCTCTCCAGATTTCTTGTAGACTACCTTTTAGGTACTAGAAGACTGTTACAATGTCTCCAGTGCTTTCTCTTACCCAGGCTGAGCAACCACAGCTCTCTCAAACTGTTTTCATAGGAGAGGAACTCCAGCCCTTGGAGCATCTTCATGGCCTCCTCTGGACTCACTCCAACAGGTCCATGTCCTTCTTGAATTTGGGGTGACAGAGCTGGATGCAGAACTGCAGGTAGGGTCTCACGAGAGCAGAGTAGAGGAGCAGGATCACCTCTTTGACCTGCTGGTCACGCTTCTCCTGATGCAGCCAAGACCACAGGTGATTTCTGGGCTGCAAGCTCACACAGCCAAGTCATGCTGAGCTTCTTGTCAACCAACACCCCAAGTTCTTCCTTTTTTCTTTTTTGTTCTTTTCTTTCTTTTTCTTTTCTTTTTTCTTTCTTTTTCTTTTCTCTTTTCTTTTTCTTTTCTTT